>NC_132913.1:73742554-74056218 GCF_047675955.1 Chlorocebus sabaeus | reverse complement strand
AAATTTAATTTAATTCCAAATTTAAATGTCTAGGTATTTAAATCATTAGTAGAAACACAACCATCATGGTTTCACTAAACATAATATCAATTGTTTTCTAACTCTTTAGGCAAGCATTCAAAATTCTCTGAGATCTGACCACCACCTCCCTTTCTAGTCTTTTTTCCCCACTCATCATACTCATATCAGATATGGGCAAATTACGGCCTGCCTGCCAACTCTGACCCACTCTGATTTTGTAAATAAAGTTTTACTGGAACACGGTCATGCTATTTCATTTATACATTACCTATGGCTACACTTGCTACGATGGCAAAGTTTGCTACAATGCTATCTGGCACTCTACAGAAAAAGTTTCCAGAACCCGGTTCTATACTGTCTCATAAACAGTCATTGGTCACTAACCAAGACAACCCACTTTCCTGCTATAGTGTAATTATTCATCTCTTTCTTCCATCTGAAATACCCTTTTAAAAATCTCTACCTGTTAAAATCCTAACCTATCCTTCAAAGTATGGTCAAATGTCCCCTTTTCAAATAAATGTCCCCTCAGCCCAACCAGATGGGATCTCCTCTTCTGTACTGACCAGATTAGTGACACATGATATATTCTGGCATGTTTTCCTTTTCTGTGCATCTTCTCTCTGCAAAAGTCAGGTTCTTGACAGCCCCTATTGTTTCCAACTCAGTCATGAGTCATACTAAAGCTTGAGCTAAATAAGAGTTAGTGTGTGGATACTTACTAAATGAAAGAGGAGTGCGGGGGAAGAGACAGAAGAAGAGGAGTTGCAGAGAGAAAAGGAATGAAGGGAGAGAGGTAGAAAAAGGAGAAAGAGATCAGAAGTGGCCAGGCACCTGAAAAAAGGAATGATAATTGCAGGATTTCAGCAGGGGCCACCAGAAACTACAGCCAGCTCTCCAGCCCCAGTATTGGGTACAAAATTTTAAGCTTAATCCCACACTTGACAGTGAAAAATATTTTACATTACTATAATAATTACAGCAAGAACTAAATAACAAGATTCCTCTTCCTTTCAGAAATTAATACCATTTTTTTTTTCATAAGAATCTTTAACCTGGAATTTTTGACTAGAAAAAAACAATTTTGACGGAAGAATGATACTAGGGAGTAGCAAAACTTCCTAAATAATATAAGGGAACTATATCCTGGCAAAGAGTAAATTAAACATTTTATTTTTACTACTATAAAACAATATCAACAAAGTAGTTTTACCAGTCTTTCTCCCAGGGTCCTAGCACAATTTCCCTATTTAATTGGAATGAGGGCTGAAAGTTCAGAAAAGAGTTGAGGACAACGAAGGAGCTTATAAAGAAAAAGGACCATATTATTAGGCATTCTGAAAAGTGGGATAGAAAGGGTTTAATCAGTTTACTCTCTGCAGCATTTCAAATATGGACACACAAGCCTCCTTCTTTTAAAGAAACAACAGGGTGCTGAATTTTTTTTAAAAATCAGTAAAATAGAAAAGCCTCCTTTCCATTGCTTAAGCCCCAGATTGGATCCAAACTCTTATTTGGCTTTGAGGTTTAAAAGAAAAAGAAAAAAATATGTGCGTGTTTGAATCAAAAACAAATTTACTTGCAGTAAACTAATATTTATTACAGAGAAAATGTCAATTCTAAGAAGAAATTAATGAGATAGAATAAAGACATGATCTCCAAAGGTATAAAATGTTATGGAGCAAATAAAATACATTTTTTATCCATTAGGACTGAAGGCTTAAATAAGTGTGATTCGCCAGGGCTAATGAAATGGATAACATAAAAAGGACCTTTACAACTTAAGAACTAACACACAATAGACAACTCAACAGAGAACAAATGAGAGAGCTGAGTCATTACTATTCAGACTCCAGTCCTTCTTGCCTACCTAAAGGACACTTTTTCCTCAATGGAAATCAATCAATCTGACCCAAGCTCCTAAAACAGATTGTTCAAACTCACTCCACAGCCATTTATCATCCTGACTTGTTTTTTCTTCCCAATTTTTCATCCTTCCTTAGAATCACAAGCATTTATTCACTAACTCAGACATTTATTCAAGATTTATTAAGGATACTTTATGTGATGGCACTAGGTAGAGAGAGACAGAAGAGGCTTCAGCCCAGTGAGGAAAGCTCAAGATAATTTTAAGTGTTTGAAAAAGCACTGGTCACCACTGCCATGTAAGTACTGAGCACCTAACTCAGACTAACGTGAGAGCGCTCCTCTGTGAAGACAAAATCAGAATTGAGTTTTGAAAATGGGGTGTGAGGGGAAGGAGTGAATAGCACAGCTCCCTGAACCTGGGAATTCAATCACAGATACTTATCCTTAAGACCCAGCTCAGATATACCCTCTGCGCTGAGGCATGGTGTGACTGATTTCCCCTTCCTTTGAATCGATACAGCACAAACTGAGTTATCGCCTAAGATCAGGGTCATGTTTGGCATAATAGATGAAAAGAAGACAGAGAAAGTAAATTTTTTTCCTGAGGTTACTCAGCAAAAATTCTTTTTTTTTTTTTTTTTTTTGAGACGGAGTCTCTCTCGCCCAGGCTGGAGTGCAGTGGTGTGATCTCGCCTCACTGCAAGCTCCGCCTCCCAGGTTCACACCATTCTCCTGCCTCAGCCTCCCAAGTAGCTGGGACTACAGGTGCCCACCACCATGCCCAGATAATTTTTTGTATTTTTAGTAGAGACAGGGTTTCACCGTGTTAGCCAGGATGGTCTCAATCTCCTGACCTCGTGATCCACCCGCCTTGGCCTCCCAAAGTTCTGGGATTACAGGCGTGAGCCACAGCGCCCGGCCTACTCAGCAAAAATTCTTAACGAGGAAAGAACAAAGAGGTTAAGAAGAATATGTAAAGGTTCTGCCAAAGATAGAAATACATGAGCTGATGAAACATAAGAAGATATTCCTCCTTAGAGGAAAGATGGGAATTTAGCAATTCATTCGGCAAGCATGTGCTAAGTGACATCATCCTCTGCTCTCAATGTCCTTTTCTGAGCCCACTGCATCTCTCAGCTCATTTCCCCTTCTTTATCTTCATCCATTCTGATCCACAATGGCCTCCTGACACTTTCTTGAACACTCCAGGCATGCTGTCACCTCTGGGTCTTTGCATAGGTAATTCCTTCCTAGAATTGTCTTCTCCCTGAAATCCAAATGGCTTACTCCCTCACTTTCTAGAAATCTTTGTCAAAATGACACTTCTCATGACTCCTCTCCTCCCAATCTGACTTTCCTGTGTTTCGGTGGTCCCAAGACCACCTTAAGGTTGGTGATTCACCAAAAGGAATCAAATGTCCTTGCACTATGCTTTAGTATAGGAAAAGATGAAGAGTAAAACAACATAAGAAACGTATTTCTTCTAGCTGTTAGCTGCAGGGACACAGGCAGTGTCTCTGCATAGGGAAGGCCAATAGAGTCTTAGGGTCCAAAGCTGTCAAGGCATTGGTCATGTGGACACATTCCTGTAACATAACTAGCGAGGGCAGCAGAAACACAGGACCCCCAGCATAAATATCAAGTGTAGATCATGATCTTGCTAAATGATCCTGAAGTCTTGACAAACTGGAACAGCATACCCCATTGCTCCAGGTATATAAAATATCATCATCAATCAGTAAAATAAAGAACACTCTGAGGGCCACATTCCCAGAAGCCAGCCAAGGACAATCATAGCTCCAGGCTTCATGACAAGCAAGGACAGAGCAACCAAACCTGCTGTGCTAACCCACTTCTCAACTTTGATCTATTCTTTCCATAATATTTTTCCATACGACCTTCTTAACACATATATAACTTATTCACTAGGTTCATTTTCTGTTCCCCCAACTACAATGTTAACTCTATAAGGTCATGGACATTCTCATTTTATTTACTATATCCTCAAATATCAATACTTATTTTTGAATGAATGAATACTTGAATTAATGAATGAACGCCTTACTCTTGTACCAGTACATGGGACTACTGGCTCAAAACCACTTAATTGCAAGGAGAGATGCAAATATGTGAAATGAGGTAGAAGGCCTTGAAGTAGAGGGTGGGACAAGAAGATGGGTAAGCAATCATTTCTGGCACAGAACATTTGTAAGTTTTGTACTTTAAACAAAGTACAAATTCTTTAATTCTTTACCGTTTCTTCCTTCGGCAACTTCTTCAATAAATATACTAATTCTTTTGATGTTAAAAAAGGATTTAAAATGCAAGATTAGGACCACCATTGTTGCTCTGCCTTAGAAAAACAAACATATGAAGATTAAATTCATCATTTATCTGTTACCCAACTTTAAGTAATTAATTGGAAAAATACTAGAACCAAAATTCAAGTTGGCAATAAATATGAGAATAATACAGTTGAAAATAATTTAAAAAAAAGACATAAGGGGGAAAGTCTCACTTGAGAAAACAAATTTTTGAATGTAGAATTACAAAATCTATTTCACACAGACTATTTCTAATGAATTATTATTTAAAAGAGCCATTTGTTGGGAATCTTTTAACAGTATTGTTCATCCTCCAGGTGTTTCAACTTATTGATAAATCTATATGAGAGAGACAAAAGGACCTTTGGGGAATCAACAATTACTGAATGTTCCCTCTCATGAATGTAACAATGGAAATCTGGTTAGATCCATTTGCTAGGGTACAATACCCCCTTGGGGATGAATTAAGTGTGAATTACTTGAATTGGATACAGAGTACCCTAGCCTCCTTTGCAGCTTAATGACTCAATACCCCTAAGTATTCCCAATTTAGTATAATTGATGAATGAAGTCTGGAGACGACTGTATCATCTCCAGGCCAAAAGGAGAATCAGGCTATTGCTATTTATATAATTAATACCTTGAAAAGGATTTATTGTCCAAAACTAAAAATGCCCACAAAAAATTATTTCCCCAAAGTTCCCAAAAAGGATGCAATATCCCCAAACACCAAATAATTGTAAAGCGTGATTACCATTTTGAGCTGCACAACTCTGAGCCAGAGGAAACGGGGTAAGACGGAACTCATTATTGGAGTCTATGTTAACACTTTTCAATAGAATGAGCTTTAAGATAGGGTTAAACTGTCTGTACCAACTGGGATGGCCAGTGGCCTCCACTTCCTGCCAAGAGAACTGTCTAGCACAGCCCAAAGGCCATCATCTCTATCTATGCCCTGTGCAACTGGACAACCCAGTCCTCTCCATCCTGTAGCAGAGAAGTTTTCTTTACTGCACGGTAAATATTCATTCACTGTATGAATGCATGGTGTATCATGCATTCAAAACTTGATCACTGGTATATCATGCATTCAAGTTTTAAAAACATTAAAATGAGAAACAGTTGATCACAGAATAAAAAAAAAATGGTACTGTAAAGCATATATGACCACAGTGCCTTGAATCTAGTTAAGTCCCTTTTTTTTTAAGCACCTATTTTTAGTGGTTCCATATCTTTAATGCTGAAAAGAAACAGTGTGATCTATCTTTTGTTAGAATGTATACAGGCTTGTCAATTCACATCTAAAATGAACAACATAATGAACAAAAACTTAGTAAATCAATTCTGTGTCATACCTAGAACAGAAAATCATCAAAAGCCTGAGATTTGGGGCAGGTCCCAAACTATGCTCAAAGCTACCAAAGGTGATACAACGAACTCATAGGGGTGCCAGAAGATATTTTAAATTTTCCATGCAAGCACAATGATACTAACATCTGTTAGATATCACAAACTCCAGGGAATTTCCAATTTCAGCATTAGATCATACGATGTTCAATCAAATGACATGGTTCTTTGTAAAGCTGTGTTTTCAGTGACTGCTCTGATAGAAAGTAAATACTTCATGAAAATAAATTTGAGCAGGAAATGAAGGTGGAAATTTTCAGTCTTATTCCAATGTTGGCAAAGTTGTGCACACATATCCCAGTAAGCAATTAGCAAATATGTTTTTTTTTCAAATGACTACTAGGTTAGACATTACATAGTCTGGTTACCAAACAACTACTGAGACACTGAGGGGACTGTGAACCAAGAAAGTTTTGGAGCCTTTGTTTTGTGCAGTCTTAATGCTACGTACTTTTATTAAGCACCTACTATATGCAAGATCTGTACTCGGCAGTGAGAGAGACACAAATAAATTAGCTGCCTTTAATATGTATACAAGTCAGTAGGAGAGAGTGACAGTACCAAGAAAATTACAGGTAAAGTGAGAGTTTAGAGAATTGTACAATTAAATTATTCTGGCTAACAATGTTAAGCAAGAAATCAGTCATTTATGAACTCTTAGTGTACATCTAAAAGGTGCTTGTTCACTTTATTGTCTTAGTAAGAACATTCTAGAAAACATGTTTTGTTTGAAAAAAACATTTAGTATTCTAAATACACTTTTATTTTCTGAAAGCATGACTGATTGCTTGATTGCTTGAGTCAATGAAATGTTGAATGAGAATCTTATAAAACCTCAAGATTATCAATTTTCATAATGTGTTACTATTGTTAACCTTCTCTAGAATGCTTAACTCTCTTGGCCCAGAACAGCAGTTCTCAACCCTGGCTATACATTAGACTTACCTAGGAGACTAAACTTTTGCTACCTTCCCAGGCCCCACCCCAGTCCCAATTAAGTTAAAATCACTGCAGATGGAGTCTAGAGAAGCACATTTTTAAAAGGTTTCAGATGATTACTAGTGCACAGCCAAAATGTGACCTAAAATGATAAACAGGTAATATCCTGAAGGGATAGAGATATGAGGATATGACCTAAAGCCATCTTCTTCGGTTCATATTTAATTGTTCTGTTTCTCTTACTATAACAATAAGAATTGAAATTACTTATCTTCAATATCATTGATATTTTATGACTTACTCCTGAATCCTGATGCATACCCCTAGAGGCACAAGCACCCCAGAATATCAGAGACGTAGGATACTGACAAAAATGAAAGCTGACTTTTGATGGCTACCAGATCTGCTGATAGTTATTATTAATTTTTTTAAACAAATTACTGTTATCTGCCATTTTCTGCTCATTTATTTCTGCATCCTTCCCATATTAGAAATGTCTGGTTAACTCAGGGTTTGGGTACATTTAATGCATTTAATTAGAGGGGTTTTGTTTGTTTTTTCTTTTCTTTTTCTTTTTTTTTTTTTTACATGATCTACATAGAAAATTTGGAAAATACAAAAAACTATAGAGAAAAATAAATATATCTCTTAATCCCGTTTTTCAGAGGTCACTTGATTTCCATCCAGCACTTTTAAAAGCATACTGAAAAAAGCAGACCTATAAAATTCAGATCATATTACGATTACTTATGTCTACATTTGCATAAGCACAGTAATGTATTAAAGAAACTCACCAAATTGTTAATATTGACTATATCAGTAGGAGTCATTCTGGAGAGGGGATACTATGTGACTCACCAAAATGTATGACATGACAACTACAGTGCACATGTATTAAGCAGGAGGGGAAAAAGAAAATTAGACAATAAAGAATATTATGGCCAGGCGTGGTGGCTCACGCCTGCAATCCCAGCACTTTGGGAGGCCGAGGTGGGCAGATCACCTGAAGTCAGGAGTTCGAGACCAGCCTGGCCAACATGGTGAAATCCCATCTCCACTAAAAATACAAAAATTAGCTGGGTATAGTGGCGGGTGTCTGTAATCCCAGCTACTCAGGAGGCTGAGTCAGGAGAATCACTTGAACCCAGGAGGTAGAGGTTGCAGTGACCCAAGATTGCACCATTGCATTTCAGCCTGGGTGACAGAGCGAGACTCCATCTCAAAAAAAAGAAAAGAATATTATATGCTGTGTTTTTCAGTTAAGATTATATTGCAAACATACAACCATGGTACTAAATATTTCTAAAATTATCTTGTTTCTTATTTAAGAAAATCCTATGGGTTATTATTAACTATTTTCTTATTACTATATGTTTAGACCTAATTTTTCACATTTGCAAACAATGCTTTAATCAAAATCTATTTTCATATACCTTTGTCTGAATTTACAATTGCTTCCTGGGGAGGAGAAATAATAGGTCAAAGCTGTGAACTGTTCATAGCTTCTTGATGTGCATTGCTAAAATGCTTTCCAGAATGTGATGCCAATTTATACTGTAAATAGGAGAGTATTCCTACATGATTTTACTGTAGTCAATATATCAATGTGACTGCTCCTGTCTCCGCAGGGAGTTAACAGGGAAATGAATGCTCAGTATGCTTTGAAATCATTATATTTTCCTTTAACTTAGCTTTCATTCCCAAGATTGTTATTTTTTTTTCCTCACAACAGTCTCTTGATAGGTTAAGAGAGCTTCTTATAAAGAAAATTAAACACACAAACAATAGCCTGATAGCAACAACAGTCCAGTATATATTATTTTGTTGTTTTGGGATTCCATTGGTGAACTCACACAATTTATTTACAGTGAAATAAAGTGGGAAAAAATGAAATATCCATTTTTCCCTTTTACAGAAACCTTTCTCTCCTTGTTCTATCAATGCGCAAAGTATGTTTAGATCAATGAAGAAAAAAATGGAACTCAGAAACTGCAAGATACATGCTTCAGCATGTCTTTCAGAAAGGGTTTGAAATCTTCTGTCAGCATTTCATTTAAGCAGATGAGACACACCGTGCTGGGAGAGTGGGGAAAGTGGTTAGATTTAAACAGAATTAGATGGAGCATTTTCTCCAATGTTTCTCTGACACTTTAGTAAATTGTGGGGTTTTCCCTGTAATTTAACATCTGAAAGGAATACTGACCAGTAAATACAAATTCAGGTGCTATGAGAACACTGAGTGCCTTAAAGAATAGCACAGCATGAATAGCACAGCATGAATGAGATACAGTCTACAGCATTAGTAGATGGCAACTGTATTGCCAGGAAGGCTTGGAAATTTTAAGCAAAAAAAATATATATATATTAAATTGAAATGTCTTAAAAGAAAAAGCAGACATGACACAACACATGTGCAATACACATTTCATATGAAAAACGTCTGTAGGTAGCATCTCAGTATTTTAAAAAAATTAAGATATCAATTAAATTTGCCTCAGTAAACATGAATACTGACCAGGAATTAAGTAAAATGCCAGGTCCAGTAGAAGTATATGGCATAACAGTTTCTATTTATTCAACACCTTCTTTGAGTTAGTAGCTAGCTGTGTTAGATGTTTATGTAAGTATATTTAATATTCCCCAATTTCAAGCCTGAATTAATTCAAAATCTAATGGGAAAGGCATACAAAATTATACAAACAAAGTATTATAGGGATAGAGAAGAGGGAAATATGGATTCTAAATGAGGGAATATGGGATATTTTCAAGTAGGAAATAATTGAGACTGAATTTGAAAGAGTAGATTTGAAAACCTAGAGTTAAGTCAAGGGTACATCAGAAAGAAGGAATAGTGTGAGAAAAGGAACAAAAGTTTTGTCTTTTTGTTTTGTTTTGTTTTGTTTTGAAGGCACGTTAAGGGAATGACAGTCAGCTGTAGCAAGAAAAAAGCCTGGGAACAATGGAGACGACTGGATTTCATTCCGCTGCTGATGTAAGGAAGGTTGAGCTGTGTGTGACAAGACCTTTCTGGTATAGAAAGACCTCTCTAGGAGCAATTTGTAAAATGGCCTTAGACAGTCAGAAACTGGATATAGCTATTGAAATAGTTTAGGAGCAAGAAAAGAAAATCAAAATTAGAGCAGAGGCGGTGACAAAGGAGGATCAGAAGCAAAAGCATTTCAGATTTGGCAAATGACACAATATTGAGATAGGGAAAATTTTAAACGATACTGTGATTTTTGAATTTCGATAACCAGATGAACAGAAATAATAGTCATTTATTTATAATAACATTTATTGAGCACCTAATAATTGTCAGTCAAGGTGATAGGCACTGACTATCAGCCAAACAGCAAAATAGCAATAGACCATACTCCATAGGACTGGAAAGTCTAGCAGGAGGCTGCAGACAAATCCATATGTCATGACAACTGAGCGTGAAGAAAGCGTGCATTAATAAATCATGGGATTTGGAAACATAGCAGGACACAAAGCCCGGACTGGGTCCAGAAAGATTCCTGATAGAAGTGAAAGGTGACACCAGAAAGTCTCTCCTCACCTTAGCAAGCAGAAGCTCTCCAGACAGAAGAGACTTCCAGGCAGAGAGAGAAAAAACACTGACACCTAAGATAGCAGCTGGCAGACACTGCAGAGAGGAAAGCCTGACTACAGCATGGAATGCAAGAGAGAAGGAGACAGAAGCGGGAGGGGCATCTGAACAGAAGCATCCATTACAGTAGACTCATATACGGTCCTCTTGGAAAGAAACATAAATGAACTTTTTTCTTTTTTTTTATCTTGGTGATTCAGTGATGTAACTCCATGTAAAAGATCTCTCCTCTTAATACCAGAACAGCAATTCTTTAATCCCTTTGAGAATCTTATTTATGTATGGATCTCTCCTTACTCCCATCTCAACTGCGCCCCCAACAAAGAAAAGCATGCACTCATAAATACATGAAAATTCTTCATGCAATTTCTTGGGCTAGGAGATTCCCATAAACTAAGGTTCTAAATATTTATTTTTATTGTACTTATTTTTACTCATGTTCTCTTCTTCACATTTTTTTAAAAGAAGAGTAATTGTTTTAAGTACCAGCGCTATTTTTCAAAAATGTGTTCTGCCTTCATGAGTAAGGATGGGCTCTTTTCCCAGAAAGGCTGTATAGTCTATTTTAAGAGCTAAACAGCCAGGGTTCTAACCCCAGCTCCATCTCTCACTACCCATGCCATCGTGGCAAGTTACACTGTCTGCCTAAATTTCGTTCTATGAAATGAGGACAATGACAGCATCTGACTAACAGACATACCTCACGGGGTTATCAGAGGATTGCATAAAATAATATAATCAATGTGCTTAGAACAGCAACTGGTCCTGAAGTATTACTACAGTAAGTACAACAACAACAAACACTCAGAAAAGAAAAATAGAAGAGGAAGAACATGAAAAATATTGCGTTATTAACCACAAAAATGCAAACTGTACAACTACTTTTGAGGGGAACTTAAACAGACCTAGAAATGCTGAAAATGTACATACCATATAATTCAGCAATTCCATTTCTTTGTATGAACTCTATATAAATTGTTATATGCCTCTAAAAGGAGATACCTACTAAACAGATCATTGCACTCAGCATACTACAAAGCCAAAGATAAAGCCTACCTGTCCATCAGTGTGACTTATTTATACAATGGAATATTATGCAGTAATTATAGTAAGTTAATGAGATGCAAATATATCAATAAGGAAAGTCCTTCAAACATGATGTTAAGTGAAGAAAACTACAAAAGCATATGTATAATATGTGTATACATCTATTACAGTTTTTAAACAGAAAATTATTGACACCAATTCAAGACAGTGATTAATTCTGGGTAAGGAAAGAAAAGGGATGAAAATGAGGATTGATTCTATCTTTGATTTTTATTTCTCAAAGAAGAGAGAGGCCAGGCAAGGTGGCTTACACCCGTAATCCCAGTGCTTTGGGAGGCTGAGGCAGGATGATCCCTTAAAGCCAGGAGTTCAAGACCAGCCTGGGCAATATAGTGATACCCTCTCTCTACAAAAAAATTTAAAAATCAGCTGGGTGTGGTGGTGCACACCTGCAGTCCCAGCTACTGGGGATGCTGAGGTGGGAAGATCCCTTGACCCCAGGAGTTTGAGGCTGCAGTGAGCCCTCCAGCCTAAGAGGCAGATCAAGATTATCTCCAAAAAACAATTCAAATTTAAAGTTTTGATTTTAAAAAGAGGGAGAGACAAAATTTGAAGCAAACAGAGCAAAAAGCTAATATTTGATTAATCTCAGTGGTGAGCACATGGGGACCCATTACATACGGACTTTGTTTCTATGTTTGAAATCTTAAGGATTAAAAATTTAAGAAAAACAAAAATGGAAGAATTCATTACTATGCTGAACATGTGAATATAAAAATACAAACCGAAATCTTAGTTCCTATTTCCTGGTTAAGTTCTACTAGCTACACTTCTATCTAGAGACAAATAGCAAAATTTCTATTACTTTCCAGCCACCCTCTTTTATGTAGGCGATCAAAATATGCTGATCAAAAAGCAGGTAATTACAAAGTAAATTGTTGGGAAATCAATCCCTTTATAAATGAAAGTTTGTCTCTCCTTCCCTGAGTTCCCACAGCACTTTTAAATGTTAACAGAGCATATTATGACGGCCTGCCTTATATTTTTATGTTTATGTCCTCTCTGCCTATAAACAGTACCTTGAAACCAAATCAGTCCCAGCTACGTATGGTGACTCATGCTTGTAATCCTAGCATTCTGTAAGGGGGAGGCCTGAGGATTGCTTGAGCCCAGGAGTTCAAGACCAGCCTAGGCAATGTAATGAGTCCCTGTCTCTACAAAAATTTAAAAATTAGCCAGGCGTGGTGGCATGTGCCTGTAGTCCCAGCTACTTGGGAGGCTGAGGTAAGAGGAGGATGGCTTGGGTGCAGGAGGTCGAGGCTGCAGTGAGCTGTGATTGTGCCACTTACACTTTAGCCTGGTTGACAGAGCAAAACTCAAGTCTCAAAACAAACACACACACACACACCCCTCAGTTCCTTTGAAAAGCAAGCCAAAGAGATTCTGGGCATAGTAAATGTTTACCTGCCCTTGTACTGAATGTGAGAGTTGTACTCTATGCCCATCTCTCTATTTGACTATTGAATAATTTTCCATTTTGCAGTTCAGCATATCATGTTGTTTTAATTACTGGATGTTACAGACTTTAAGGAATTACCACCTCTGAAGTAAATTTTTCTAATTCTTGCTCTTCTGACAAAGCCTAAGAGAATAACACAAACTGCTTTGGGTTAAGAACTGAGCAATCTTCAAATCTTTTATTTAGCTGGCTATCTAGACATGGTTGCCTTATTAGCCCCTGCCATACTTGTCAATCAGTTCCACCTAACCGATCGGCATAACTATTCAGGAAGCAATTACTGTGAACTCAATACAAGTCCAGGGGTGATGCCTTCCTGCCATTAGCTGGGCTCTGAAAGCACAGAGAAAAGTGATCATTTTAATGTGACTGAATCCTTTATTTTCAGTTACAACCAAAGTGGACTAAAAATAATTCCTAAATAACACTCTGATTTATTTTTGTCCCACCAATTCTAAACTTTCATTTGATGTATTACTTTAATTTGGACACAATTTATATCATGACTAGGAATTTTTAGTAAACTCCTGGTGGATCCTGTTTGGCCTTTATAATTCATGACTTTCTTCTGCTTCCTACTTGTAGACACAGAATAAATAGTAAAATTTCCAGACACTTTTCTCTTAATGTGTAGTTTCTTTCATCTCATCTTTTAACAAAAGTCACATAAAATGTTGTTTTACTTGTGAATATTGTTAACATTAGAAAAATTTTTAACTATTTAGATGGAAATGCCCTACCAATTTGAGAACTCAATCAGCCTCAAATTTCACAGAACACTATCTTCCAGATCTAATCAATATATTAATCAGTCTGCTGCCTCCATTATGATGTTAATGCCCTTCTCTGTTGTGGAGTGGTAACTGCAATACTAGAGAGAAACACAATTTAGTACTCCGTTGAGGTATTAAAAAAAAAAGATTTCATCTGCTCCGCAGAATTCTAAAAAGACTGTTCAAAGTCACACCATTTTAATGGACAAATGATACTGTCCAACACAATGCCACAATGCCAAGGCCAGCAAAGGAAAAAGAGAAATACTCTTGTTTTTCGCATAAAGAGGAACATTATCTTTTCAATAAAAGGTTTTCCACAGGACCACAGCCAGTATTTGTTGGCTTCTTAGTATGCTGGGAATATTGTAGCTCATGTTAAGATTTTCTGAACAGAAGAAGAATAAAAACTACTGTTTGAATTCAAAACAAAAGGCGTCAACAATAGGGAAAAGTCAAAGCTCAGATGAATACCTCACTGAATTTTGGCTTTCAAATATATTTTTCTTGCTTTCTTGCTTTAGGTAATGTTCCAAAGACAATATTGTTTCTAGGTTGTTTTAAAAGAAAAACAGTAATTTTATTTCACAATATGCTTTAATACTTCTTACTACAGAAACATATGTACTTTTAAAAGTGAATTTACAGGAAGCACAATTTGTTTTCATTAAAAAACAAATCTGGCCTCATTTATTAGAAAGTTATAAAATGGGTATATACCTTTTCTCTCTCCCTACCTATTCAACCCTTACTAATAGTATATAAATCAATGAAATAAAAGGTTTATACTTCTGATTTAATTTACTAAAAGTAATCTCTAATAATTATTGATAAGTATCTGTTGAATTAGGTATTTTACACATATTATCTCTAATACTTACAATAACTCTAAAGGATGTAATTCTATCCCAGAGGAAGTTTAATGAGTTTGCCCAAGATCACCCCCTAGAAGGGGAAGAACAGATTTTAAACTACAGTTGCCATCACACTAAAGCCCATGCTCTAGTCACCAAACCATGCAGCCCTAGAATGAGTCCTGCTGGTTACATGAATGGCAGATGCCCGTGTGAGTGCACAGAACCCTGACCATCCCTGAGCCCCATTTCCCTTAACCACGCCTCAGACCACTACCCTCTCACTTCATGCTCTCCAGGGCAGGCCTTCCTTCAAGACTCAAGCTCACCAAGGTCTTTCTTCTCCAACACCACAAGCATGAACTGAGGTTGAGCTGGTCAGTTTTTTTTTTTTTTTTTTTTTTTTTTAGACAGAGTCTTGCTCTGTCGTCCAGGCTGGAGTGCAGTGGTGCAATCTTGGCTCACTGCAAGCTCCACCTCCCAGGTTCCCCCGGGTTTATGCCTTTCTCCTGCCTCAGCCTCCCGAGTAGTGGGATTACAGGCGCCCGCCACCACGCCCAGTTAATTTTTTGTATTTTTAGCAGAGACCAGGTTTCACCTTGTTAGCCAGGATGGTCTTGATCTCCTGACCTCGTGATACGCCCGCCTCGGCCTCCCAAAGTGCTGGGATTACAGGCGTGAGCCACCGTGCCCGGCCACCCAACTTTTTTAAGTGCCAAAAAGCAGTTGATTGATTGCCCTTATTTGTTATGCTATTTGTGAAAATAGAACTTTCATTTGACAATTATTGAAGACTGATTAATTAAATGTACTTGTTTGCAATATAGATTTAGAAACGTGTTTTTATAAGTCAGAGGCCCTTGGGCAGTATTTTGAGGAGAAAAGAAAGGATTCATGTTGGGAAGACAGAATCCAAGGACATTTAAATTAGTACTGTGAAGTGAACAATAAATGAAAGTGAGAAAAAGGATGTGAGTGGGAGTGAGAAGGCATGAGGTTATCATCACGGACCAAAAAGTAACAAAACTCAGTGCTAATAAGAGACAAAAATAAAGGCAGAAATGGAAAGAAACAAAAGTACAGAACAGGGAAAGAAAGTGACTCTAAAAAGTGCCCCAGGTTTAAGAATTGTACTTCAGTATATTAATATGATTGACAGTTCTCCAACTCAAAGCATTTTATGGTATTACTCAAGTCAACATATTCCCATTCATTTTAACACCATCAGCATTTACCCCAAACTCATACATCTTAAATACTTTCTAATAAAAAAGAATGTTGGGATACCTATTATGTGTCTAGCACTGCGAGAGGCATGAGGATACAGCGGAAGAACAAAGAGATACAGTCCACAGAGCTTACTCTCACAAGGAAAAAGACAACTATCCATTAGTCCCATTTAAACATACCTTGGGACATACTAGGGGCACAAAGAAAAAGGTAGAATGAGAGATTATGTTTCATAGCAATGCACTTAATTAAACATTACAAAACTCTAGGAAAATTAGCAAAAAAAGAAAGATAACAACAAGTCAGGTAAATATTATTTAAATTATTCTGAGCATTTTAGAAGCAAATACATAAATAACAAAAGATACTTAATTCCTTGGATACTTCCCTTTATATATATATATATATTCATAACATATTATGAACCAACATGCTTTTATAGAGCACTTACTGAGCACAAGACATTCTGGGACATAAAATGAGTGAATACAGTACCAATGCCCTAAAGAAATTCATAAGCTCAAGAGAAAGACAAGATAAACACACCAGAAACAATTAGAAACTAATTTAAAAAGACATATTATCAAATATTGACTCGCCAAATAGAGATTATAAGTGATACAGTTAGATAAAGATAATCATGGACCAGAAAAGCCTCATGGAGAAAGCACAGCTAAGTTGGTTTCTGCTGGAGTTTGGAATATAAAAGAGGTAGGGCAGTGTCAATGAGAGAAAAGTGTCAACAGATTAAAAATTTGCTTGAAGTTAGGGCTTAGTGTAAGAAATAACATATAGAATCAGTTAAGATTTTTGCTTTAAAGTTATGGAAATCCAACCAGAATTTGCTGAGGCCAAAAAAAAAAAAAAAAAAGAAGAATTTATTAAGTCATGGAATACAAGGAAGGGTTATATAAGCAGGCCAGGAGAAGTTAACTATCCATCCAGATCTTAGGAATGACTGGAACCAGGAACTCCATTTCTGTGTACTGGCTTCATCTCCATTAACAGCCTGGTTGGCTTTCTCCACAGGGTGGGGACTGTGGCAGATGACAATTCCCAGTTTTTACATCTTACCATTTCCATAATCAAATATGGAAGGATGATGGTGGTATAATCAGAATAAAGTTGGGAAGAAGTACCAGACAGCCAATGTTATCTACATTCACCATAAAAGTTACAGCCAAAGAGTAGAGTTGACCAATGGGAAATGACCCCACGTTGGTGGGAAATAAAGAACAAAATAAATGGAAAGCCTGGAAGAGAGTATGTAGCTAAATTATTACTTTCTTACAACACTTGGACTTACCACAATCTGATGCACATATATTAGTATAAATAAAGTATGCTATTTGCACAAATAAAACAGGCCAAAGTAAACCTTCTTTTTGCCACAGAACAGTCTATAAGATTCATTTATTCATTCATTACTTGAAATTCTATACTTTTTCATTTTTACATCGCTTATTTAAAAGTTTTTAATAATTGTTTTACCATTACCATTTTTTTAAAAGTATGACTTGCACACTGAAAATTATCTAGATCTTAAGAAAGGTATCCTGAAACTTTTAGAGATGAAAACTCCCGGTGTATATAAGTAAGCTTCAATTGGTTCTGCAATTGTGTGTGTGTGTGTGTGTGCGCGCGCGCGCATGTGGAAAGACAGTAATAGAGCAAATATGAAATTTTAACAACTGTTGTATCTTGGTGGAGGGCATATGGATTTTCATTACCCAATTTCAATGTTTCAGTATATTTCAAAGTATTCATTATAAACAATTGGAGACAGATAGAAGCCTCAAGGAAACTTCAACTTTATATGACAATAAAATGAAAATTTAGGAAAGACAACAATGTTTCAGCAAGATGCATGCAGCAAGGGTATGGTTTGAGTTACAGGGAAGCAAAAATGAGGAACCCTAACAGATGCAATCATCCAAACAGACGGTGTTGGGGCCTAGACAGGGAAAGTGGCCATAAAAATCAAACAGCAGGGACAAATACTAAAAACACTGTCATTGGACACTTAAAGAGGGAAAAGACAGAATCAATGAAGATTCCATGCCCTCCAAGTTGGATGAGTAGAGAAATGGTGGAAATAAATAAGGTCTAAAGAGGAAGCAAATCTGTTGGGTTAAGACAGTATCTTTCGTTAAACAGATTTATACGTTGCCTTTTCACAATTCACACTCTGAATGGTGGTGCAAGTGGTATAAACTCCCGCTTAGTCTCTAAAAGCCAAAAAAGACAACACACCACACAAGTACCCTGAGAACACTGGGCTAGAGCCCGAGGGAGAACAGCCATAGTCAGCCCATATGCTTCTCCTCTTACGCCACCTGTCTCGGCGTCTCAGTTCCCTCAGCCTGGAACAGTTACAGAATTTCAGAGATTTTTAAAAATGCAAAAACTGCATGACAGGTGCTTTATGTGATAAGAACAAACTTCAATTGTATCCACAAAATACATCAATGCATGTAGCTTAAAACAAATATATGCCCTTTCTTCTGCTTCGATAATTTCTAGCTAAGTGGCCTCCTGCTATGAGTGCATCTCTAGGCTAACCTGAAAAAAAGAAAATTTCATGAATATTAAAAATTCTTGATATGTATCAGTTTTCATGAACTTTCCAATTTAACAGAAGCCCAGGCAACTGCTATGTGCAATTATATTTTTTAAAGTCTCAATTTAGATATTGCAACCACAATAATTAACAAAATATATTTTAAATCACTCACTGCCGTGGTGGGGTGTGGAAATGAAATTTGAAGTCACTGAAAGGGAAATAAAAGAAGTTGTTTCATGATGCATTGGTGGAAATGGCCAGCAGGCTGGCACAGGTGGGGAAGAGAGGTTATAGGAGATATCAAAACACAATGGGTCTGTGTTGTTGTATTCATGTTGAGGATTGACATGTTCAGAAAACAGCACAATCTGGTCAAGATGGTGACACTCCCACTGTTTTTGTGGCAGGGGAAAGTATTTCTATTATATATCAATGTAAAGGCAAAAAGTACCAATTGCTAGATCATAGTAGATCCCAATAAATTGACAGAAATGGGGTTTATGTTTGAATTCTGAATTCAGTTTCCGTATTTAAGAAAGGAAGATGCATTACCAGTCTGGTTTCTTCAAGAAATGTGGGTACTATGGAAGATGATACATTTAGTTTTCTTTTCTAATCCAGAATAAGCCCTAAAAATAGGAAATAAAATGGAAAATTCTAGAGACTACTTGACGAAGTTTGGATGTGTGTCCCCCCACCCAAATCTCATGTTGAAATGTAATCCTGTGTTGGAACTGGGGCCTGGTGGGAGGTGACAGGATCATGGGGGCAGATTTCCCATGAATGGTTTACCACCATGCCCTTGGTGCTGTCCTTGCCATAGTTAGTACTGGCAAGATCTGGTCGCTTAAAAGTGGCACCTCCCACTTTCTCTCGGTCATTCTTCCTCTATGTGAAGCGCCTGCTCTCTCTTTGCCTTCTACCATGACTGGATGCTCCCAGAGGCTTCCTCAGAAGCAGATGCTTCTATGTTTCCTGCACAGCCTGTGCAACCATAAGCCACTTAAACCTCCTTTCTTAAAAATTACTAAGTCTCAAGTAGTTATAGCCTTGCAAGAATGGCTTAATATACATAGTGTACCTTTTTCCATCCTTTTGCTTTCAGCCTAAGTATATCATGGTATTTGAAGTAGCTTCCTTTAGACAACGTATTGTTGGGTTATATTTCTTTTGGTTGGTTGGTTTTTGTCCAGTCTTCCAATCTGTAATTTAAGTGCTATATTTGGATCATTGATACTTAATATAATTGTTAATATGTCAGAACTTAAGTCTGCACTTTATTATTGTCACAGAAAGATAAAATAGATCTTAGACAAAAATTAAAATAATTTCCTTTTTCTTTCTTTCTACATAATTTTGAGACTCACTTTAAGTGTGCTTTCTTCTGGGAAACTCAGGCCAAATTACTTTCCCCCAAACCTGTTTCCACAGTAGCCTATACATACTTCAAATATACTCATCACACTATTGGTCTTCTTATCTATGTCCCAACTGACTGTTCTCTGCAAGCAGTGACAATGTATTTTATTTCTGTATATTTGGCACCATGCATAGTGCCTGGCAAATAGACATTCAATGAGTTTTGTTTAAAAAGAAAAAAAATAGTGAAATCAGTCTTGTAGGAATCTTGTATATTCTCACCAACCCCATAGATATACTGGCATATGATGTGTTGAATTTGCATAAATGCCAAATTTTGCTTTTCAAAGCAGGTATTGCTCGTCATCCAAAACCTGTATACTTTGACCACTTCAGTCCTAAGGTCCTACAGTCTTTTCCCCACATAAGATCCTTTTCTTATATAATCTGGAGAAGCCAGCTCAAGCATGTGAATGAAAGAACATATTCAATTACCCAAATAATTATCTATATGGAGACCTTAATTTATTCATTCAATACATATTTATACAGGGATATAGCCCCAAGCAAAGCAATTATTGCACCTGGCCTGATCTGGCTTCCAAACTAAAGGAAAAGATAAATATGGAAATATGGAACAGATGCCTAGCCACCAATTAATTACAGACCTTTCACAAGTAGAATGTGCCTCTGAAAGTGCATAACAGAGGAACCTAGCTCAGACAGGAAAGTCAATGAAAAACCATTTAAAAAAAAAAAAAAAAGTGGTATTTAAGCCAATATCTGAAGTTTGAATGTAATTATCCAGGTAATTGGGGTGGGGGATGGGCAGTGCCTGTGTTGGATGTGGGTAGTGTTAAAAACCAGAGAAACAACCTGTGTTAAGGCACTGAGGCACCAAACCTGTCACTCCCGAGGTACAGAGAACTGGAGCAGTGATGAAGTGGGAAAGAAGCTGGAGTTGAGACTGCAGTAATGAATCATGCAAAGCCTTACAGGTCACATTACGATTTTTGACTTGGTTCTCAATGTAACTAATGTGTACTTAAAAATAATCGTTATAGTAATCAGCATAGGAGGGCAGGGTAGGGAACAATCCCCAAGGCTTTTCTGGGGAGTCTGGATTTCAGAGCATCAAGAATGGACATAAGGAGGCCGGTTGATGTGCTAATATGAGCTAGTGCTAAGAGTAACCTGAGCTAGAGCAGAGGCAGTAAAGATGGGGAAAAATTAACAGAGGAGGAATATATTTAGAAAGTAGACTCCTAAATGGAGTTTGCTGATAGATGAAGAGGAGTGTAGAGCTGGTAGCAAACACAGCACCAACTACTCTCACTGGCTGCTGGAGCACTTTATTGGTTTTTAGTAACAATAAGGAAGGAAATATTTATTTTGGCTGGCATGGTAGGAAATCAAGAGTCTAGGTTTATTATTAAACTGTGATACCTGTGATATAGCCACATAAAGATATCAAAATAATTGGTAGATATATTCAGGAGTGAGCTCCGGGGAGTCTTAGCATATAGATGATATTTAACGCAACTGGAGTGGATATGACCACCTGGGGGAGAGGAGGCTGAGAAGAGAGTCAGAGAATATTAAACAGAAAATAAATATTAAACAGAAAAAATATTAAACAGAAAAATAAATTTTGTTTCTACTTTCATGTTTTAGAATGTAAGGATATTTTAATGACATGCATATTATAGTTTCAAATGTGTTATTATAATATTAATATAAAATTTTCAATATAATATAATTATGAGAGAGCAAATTATTTGAGTTATAGACTTTCTACCATACTATTGATAAGGAGTATTGACAAAGAAGAAAGGGGAGTAAACTGGGCCAAGGTTGTTAGAGCCATGATGGGCCCATGTGCCGTCCCTGCATAGCGTCCTGATCTTTAAGCCAGTCCTTATATACAGAAAGCACAATCACCACAACAGGACTGGGATTTGTCAAGGGGTGTCTATATCTTTTTCACCTTCATTTCTATGCCCTAGATTGTTCTCTAAAGCTGCAGCTTTCCAAGCTCAACACATGCTATTATTTATCTTTGGAACATCAGAATGTGCTGAGATACAAATTTCTCCTTTTGGATTTCCAAGTGAAAGATAAATTCTGTAAGATAGAGCTAGTCCTCAAAGTACAGAAATTCTCTCTGCCATTCACTCTTCATAGTCTCTTGCATTTCCAATGTAATCAGTTATTAATGATACCATGAGAAGTGTGAATCAAAAAAAGAAAAATATGGGTTTCACTGAGTTTAGAGATGATATTAATTCCAAAAGCCTGGAACAGCATTGGTGATAAAAATAGCAAGTTAAATTACAGATTTAAATCACTGTAGACCGAAATTACCATTTTGACCCCAAAACAGCTTAGAGACCAAAGATTAATACTTATCTCAGGAGAGAGGAAAAGGTTTAGGTTTTTATAAATGCCTTCTTTGGAAATTACTAACAACCAGGGTAAGCCCTCATCTGCTAAAACTGATTGAGATTTATAATCAGGCCTGGAGGGATTAGATGACTGGAAAATCATCAGAGCCCATATTAAGATTAACTCAATCTCAGTGACTATCTTTCAGTGGAAGAGCCATGAGCCAAAATGCAGAGTTTCTGGACTGACTGCCAACAGATTCTGAATAAAGGGTTTTTTCAGGTATAAGGTATCCCACCTGTTTATTATATAACAAAACCTAGATATGAATCAATTCCAAGTCATGCGATTTATCAGGAGATATTTATTACATATTGGCAGCCATTGCACCAACAGAAGGGAGAAACTAAGGCTGAAAGAAGTGACCGAGATACGTGCATTCTAAGCAATCACAAATCTTTTAAGGGTTTAGAGCCTTCTGGTTGGATAGGTTATACGGCTGTCATGCTTGCTAATTTCAACCATCATATCTGCACAATAACAACAACAAAAAAATCTTCACATGTTAAGAAAACACAATGTTTTTTGAGTCTAAATGTTATTTGAGTTTGAATGTTACCTTTGTTCTCTTATTGAGTCCACTTACAAAGGCTTAATTAACCATGGTAGGTTTTCTGACCCCTTTCAGGGGTCAGAGATGCCTTTGAAAATCTCAAAGCACATTGAACACTCGATAATGGCAGATTGTCTAATTAATTTCAGGGTTCCCAGGAACCCCCTATGCCCTTCTATTGGCTCCCTAGAACCTCTGTGTTGCCATGAGGTAGAAGGCAGGACTTGGACACCCCAAACAGAGAACGAGTTAAAACAGGGACAGGGCAGAAGCAGCTTTCCATAAGACATGCCCACCAGTGTGCCATGGCAACAACCCGAAGTTACCGCCCCTTTCCACGGCAATGACCCAATAACCCAAAAGCTACTACCCTTCCCTAGAAATCTCTGCATAAACCATCCTTTAACATATATGTAGTTAAAAGTAAGTATAAATATGACTACAAAACTGCCCAGAGCTGCTACTCTCTGCCTATGGGGTAGCCCTGTGCTGCAGGAGCAGTCACGAAGTTGTAACACCATAGGAGCCGTAACACTGATGGTTTAATCAAGCTGCTCTCTTCTACTCTACCACTGACTCACCACTGAATTCTTTCCTGGGCGAGGCCAAGAACCTTTGCAGGCTAAGCCCCACTTTGGGGCTTGCCTGTCCTGCATCAATAAAATATAAAGGAATGAGAGTCCTTTACATATACATGGGGGTAAAGAGATTCACTACTTGGGAGGCCCTTCCTGCTCCACGGACTATTGACTTACCTGACTCCCTCTCTCGTCTCTTGAGCCTCCAAAGTCTTCACTTCCAACATCTTTACATCCTACATTTGCCAAGCTTTATCGGTGCATAGGCTTCTCTCCTATTTGAAATAGTATACTACGGTACAGAAGCAATTTTAAAATACACATTCTTTTGACTCCTCTGATTCACAAACTTGAAGCAGTTGGTAGTGAAAGTTTCAGATTATGAACAAGCTCAACCCCTGTCATACTTGCTATGAAGGAAATCAGCAAATTATCCTTAACAGTTTTATCAGACTTTGTAACTGCCAGTGTTACCACAATTTCTTTTAAGGGTGTCTACCTGAAAAGAATGTCTTTTAAGGGTTTCTAGCTCGTGTCTTACACTTTTCAAACACTGCCAGAGCAAAGAACGTAAAAGAAGGTCATTTCTACCTCATTCTAGTTCTAAGACCATATGATTCCAAGAGTGTTTATTATAAAGCATAGATATGAGTATAACCTGGGAAGGGAATACTTTTGTTTTTTTAAAAAAATTATTACATATCTTAATTAATATTAGGCATTGCTTTATTGTAGATAGCATTAGATCAGATTAGCTGTTTCATACAATACTATAAAAATAATGTTTACAGTCAAAATCTGATTAATATAAAGAAAGTGAAATTTTTAGAAGTATTAAGTCATAGCTTTTCTGCTAAACTTCCAGAATTAAACAGCACAAATATATTGAAAAATATACTTCAGGAAGTACTTATTTTATGAAGAGAAGTTATTTGTCTTTAAATACAAATACTTTGAAAGTACCAGTTCATTTAAATATAAATAAGTAGATGGGTTTTTTAACTTCAGGTGTACAAACCAAATTAACCATAATCCCTTGCATGACACACCCTTATCACTGATCCATGAATGGTTCATTTTACTTAAATAGTTAAATAAAGTCTACTATGCCCATTATTTTGGTGATATTTTTCCCCTTACACAAAAGCATGTTCTTCATCTATTTCACTCTTACAGTAAATGGATATTTTTCTGGTAATCTTGTTTCAGTCACCCAGACATTTATAAACAAACCCTACTCATGCAAATGTCAAAGAACATTAGCAGCATGTTTCAAGTTTTAAAGAAACTTAATTCATTTAATTATACTGAGCCATAATTTGACATCTTAATTTTTACCCTTTCCCAAAACACAGGAAAGGAGGCAAGGGTGAAATGGGTCACAAACTCCAGGACATCTGCTGTCTCTAACTCCTGGTTATAGTTAATCCATTAAGAAAAACAAATCACCTCTCTATCCATCCTGTTTCTGTTTGTGTCATGTTCCTATTGTTAAAAAGCAAAGGAATAGGTCAGTGGGAATAAAAGCACGAACACTGGTTTTATTTTATTTCAGAAAGGACAAAGGATATGGAATTTTATAATGTCTTTGGAGCCCAGGGTCCTCACAGCATGAGCTATGAGTTGAAGCTGAACATTTCTACCAGTTGACTGGTCAACTGCTTACGTAAAGACCAGCTAGCATTCGGATCCACACATATGAATTGCTGTTGGTTTAGCCAAGTAAATGTTCTACATCTCAGCAGAGCCAACAAGTGAATTAAAAATATGTAATTTGGCGGGGCACAGTGGTTCACGCCTGTAATCCCAGCTACTTGGGAGGCTGAGACACAATAATCGCTTGAACCCAGGAGGTGGAGGTGGTTGCAGTGAGCTGAGACTGCACCACTGCACTCCAGCCTGGGGGACAGAGTGAGATCCTGTGTCTCTCTATATATAATTTATAAATGATATTTCTTTACTGAACAGGAACAAAACTGAACTAAGTACAAGAAGTGATTATACTGGCAAATGAAATATTAACTTAAATGTTATATCATTCCCTAAATTGTTATGATACAGAAATCTGCTTGAGGAAAAAAAAAGCATATTAAATCGAAATTGAAATGTCACATATAAATGAAATTAATTTTAAATCTTACTTTCTGTGTAAGATATAGAACCTTAATGTGGAGAACTTTGGCATTATCAGCTCAAGGTTTGAAGAGTAATACATGACTGAAGCATGCTATAATTCTGGTTCACTAGGTCCCTGAGGCATATTTGACACATTAATAATGATGGAAAGTGATTACCATTTCCCTGACACTCGCTGCCCTACATGAAATGGCACTCTCAATCACTCACTCATTTTAGGCCCAAATAAACTGGCCTTACATTCACAGGCATTACTAACAAGAATGTAAGAATACAGCCTAGTCACTGTGACACGAACAATCATAAAAGAAAAAAAAATTAAATGGCACAGAATCTGATATGTCTTGGACATGTGAACTGTGCTGATGCAAAAGGCCAATTAAAGAGGCATTTCCAAACAGAATCTTCAAAGCAAACAGAGCTGTTTTCTTACACTTACACAGTTATATAGCAATTCATGTTTTGGTCAACAGACCACATATATGACAGTGGTGGTCCCATAAGAGTATAATACCATTTTTACTTTGCCTTTTCTACGTTTAGATACACAAGTACTTAAAATTGTGTTACAAGTGCCTACAGTATTCAGTAGAGTCACATGCTGTACAGATTTGTTGCCTAGGAGTGATAGGCTATAACATATAGTCTAGGTGTGTAGTCGGCTATACCATTTAGGTTTGTGTAAGTACACCCTATGATGTTCACAGAATGACAGTCACCTAATGACGCATATTTCAGAAAATGTCCTTGTTGTTCAATAATGCAGGACTGCATTTTACTACCACACATATCTTTCATGGTTTTAGACTCTTCCAGATAAGTATTTCAAAGCAAACTTTTTTTTTTTTTTTTTTTTTTTTTACCAACAGCAAACGGAAAATAGTGTATCCATTTCCTAGCTAAGGCAACTTGGACAAAAGGAAATTAAGAAACATTACACTAAGCCAAGTAAATGAATGACAACAATACCAGAGCTAACCTAGTCAGACAGACATTGAAAGAGAATCAAGTTCAATATTTATATACTTGGGGGAAGAGCTTTATTACAGAAAAATAATTGGTACAGTTTCTACTTACTCACATTAAGAACACTATAAAGCTGCTACTAAAACAAACTGGACTCAAATTCAACACAATAACATATGTGTTATCAACACCAAGAAATAACTCCTTTTGGTATTAAAATCCTGGAAAGAAATCATAATTACCCCATCTGGGAATATGGCCTTTGAGACATGATTACTTGGTTATTTTGAATTCCACTTTTCCTGTTGATTTTTCAAATTCCTTGAAAAGAAAAAAGTAAGTAAATAAGTGCTTTCATGGATGGGAGATTTAAGTGGCTACCAAGGGCAGGAGAAAATGGTGAGATGTAGGACAAAAAGTACAAAGTAGCAGATATGTAAGATGAGTAAGTCTAACGACCTAAGGTACAGCATGAAGACTATAGTTAGAATACTGTACTGTATACTGGAAATTTGGTGAGAGTAGGTTTTGGTGTTGTTATCACACCAAAAAAGGTAACTATGTGAGAGGATGGATACGTTAATTTGCTTGACTATAGTAATTATTTCACTATGTATAAGCCTATTAAAATATCCTGTTGTTATAATATATACAATTAAAAAATAAAGTTAGCCGGGTACAGTAGCTCACATCTGTAATCCCAGCATTTTGGGAGGCTGAGGTGGGCAGATCACCTGAGGTCAGGAGTTCAAGAACAGCTTGGTCAACATGGCGAAACCCCATCTCTACTAAAAAAAAAAAAATACAAAAATTAGCCGGGCATGGTGGCAGGCACCTGTAATCCCAGCTACTTAAGAGGTTAAGGCAGGAGAATCACTTGAACCTGGGAGGCGGAGGTTGCAGTGCATCTGAGATTGCACCACTACACTCCAGTCTGGGCAACAGAGCAGGAGTCTGTATTTAAAAAAAAAAAAAAAAAAAAAAAAAAAAGTTAAAAAGAAGTTTAAATTAAGTTATTTTAAGAAAAAGCATACAGTAATACTATACAATACATTTCATTATTTTTAAAGTAATCATCTTAAGAGAGGTAAGTTCCACCTACATAGAATATTGGGGAACAAAAACATTTTTCACTTCAAAAGTATATCAGTTGGCCAAGCAATTCCACTCCTAGGCATTTATCCAGCAGATATGAAAACATGTACACACAAAGGTTTGTATAAGAATGTAGCAGCTTCATTCAGAATAGCTAAAACTGGAAACAACCCAAATACCCATCAACAGAAAAATCAATAAACTGATCTGTGGTAATTCATACAATGGAATACTATTCAGCAATAAAAAGGAATAAACTACTAAATGTGCTACAAAATGAATGAAATCTATGGAAATTATACTAAGCTAAAGAAGCTGGACACATGCTATTTGATTCCATTTTGTGAAGTTCTATAAAATGCAAAATTAATCTATGATGAAAACAAAATCAACACAGCAGACATCGCCAGGTGAGGGACAGGAATTCCCTAGGAAGGGGCTATTCAGGAAACTTTCTAAGGTGATATAAACATCTGTATCTCAATAGGGTGATGTTTACATGGGTATATCTATTTGTCAAGAGTGTACAGTAAAATATGTACAATTCATATATGTACATTTTACCTCTAAAAGGACCTATTAAGAAAAAAAAATAAACCCAGTCCATACTACCCAAAGCAGTTTACAGATTCAATGGAATCTCTATCAAAATACCAATGGCATACTTCACAGAAATAGAAAAAAAAAAAAAAAACCCTAAAATTTATGTGGAACTACAAAAAGCTCCAAATAGCCAAAGCCATCCTGAGCTTTAAAAAAAAAAAAAAAAATTGGAGAACTCACATTGCAGGACTTGAAATTATACTGCAGAGCCACAGTAACCAAAACAGCATTGTAACTGGCATAAAAACAGACACAGAGGCCAATGGAACAGAATAGAGAACCCAAAAATAAATCTATTCATCCACGGTGAACTCATTTTCAACCAAGTTGCCAAGAACATACATTAGTGAAAGGACAGTCTATTCGATAAATAGTGCTGGGAAAACTGGATATCCTTATGCAGAAGAATAAAACTAGACCCCTATCCCTCACCATATACAAAAATCAAATCAAAATGGAATAAAGATTTAAATCTAAGACCCCAAACTACGAAGCTACCACAAAAAAACACTGGGGAATTTTTCCAGGACATTGGTCTGCACCAAGATTTATTGAGTAATACCCTACAAGCACAGGCAACCAAAGCAAAAATGGATAAATGAGATCACATCAAAAGCGTCTGCAGAGCAAAGGAAACAATTAACAAAGTGAAGAGATAACCCATAGAATGGGAGAAAATATCTGCCAACTATCCATCTGACAAAGGATTCATAACCAGAATATATAAGGAACTCAAACAATTCAATATGCAAAAAATCCAATAATCCTATTTAAAATTAGGCAAAAGATGTACATAGACATTTCCCAAAAGAAAACATACAAATGGCAAACAGGTATATGAAAAGGTGCTCAGCATCACTGATCATCAGAGAAATGCAAATCAAAACTACAATGATAGCTCATCTCATCCCAGTTAAAATGGCTTTTATCCAAAGACAGGCAATAAGAAATGCCGATGAGGATGTGGAGAAAAAGAAACCCTTGTACACCACTGGTGGGAATGTAAATTAGTACAACCACTATAGAAAATAGTAGGAGGTTCCTCAAAAAATTAAAAATAGAGGTACCATATGATCCAGCAATACCGCTGTTAGGTATATACCCCAAAGAAAGCAAATCAGTATATTGAAGAGATATCTGTACTGCCATGTTTATTGCAGCACTATTCACAATCGCCAAGATTTGGAAGCAACCTAAGTGTCCATTAACAGATAATGGATAAAGAAAACGTGATACATATACACAATGGAGTACTATTCAACCATTAAAAAGGATCAGTTCCTCTCATTTGCAGCAACATGAATGGAACAGGAGAACATTAAGTGAAATAAGCCAGGCACAGACCAACTTCGCATATTCTTACTCATTTGTGGGAACTAAAATGTAAAACCATTAAACTCATGGAGATAGAGATTAGAATGATGGTTATCAGAGGCTAGAAAGGGTATTGGGAGGGGAGAAAAAGTGGGGATGGTTAATGAGTATAAAAATATAGTCAGAATGAATAAGATCTACTACTTGATAGCACAACAGGGTAACTGTAGTAAACAATAACTTATTGTATATTTTAACATAACTGAAAGTGTAATTGGAAGGTTTACAACAAAAATGATAAATGTTTGAAGTGATAAACACCTCATTTACCCTGATGTGATAATTATTCATTTTATGCCTGTATCAAAATATCTCATGGAGCCCATAAGTATATACACCTACTATGTTCCCATAAAAATTAAAAATTAAAAACAAATCCCACATAGTGGAAACAGGTAGAAGTATGGGTGGAAAAACAATGGCAGAATTTTGACTACTGTTAAAGTTGGGTGACAGGTATAGGCTTTTATTACACTATCCTGTTTACTTTCTATATATTTAACATCTTGCAAAATAAAAAATTTTAAAATAGATATCACTGAAATATGCAATCAAAAATTATCATACCATGAAAATATGCCTCTCAAGAAGCTTTCTCTGTACCGAAAAGACATTTCTATAATCCCTAGAGATCCCCTGTGTCTCTGCTTCACATGGAGAATTTTAAACGGAGCTCATTATTTTTCCCCAGCTCCTCTTGCCCTCAACCCCAGCATGACTCCCATCTAATGGGCTATCAGAATGAGTATAATACGATTGTACCAACTACCACTAGCCCCCAAATTAATTCTTCTCAGCACCCTCAAATATTTATTTCTAACAAATATGGGTACAGATGGAGAAATAAGAGCTGTTGTATACACTGGAGAAAACAATTGATTTGATGGATACCAACCTTAGTCTTTATTTTCACTGCTCTCTGAAGATGGTGTTTTTGTAAGTTAATGAGAAAATGGAAATGTACTTTTATTTGCTGATTTTTTAAAAATTTTTCACATTTAAGTTTTTTTGTTTCATCTTGCTTTCTTGTTTCTCAGAAATATAAAGAGGCATAAATTTTTAGAATAATAAAATCCAGAGAATACTAAGCAAAGGCAATGGTGAATTTCTCTACTATGGACTGATAAGGCTTAGTCATGTATCAGTCATTTAATGTGTCATATTCATTTTCTAAATTTTGCCTGAGAAAAGTCCTACAGTTTTTCAAATGGTACGTCCAAAGAATCAGAAGCATCATACAGAGGTAAAGAATGAACTCAAGCTCAATCACAGCTATTTAAAGGTATATAATATGTTAAAATCCTCCTGGGTCATAAGAGGATTAAGTATACTCAGGTAAAGAATTATGGTTCATGCTTGTAAACCCAACATTTTGGGAGGCTGAGGTGGGAGGATTGCTTGAGCCCAGAGTTCCAGAGTTTGAGACTAGCCTGGGCAAAAAAGCAGGACCCTATCTCCACAAAAAATTAAAAAATTAAAAATTAGCTGGGCGCAGTGGCATGCACCTGTAGTTCAGCTATTCAGGAGGCTGTGCCCAGGAGGTTGAGACTGAGTTAAGCCATGATCACGCCACTGCACTCAACCGTGTCTCAGAAAAAAACCCTGAAAATTCTTAATAGAACCTAATAAGTAGGCCCAAGTACTGGTATCAATCAGTTTTCTGTAGTCGGCATAAGATAAACACTGATATTAACTAAAATTAAAGATCCAAAATTTATATACTTTACAACTTCTACTTACAAATTTTACTACATAACATTTATTTTTATAAATCCCCTGCTAAACTCCAATGGAGAGTTTCTCCAATGAAGAAGAATACTGAGAAAGTGAATTCATTCATTCATTCATCCATTCAACAAATGGTTGAATGTCTATGGGTACAAACCAGGTGCTCTTCGAGATATTAGAAATATAGCAGTGAACAAAACAAAGTCCACGCTTTCACAGAGCTTATGTTCTATCAAGGGAAAACAGGCTTATTAGAACAGCTGAGAATAATGAGTACCATGGAGGAGAATGAATCCCGGTAAGAGCAAAAAGGATGTGCAGATTACTATTTTAAACACCTGGTCAGGAAAAGGTCTCTCAGTTACTGAGACACTTGAGCAAATCTGAAAAATGTGAAGTTCCAGAATTCCAGGCAGAGAAAATGGCAAGCGCAAAGGCCAAACACTTGGGTCCACTTGCAAGCTAAAGAAAATAGAACTAGTGTGGCTACAGTGGAGTGAGTTAGGGTAAGGGCTAAAGGAGACGGGAGAAAAGGAGGATACAAAGGATCTAGACATTGGTAGGAGATGGGAGAAAAGGAGGATACAAAGGATTTAGACATTGGTAGGACATTTTCACGATCTGGGCATCTAGTATGAGAGAGATGGGAAGCCATTGGAGGACTGTGAGCAGAAATGATCCTATTTAATGTTTTTTTGTTTTTTATTTATTTATTTATTTTTAAAGACCCCTTGCTGTGTGAGGAGAATAGACAGTAGGGAAACAAAGGTTGAAACAGGAAGACCAGTTCAATGGAGAGATCACAATGCATTCAAAGGAATATTTCAACTTCATTTGTCTATAAGCTGTGTTGCATTATAAGACTCAATAGTCCAATAACTAAAACAGCAGTCAATTGAATTGCTCCCTTGTTTGCCACTGGCTTGGGTAACTAGAGTTTTTGAGGAAGAAGAATCATCATAAGTTACTTTTCAGGTTCTAATTTGATCTATTGAATAGTGTGGTTCCTTTATGCAATCTAATAAGTAAACAAAACAAAAACTGCTAATTTCCCAGACAATCATCTTTTTCAGAATATTCCCTCACAAATATCAGAAAGCAAACATTTTAATTTGCATGCTTGATTCAGGTTTCATATTATTGCAGTTATTCATAACCCTAATCACAACATATATGTATTACAGTAGTCAAAACTCTTTTAATATTCCTGAAAGGTACATTGAAATAAAAATATACTGCAAACCATAAAACCCACCAACACTCTCCCAGACTTCTGCTTTATAGTGAATTTATGAAATATCTCTATTAATGAGGCCAATCAATCTGATATATCCAATTTCCTTAAGTTCAGCGAACGGCATGTCTAACAGTAGCCTCACCCAAACCACGTTATCACTTTCAGTTATTAAAAGCTGGGTAGGAAAACCACCATACGCTATACCTTTCAAGACTTTTAGCCACACTTGAGTGTTACTAATTGGTTTCAGAGGGTGTCAGAAACACATGCTTTCCTGCACACTTTGGTGATTTCATCCTATGCTCAGAGCACTCTGATAAATTAAATCATCCTGGCTGTGTCATGAATCGCAGCTGGCATGCCTGTGTACTGCTTTTTGATGATGAGCAAGCAATACAAAACGTGATGCTGATTCCACTCTTTAAAATCTCATTTTCAGCACTCATATAGTGTTACCAGGCAGGATTTTAAAACAAAAACAAACGTCATAATAAAATTCACTTTGGTTTCACAAAATCTAAGCCCTCGTGCCAGAAAATTGGAGGCTTTTTTTCTTTCCAAATAGCAGACAGAATCTACAGCCAGGAAGCGAAGTGGGTTGGGGGGTAGGGAGATGCAATATACATGGATAATCCAGCTATTTGCTTACCGATGGAGCTGTAATGGGGGTAGAGGGTGAAACTGCAGAACTGTTACAGCCACCTATACCACAGCCGTCTTTCTGCACTTTCATTGAACAGTGTCAATAATCTGCCTCATTTAAGTTCTACTGACAAGTAAGGAGATTTCCCTTTCCAGGGATAGGTTTTTGCTGTACTAATACCACTCCAGACTTCACCATATGTATCCCCCTCTCCTTTTCCCTTTCCTTCAGTTACAAACTCCTATTTTGTTTTGCTTCATCTTATTGTACTAAAAGCATTCTTTGCAATAAGATGAACCCTTAAACCCTTCCTGGGGTAAGGAGAAAGAGAAATAAATAATAAAAAAAAATCAAGATTTCTCTCTTCATGGCGAAATTTAAATATAGCAGGCATGGAGAAATGGTGAAAAGGGATGTGTGGGTGTCCACGGCAAGATTTCTCAGTCTCTAGGAGAGAAAAGGATAGAGAACAAAATGCTTAAGGGATTTAAGAACCGTGTGTGTGTGTGTGTGTGTGTGTGTGTGTGTGCTGTCATTCCCACGGCGGAGGGTAGAATTCAGGCAGAAGGGAGGGAAAAGAAAAACATAATCAATCCAGGCAGTCACCCACCCCCAGCCTTCCCGACCCCTCTCCAACCCACTGCAGTGCTCTGAGCTGTCCAGAAAGCTCACTACCCGAAGAGCAGATTCCCTACACCAGATCAAGGGACCAAAGGCTGTGTAGCCAGTCTGGGGCAAGAGATCGGGAGGGATGGTGACAGGAACGAGGATGGGAATGGCTAGGGAAGGGGCGAAGAAGCCGGCGAGGCCGTAAGAGATCGCCGGCCGAGACTGAAAGGCCGGGCTGGGCAGCCAGGACCTACCTGGAACCGTCAAGGTGGACGTCGCCCCAGGCACCTCTGGCCTCTCCTCCTCAGCCTCCTCCAGCTGCTTTTGCTGTTGCTGCTGCTGCTGCTGCTGCTGTTGAATGAGGCTGAGGTCGGAACGGCTGAGTTCCGCTCTGGCGGCCGCGGGGACCAGCCGCGCCTTCAGCAGCACCGCTGCCAGGCCGAGAAGCAGGGTGCAAGGGACACGCCGGCAGAGCCTCGCCATGGCCGAGAGCCAGAGGGCCGCGGCGGCATATTGCGGGGCTCCGGGCGGCGGCGGGCGCCAGGGCTGCGGGCTCCCGGCAGCGCCCGCTCGCTCGCTCCCCCTCGCGCAGTCTGCCAAGCACTCCCTCACCGGGAGGAGGAAGAGGCCCGGGAGGCGGAGGGGGCGGAGGAGGAGGGAAGGGGAGTTTGCATCCTTGCGCATGTGACGCGCGGGGAGGGGCGAGCCCAGGCGCGCGGCCCCGCGCCCCGCAGCCACCTGGGGCCGGGCTGCTCGGAGAGGACGCGGATGCTGGGGCTGCAGCCCGGGTGGAGGGCCCTAGGGGAAACAGAAAGGGGAGGCCTTCTGGGAGCTGGTAGACGCTCACAGTCTCCACTTCCCACTGAGGCACGGGGAAGATTTGCAGAGAGTGGAATAAAATTCCCTCCACCTGAGCCCAAAGTAGCAGAGAAGGTGGTATATTGATTACTCCCATCCAGCACATAACGTGGCACCAACGGATCAAAAGACCAGGATCTCAACCAAATAGGCTTTGCTGCATCACCGCCATCACTGGTTAGCTAGAAGTTAAACTGCAGCGCGCCAGATTTTGACTAAACTTCTTTTCTCTACCCTAGTGGGAATTTCTTTCCATATCATAAAATATTCTTAATTACATTTTGTCTAATTCTAGCCTACCCTTTTCATTTGTTCAAAAAAAAAATCTTATTAAATACTAGTTGCTTACCATGTGCCAGCATTTCCTCAGGTGTTTGGAGTAAGTAAAATACAATCCCTGCATTCCAGGAGCTCACCATCTATTAGGGGAGAGGAACACAGAAACAAATTAGAACCCAATGTGGTGCTACAAACAGAAAAGCATTACAAGTCCAGAGGTCTCAGAATTGGAAGAAAATATCTCGTGTATGTAGGGGCTATGAAACACCAGGGGAGGTAGAATATAAAAAAGAGTAAGACTTCCACACGGGAGAAATCAGGAATGTGGAAGTGTGTGTGTGTGAAACCCAGAGGTGTGTAAGCACAGTGGGCTTGGAAAAGTGTGAACAATTATTCTAATGGAAGAATGACAGTGTTTTAGATTGAAGAGCAGAGTGGAGACCAGGTCATTAAAAAATAATAGTAATAACAAGGATTTCTGTAGTACATACTGCGTGCTTAAGGACTTAACATTTGTTAACCTCTGGAATAAACTTAGGTGCTGTATACAGAAATTGAAATTTACACTGTAGATGATAATGAAAGAAATTAATCAGGGAAGAAACTTGCTACCAGTTGTGCATTTTAGAAGAATCACTTTGCTCTCAGTATGGCAGATGGATTAAAGGGGGATAAATTGGAAGAGAAGATGCCAGTTTAGAGGTGTTTGCCAAAACCCATGAGGAGATGCCAAAGGTCATTGAAACTGAAAAGGAAAAGAGTAGGAGACACAGTATATAAGACTACAGTAAACAGATACGGTTAATTGGGAAGAGGAGGAGATGTGCCTAGTGTGAACACCTAAATTGACAAATTGAGATCTTAGGTGGCTGCTTATGACCTTATCAGCATTAACTGGCCTAGAGTAATGAGCCCTGGCTTGTTCAGTTGTGGTCTCTTTGTATTTGGAGTACCTGTGGGACATCTCATAGTGCAATATAAATGTCATCTGCTGTGACATCACCCCATTTACCATGGTCGTTCATTGTCCTTTTCCACCCTCATCATTCTTACCTTGTCCCTCCCAGTGTTTTCAATATGCTGGAAAACAACAAACTTCTCTCAGTACTGGAAAAGTATTTTTTGGTTAAGCAGATGAAAATAGTGTATATATAACTAATGGTTTAGATGTTTTGTCCCTTCCAAATCTCATATTGAAATGTGACCTCCAATGGTGGAGGTGGGGCCTAGTGGGAGGTCTTTGGTTCATAGGTGAGAATTCCTCATGAATGGCTTGGTGCGCTCCTCATGGTAATGACTGAGTTCCTGCTGTGAGCTCACAAGAGATCTGGTTGTTTAAAAGTGTGGCAACTCCCTTCTCTCTCTCGCTTGCTCCGTCTCCTATCATGTGACACTCTGGCTCCCTTTCACCATCCACCATGATTGTAAGCTTCCTAAGGTCTCACCAGAGCAGGTGCCGGCACCACAGTTCCATCGTACAGCCAGCAGAACTGACCCAAGGTAAACCGCTTTTCTTTATGTCACTGGGCTGACATAAAGAAAGTGGACTGACACAATAACCATAAATAAAATAACAATAGGCATTTTGCATATATTATCTCATTATATCTTCGGATCATCTCTACAAATTAGCTCTCATTATCCTATTTAGCAAACGGAAACACCGGAGATCAGAGAGGCTCCGTGTCTTGCCAGAGGCTACATTTACAGTGTGTGACTTTACCTTTCTGCACCGTTTGAGACTTCTGCTGTGAGTTTGTATTGCTTTTTTAGGGATTTTTAAACAAAAATATGGTATGTGGACCACATAATTTTGGAGAAAACAGACACTAAAGCGAGGCCACTCACACTAAGCATCATTCTTCCATTAGGACTTTCTTTCCCTGGTCTGTGTGAGGCAGGAGCCCTTGGGGGAGGGGCTCCAGAGCTGAAGGCAGCAAGTTTCCATTAGTCTCATCAAGCTGTTTTTATTGCAATCTCTTCCAAGTTACCTCTGCTCCTGGAGAGAAGAAAGGAGAAAATGGAAATGGCTCCAAAAACCTGACTGGGGGATGAGAAGGAAAGGAATGCTGCCAGGATTTCTGTCATCCTGCCTTGGGGTAGCCAAGTTATTTTTAATATAGTAGAAGCAGATCTTCTGGAGGCAAAGCCAGTGGGTCATGGACCCCAGTAGAGGGTGGACCTCAACTCTTTCACTACTATGGACTGTTTGAAGAGATAAGTGTTGTCAATCAAGAGTATTTAAATGGTTTTTAAGTGCTTCATTATTTGTGTAGTTTATGCTTAATTTCTGTGCAATATAAAAAGCCATATTATCCGATGCAATTGGGGCTAGTACTTGGCAAATGAAAAACATTCATCAAGAGATCAAAGTCAATACATCCTAAATATATCTTAAACCACCTATTTTACCCAAGATAAATAAATATATATTCGTTCACTAATCTTTTGATGTAGGGCCAAGAATTTTTCTTTGAGTATTCAACCACATCCTAGAGTCGGAAGTCATAAACCACAATTATGATACACCACTATAATTTGCAGGTTTAGTTTAAGTGGAAGTTCTCAAAGACCCTTGCCACACAATCAGAGTGACAAGTCATTCTATGTTCAATTTTTTTCCCAAGCTTGTAGGATTTTCTCACATACTTAGTATTAAACTTAGATTTTATTTTATTTTATTTATTTTATTTTATTTTATTTTTTGAAACAGAGTCTCGCTCTTGTCTTCCAGGCTAGAGTGCAATGGAACAATCTTGGCTCACTGCAACCTCCACCTCCCGGGTTCAAGTAATTCTCCTGCCCAGCCTCCTGAGTAGCTGGGATTACAGGTGCATGCCACCACACCTGGCTACTTTTTGTATTTTTAGTAGAGATGGGGTTTTGCCATGTTGGCCAGACTGGTCTTGAACTCCTGACCTCAGGTAATCTGCCCTCCTTGGCCTCCCAAAACGCTGGAATTAGATGTGTGAGCCACCACACCTGGCCTACACTTAGTTTTAATAGGAAAAATTTACTTCTTTCAAATCCATATTGTATATATTCGTTATCACACATATAACTGGCAAAAAAAAGAAAAAGTTTGTGAAAAATATAACTGACTTTTGGCATAGGCACAACCCAGTGATAGGAGTAAACATAGGCAGACATTCAGGAAGATGTAAGCTGATAACTACTTTGCCCTAAATGTTAGTCTGTGTGTTTTACAAAGGAATGAAAAATGCCAGTTAATCCAGCAAGTTATTTTCAGGTACATAGTCCATGATAAAGTTTATGCTAAACACAATGTAATCACTAAGGTTAGAAACTCATCATTTTTAGAAAAATGCCCCAAGAACCATCAGAAAGCAAAGCACAATACTATACACATGTAATTCTGCCCCACTTAAAACCTGCTGGTACCTCCTCATTACTCTTAGCACAAATTCAGAATTCCTAACATTATTTACAAAGCCCTTTGCAATATGTCCCCTGACTACCTAGGTTCAGGTTCATTTTAAAAATTTTCCTGCACACACACACACACACATATACACACACACACACGGGAGATTCTTCTGTTCCTTTGAACTAGATTTGAGTTGCCCCTAGACCTTAAATACGTGATTTTCCCTGCCTAGAAGTCTACTCCTTTACCTGTTTAACTGGCAAGTTCCCCTAGAGCCAGAAGGGTTCAGGTTAGATATTACTTCCTCCAGGATTCATTCCCTGACACCCTTAGTTTGATTAGGTGCTGCTGCTATGAGCTTGCATGGCAACCCGTATTTCCTGTTTTAATCTTATTATTTAAAATGGGCATTTACTTGTCTGTATCCTCACCACTAGCCCCACAAGAGCCAGGACCATTATGCTCACAGCTGTGTCAACAGCTCCTACCGTGATACCTGACATTGCTTGTTTGATTGATTACTTGGCTGAATAAATCAATAAAATAATTTCAAGAGGCAGAACTGTTGGTTAAGGGTGGAGGATCATGGCATCAGACTGCTCTGGTATCAACCACTCACAAGTAATGTAATTTACATGAGTTTCTAGGCCTCAATTTCCTCAACTGATAGGGGAAGAAATAATAGAACCTAAAGAAGCTAACAAAATAAAATAACATGTGAAATACTTAGAATTTCTGCCCAGAGGAAGTCTTCAGTAAATGTTAACTGTTATTTCTTTTGTTAAACTTGTATATGATTGTTCTGTTTTGTTTATATGTATCTTATACATATATACAATTTCTAGATCATGATGTTCACCTGAAGATAAAAAGAAAAAAATTAAAAACAAAACAAAATGCATGTTATATGCAATCATTTCTCATTTTTCTCGGTAGTCAATGTTCTATTAAGTCACCATAAACATTGAATTAGCAAATACTGAACCATTCTTCCTAGGGGAAATACCAAATTATGTTTCCGTGAATCTCTCATCACAAGATTTTTGTCAACAGATCAATATATAACCTTGTTTATTGTTTCTGTTTAAAGACACCATGTTTATTATATATATTGTTGGTTCAATAACATTGAACTTATAGACAATAGCACTGTAACTCATGTCTAAACAAAGCTTACCTAACACTTGTATTTTGCCTATAAGGCACATCACAGCCTTCTGGTACTTAGGAGCGCTAGACAGCACTCCAGTATTATACTGGAGAGCCATTTTAAACAACAAAATCACAAGGAAAAAGCACACAACTGTGAAAAATATGGTGCTAAATAGACCACAGAAAGGACACATTTCCACTTTAAGAGCTGAACAAGAAGGAAGAGCATCTTGTTTGACCTCAGCTGGGAATGTTCATGTTGGGCGACTCCATAGCTGCATGCAACAGAATGTAGTTGGAGCCTTACTTCACATCATTTACAAAAATTAACTAAAATTGGATCAAGGACATAAATATAAGAACTAACATTATAGAACTCCTAAAAGAAGTATAGGGTTACATTTTTGTGATGTTGGATTCAGCAATAATTTCTTAGATATGACACCAAAGGACAAGCAGCAAAAGAAAGAAAAATATATATATTGAATTGTATCAAAATTAAAACATTTATGCATCAAAGGAAACTATCACGAAAGTGAAAAGACAACCTACAGAATATAAAAGGAACTCTTACAACTTAAAACAAAATAACAAACAACAGAACAATATTTAAAATGGGCCAAGGACTTGAATAGTCATTCTTTTCAAAGAAGATATAAAAATGGCCAATAAGCACATGAAAAAATGCTGAACATCAACAGTCATTAGGAAAATGCAAATCAATCACAATGAGATACAACTTTACACTCATTAGGATGGCTATAATTTTTTTTTAATGGAAAACAAGTGTTGGCAAGGATGTGGAGAAATTGGAACACTCACACATTGCTGGTGGAAATATAAACTGGTGCAGCTGCTGTGGAAAACAATTTGGCAGTTTCTCAAAAACTAGACTAAAATTAAGGGTTATATAGCAGGGAAGAAATGGAACTATGTGTTGGAAAATGGGGATTAGGGAAGAATAAGGAAGAGAAGTTGGTCAACAGGAAGCAGGTGGTTGGTTAGGCAATCATGACAAGTAAGAGGTCTGAGATCTCATTGTCCAGATGCCATGATCTGTTAAGTTTCAGTTCCTTGATACTCTCTGGGAGGCCTGCTGGTGCTTTCCTGAGAAAGGAACTCAGATAACACAAATGTAAATTTTTCAAGTTTTAAGACTGGTAGGGTCAATTTCTATGTTTATTAAAAATAAACCATAAATATCAGTTCTATGGGACAATTGACCTCGTTTCAGTAGACATAAAAATATCCCCCAAAGATGTACATGAGGTAATTCATAGAAGCTGTGAATATGTTACCTTACACATAGTTGGACTTTAAAATCCAAAGTGCCTTAAAAGGATTTGTCAGCAATGTAAAACTAATTTATCATTCAATACATGATAAAGTAATGAAGTTTATCCAGTGACAAGACTGCATGCAACTAGGAGAGGATAGAGAATCGGTAGGGAGAAGAGCTGGATTTGGAGAATTAAAAGTGAGAAGATGGAATTATTTCTGTATGGTAAATAAACCAGATTCTCAGTTCTGTCATTGAATCACTGCTATACTGCAGCTGCTTTAGGGTTCCCTTGAAAGGCTAGGGCTATCCATTGGAAATAAAGTAAAATTAATTACTAGTATGTCATCTCTATTTGTTGGGAATCATTAAATACCTGTGGAATGATTGAGAGAAGACCTTTCTGGTTCAGTTTGTGCTGGTAATTTAGCACCACATGGTGGTGAAGTGGTTGGTTCTGGTTTAATAGTCAAGGTGCAAGTCAGAAAGTCAAAATTGGTATTACAAAATAGGAAATTTACTTATTTAATAATTTTTTTTCCTTTTTGTTTCCTCACTAAAGTATACTGAAAAATTCAAAATTACTGATTTGTCTCCAGAAGAGGTGATAATATCCCTGAATTTTAAAGATGTTTATGTCACTTATAATCTCAAAAACAACTTTATCTGCATTGTTCAAAGATGAAAAAAAGTATAAGCCACCAGAATTTTCTATGAAAAATTTACCATGTATCATACACAAGATCGAAAATAATTTCTATTACTCTGGTGAAGAGCATAATTCTCCAAATTGAAAACTACTAATAATAATGTAGATCAGTTGACACTTTTTGAATAACTTAGTGGTAACTAATTAATATTCTGAATACAGGATTAACTAAAAAGTAACCCCTAAAGACTCCATTTTAACACCTAATATCTGAGAAAGGAAGTAAAATAACTTTGAGATTAATTACTTTGAAACAAAGTAGGCATTTTTAAATAATGTGAAGGTAAATTACTATGTAATGACCAAAGTCAAAACCTAAATACTACTTTCATTAAAACCGATTATATATTTGTCATGCTTCAGGAAAATGGGGTTGACAAGGAAATGGTATGAAAGGGACCATAGCCAAATAACTTTCTAGGAAAGTCAGAACACTTTAGAGAGTGAATAAAACATTACTTGGAAAAATATTGTTGTTGCACCAATTGATATTCGGGCATTGCAATGTATTCACTAGATAACAGCAATTCTATTTTATGAGCTATGTTTAGTAATCTAGGTGATGTTGCACAGCAGAAAGCATCCTGGACCAGGAATTTGAATGTGTAAGCATTAGTCCCAATCCTGCTAGTAACTGCCTTGGCCAAGTAATGAATTCTCTGGGCATTGTTAACATTAAGAAGGGGTGGAGTCAAACTTCTTCTAACTTATGACTTTTAGGAGTTTAACCTTGATGTGCCTAAAAGTTGTCCTGTTTAGGGTCACTGAGCTTCCAGAATTGTAGGTTGCTATTTTTTAAATCAAATTTGGAATTTTTGACTTCAAATAATTTGTCTGCCCCATTCTTTCTCTGAGACTGTTTTTCCACCTAGTTAGGTTGTCCCACGAGTCATTGAGGCTATTAATTATTTTTTCTTTTTTTTTCCGCTCTGTGCTTCAGTTTGGATAAATTCTGTTGATCTAAATTCATTGATCTTTTATTCTATGCTACCCCACTCTATTTTGATCCCCCCTCCAATGGATTTCTGATTTCAGATATTACTTTTAATCCTAAAATATTCATTCAAGTGTATTTAATTGGTTTCCCAATCTTTCCTGAAATGCCCATCTCTTCATCCGTAATATTCATGTTTTCCTATAGACTTTTGAGGATTTTCATCATAGTTATTTAAAGTCATGTAGCTATGGGTACACAAAGGCATACAGAATGGACCCTGGAGATTCAGAAGTGGGGAGGGTGAGAGGGAGTGAGGGATAGCAAACTACACATTGGGTATGATGTACACTGCTCGGGTGAAGTGTACACTCATATCTCAGACTTCACCACTATACAATTCATCCATGTAACCAAAAACCACTTGTACACCAAAAGCTATTGAAATAAAAACAAACTGAAAGATAAAATGTTTTTAAATATAAAAATAACAAAATTAAAGTCATGTCTGCTAAATTGTTTGTGGGTCTGTTTCTATTGACTGATTTTTCTCAAAACTCTGGGTTATATTTTCTCACATTTTCCCATTTCTTCCCATTCTTCCCCACCCTCCTCCCCTCCACAACATTGTGAATGATACATTGCAGAGTCTCTAAGTTGTATCATCTTCCCCTGAAAGTAAGTCTTTACCAGCAGTCAGTTAAATTACAAGTGTATTATAAACTTGGGGAAGCTTGGTTTTATGGTTTGGTAGGGTGGGCCTGTTTTGGCTTTGCCCTTCATCCTAGGGTGAATTAATTAATCTTTGGATGTACTACTTATTCCTAAGGCATAGATCCAATGGGGTTTCAATGGAAAGATAGGTTTTTCCAAGCCCTGTAACCGAGTAAGACTTGAACTTCCATCTCTTGTTTCTCGTGCAGTGGACAGTAGTAGCTGGAATAACTGCTCTGTTCTTTCAGCTCTCCCCTCTGTTGTTTTCCTCTGGGCCCCTTATAGCCTCACTCAGTGCTGGGTTCAGCCAAGGATTTGAGGGAAATATTTCCCACCTCCCACGCTGTGGCTGCTTCCTTTCGTGGAATTTTCTCCTCAATTTCTAGCCATAGTGGCAGTCTCATCATTCCAGGAAAGAAAGACAGCTTTCTGTTGTATTCTATCTGCACCATAGGGAGTAACTTCAGGGGAAAGTGTAGCTGCCTTCTTTAACAGTTAAATCCCCTTCAATTTCTGCCTGCTTTCAGTAACTTCAATGTCTTCAAAGGATTGTTTTCCACTGTATTTTGTTCAGAATTTATCATTGTTACCTGACAAAGTTATCCTGCCATTATTGAAATTAGAAACCCCTATTAAACTTTAAATGCCTATGGTTCTGTTCTTGGTCACTAAAATTATTTATAATCTTTTTTTCTAATCAAGTATATCAAAGTATTATGATACCTGTCATCAAGTTGCTTTGTTTACAAGAAAGTTTTTAATTAAAAAAAAATTTTTTTGTAGAGATGGGGGGTCTATCTTGCCCAGACTGGTCTAGAACTCCTGGCCTCAAGCAAACCTCCTACCTTGGCCTCCCAAAATGTCAAGATTACAGACATGAGCCGCTGTGCCCAGCTGGTTGCCTTGTTTTTAGATCTAGCTTATGTACAAGTAACAGACTGAACAAATGCAAAGGGTATTTGGGGTATAACCTAGCCAAAGAGTGTTTGGTATGGTAAACTCAGCAGGTAATTCTGACCCATTCATGATTTCAGCAGGCTCTTCATCAGGAGTTACAAACTCAAATTCCTACAATGGCTAGGCAAATGAGTAATGAGAACTTAGTCTCATGAAATAAACAGAAGTCTCTCTAGGATTTATGGTAACCCCAAAATTGCTTAACTATCTTAGTGCAGACCTTGCTCGGTTCCAATGCTGTATCCAAGCAAGAACACAGGCTCCTATCCTCAAGAATACTGCAGCTCTTAGAATTCAGAATATCTGTCTTTGGGGTATTCATAATACATTAATGGTGCCAACTAGTTCACTTATTTTTAAAATACTTTGAGGCCAAACAAAACATCAGGCCACTGTTTTCAACTTGTGATTTTGCTCCTGATCCAAGATACTCCCTGGGATTGTTCTACCTCATCTCTTGATGCTAATTCTGACCCTCCTTCTCCCAATATGTTCTAGATCTGCTTTCCTTCTTTCCTTATCCACATCATTTCATTTAAAATGTATTTTGTCCCTTAATGTATAAAACTGTTCAAGTATTTTCCATCTGTAAAATGAACTTTCCTACTTTTGCTTTCACCTCAAACTACAGCCCTTTCTCTTCCTTTCTAAGCCAAGCCAAGCCTAATGCCTATCCATTGCTTGACCCACTGGAATCTGGGTTTAGTGCTTGACCACACCACTGAAATGGCTCTCTGTAAGGTCACCAATAACCTACTCTTCTTCATTCATCTTACTTCATTTCCCTATGGTCTTGTGTCACAGTCTTTCTTGACTTTCTTTTTACTTCTATAGCCAATCCTCGTGGCTCCTGGCCATCCTATCCTCCTTTTAAATGTAAAAATTCAGTGCACTGCCTTCTTCCTGTCTCCTTACTTTACACATTTCTCCTGAACCGTCTCATCCAATCTCATCCATTAACTTCTACTAATACCTATATTATTTCTCTGGCTTTGATCTTTCTCCTGAATACCAAGGCTTATGTTTACAAGAACCTGCTGGAAATTTCCATCTAGATATGCCATAAGTACCTCAAATGTAATGTACCTTTTCCCCTCCTAAACTCTCTGCTCTTCCCTAAATCTCTGCCCCTTTGCTCCTATTTCCTGTCTCAATTCTTAGTCCAGCCAATCACCTAACCCAGAAACCTATGGATTCTACATCATACATTATCCTAAATGTCTCCTTTCTATTCCCAATTGTTACTAGCCTAGTTTATTTAAGCCCTTATCACCTCTTTTTGGCAGTAGTATGAAAATATTGCCAGCCATCATTCTATCTTCTAATATGTTAATATACTAATATATGTAAGTACTTTGCATATATTTAATATTTCCAAAGATAACACTACATAATGAGGTAGATATCATGATGTCTATTATAAAGGGTATAATAAAAAGGTATGGAGGATCTAGGTGGTTTGTGCAAGGAAAGACACTACTGTAGAACACATTAAGAGAGAACAACCCGGGGGCATAAATCTCTACCACATGCTAGTGTGAGAGCTTAATCACTCTCTGAGCTGATTTTCAAATCAGTAAAATGGGTATCAATATAGTATCTATAATATTAGCTGTTATGATATAAATTATTCATAATAAATAGACATATCACCAAAGCAAAAAAACAAAGCAAGCTACTTCCTAGAAATAAGTGGTATAATTTCTCTTTCTAAAATGCATACAGTTCTGTCACTTTTTGCCAACATGGCTGCTGGTGGTTGAATTTTATCGTATTTCAGGCCTGTTCAAAAATGTTTCTTCATATGGTTTGGCTGTGTCCCCACCCAAAATCTCGTCTCAAATTGTAATTCTCATAATCCCCACATGTCAAGGAAGAGACCAGACGGAGGTAATTGAATCATGGGGGCAGTTTCCCCCATGCTGTTCTCTTAATAGTGAGTTCTCACGAGATCCAATGGTTTATAAGTGTTTGGTAGTTCCTCCTGCATTCATTCTCCTTCATGCTGCCTTGTGAAGAAGGTGCCTTGTTTCCCCTTTGCCTTTAGCCATGATTATGTTTCCTGAGGCTCCCCAGTCATGCTGAACTGTGAGTCAATTAAATCTCTCTCCTTTATAAATTACCCAGTTTCAGGCAGTTCTTTATAGGAGTGTGAAACAGACTAACACAACTCTCTATAATGGCTTTCTTCATTAATGATTTATCACCATGATAAGGTGCAAAGAATGTTTAAAATTAATCTGGGAAAAGAGAATTCCAAGGTTCAAAATTTTCTTCTTGGACCAATCAAGTGAATGATGGACGAGACTTACTGGATAAGCACTTAACATATGCCTTTGATAACCCCTTTTCTTGCATTTTCACAAAATCCTCACAAATTGACCCTCTGTGGACCAAGATACTCCCACAGAGGGTAAACTTGCAAGTGACTGGGAAGAGCTTTGAACTCAAGTGGTTTGAAGTTTTCAAAATGATTTCAGGCAGGATGTGGTGGCTCACGCCTGTAATCCCAAAACTTTGGGAGGCCAAGGCAGGTGGATCACTTGAGCTCAGGAGTTTGAGACCAGCCTGGACAACATGGCAAAAACCCGTCTCAAAAAAATAAAATCATTTCATTTGTGTTATCTCATTTGATCCTTAAGAGCAACTAGTAAGTCAGGCAGGACGGAAAGGCTCTACCCATTTTCTAATTCTCACACTCAGAATACTTCCATGTGTAGGTGCTGTACATTTTACATCTTAATTACAGCCAAAATATCAAGTATGGTGGTCAGGATAGGGGTTGTTATGACTTGCTGGTCCAGGGGAAATATCACATCTAACTAAGCATCTAATGTTGGAAGTAAAGAACAGTGGTTACTTTTGCAAGGCAGGGGTGAGATATGATTAGAAAGAGACAGAAGGGGGCTTCTGGATGCTGGCAATACTCTATTTTATTTCCATAGGAATTTATGGTGGTGTATTATGCTACTTCAGTGTAATTTCTCAAGCATCTCAAAACTTAATTTTCTTCTTGGTACTTTTCATTTATGAAAATAGGTATTTTCATACTAGAATTGCATATGTATATTGCAATGGCATATATGCAATGGCATATATACACTGTAATTAAAAATTATAAAAGATGTAAATGTGCATTTTAAAAGCAATCTGATAATGTAAAAATAATAAAGGTTAGCATAATGAATTTAGAAATGTTTGTTTAGAAATAAAATAATTCTTGTATTTCAGGCAGATACATATTTGCCTTTCTAAGGATGGATTTTAATGTGGTACATTTTGCTGTTTTTGTGTCTCTTTTCTTCAAATAATTGACATTCAAGATTTGAAGTTTTAGAGAAAGTTACCTCTCTGAGGTCATCCTTTTAGCTCATTATTGCTAGCTCATGTAATTAAAAAACAAAAACACATCATAGAAAGGATAAACCCCATACACAAAAGTGGCACCATATGCTTATGTTTATTGTACAGTCACAAGTTACATGTTGGAAATCAAGCAGAACACTGTACCAGTTTTCACTAACTCAAATCAAGTTAGCAAATTACAAATTTTAGAACAGATTCATTTTATGTCTCACCCAATGTGGGTGACCACAAACATATTTACTTTCTATGTTATTAGGTAGCAAATTAATTTGATACACTACACAGCTTCCAAGTTACCTTAGGATATTTCAAAGTGTTTCAAAACTAGTAAAGAATAATTCATTTCCAGCCTGAAATACAATGCAGAATGGACCATTTAGGGGTAAATAACCTCACTTAATCACTCTTTTCTGCTAACAAAAATAATACAAATACTCGTTTATATTAGGCTTACTAAATTAATGACAATTTTGAGATTATCTAGATTTGGTTACATTGTTATATTGCACTTGAGAAAAATGACAAAAAACATCAAAGATTCAGTACCTCTCCCAAAAAGTTCATTATATATCAGAAATTACAATGAAATATAAGCATATATTGCAAGCTGCATATTTCTATTGCTCAAACCAGTAAACCAATAAACTAAAAGGAATAATCTTCAAAACACTGAGTATAAGTAATTTCATCTACCTTTTTTGATCCTACAATCATGTTTCAAATTTTAGGTGTTTTTCTTTAAATTAGTCATCACACTACTACATATACTAGCTATCCAGGAATACAAACAAGGTGATACTGAGATGGGTAGTGGCTGCACACAGGTATTCCAAGAACGACTCATTCTTCTCCACCAAGCTCATCATTACATTTTGCAACTTAGGAAGTTCTACCAACTTACAAATTCTGTTTGCCTTACAAAAATCACTGATCTGTTATATACAATGCTTTTATCACATAAATCTCTCCCTTAGGGTCATGATTCACTATCAAAAATCTTTCACAGCCCTCTTAAGCCAGTAAAGTCTCTTTTACTAACACTTGAGTTTTCTTTAAGGAAATGTAAGTGTTAATGAGAATTAACTGTGAATAGTAGTTTCATAACACAGGTAGAATGATGGCAATAATATTTTGACTAATTGTTTTACCTTTCAGATTCAGAATTACAGTGATGATCATTAAGGGAAAAGAGAAAGAAAGAGAAAAAATGACTCACATGTATTTTTCTCAAAATATCATTTTTGAAATAAATATCTATATAAAAATCAAAATCAGTATATTTCTTAACAATGTCAAATGTTTTCAATATCTTCTAGTTCATTTATATGCTTTCTTAAAACTGAATCAGATCGTAAGAATTTTATACTTCAAAATGGATTTTTATTCTCAATAAATCACAAATACAGTAGTATTTCAAATGTTTTAGAAATTTAAAGTTTTCATGGGGCAAGTTTTTGATATTTAATCATGATAAAAAGAATCCCAACATTTTCTTCAGAAAGTAGGCTTTCAAATTACACTTCTCCATATTTTTGTAGATATATACATGTTCATTTTTTGAAGGAAAATCTATGCTATTATACAAAACTATATTTCATAAAGGTAATTTAAGAAATCATGTTAATTTCCAAATTACAGCATCTTTCAATCTCCAATACAAGATTATTTTCAAGATAGAAGCCATAAAATGAATAGATAGCACAAAAGCAAATCCTAACACTTTTGTCAAAGAGTGACTTTCTAGCCAACATATTTTCAAAAATGACTGTTACTAGGTGGTAAAACTGTTAAGGTAAAATTTGTTATAGACTAACTTACTGATTGGTGGCAGGCAACACTTGGCCCTAGGATAAAAATATTTTTCTTAAAAAAATTTAAATTTATTGGTAATAAAAATATTTACTGCATATGATTAAGCTTTTTCAAGCTACTAATAAAAATCTATACTCCAAGACCCATTACTTTTGAAATTCACTAAAGCTAAATAGAGAGTCTTGTCTACAGTCCTGCCTTGTATACCTCAACTAAATGTGCTCCTGTTTTATGAATATTTTCTTAAGATTAGCTCAGTCACTTCTGCAGGAAGTTATGAGATATGGCAAGATAAATTTCAATTATTTTTAAAACACAGCAAAATAGTCAATTATTTAAGGGAAATATTTATCATTACCTAATAAGGACAGCAGTTAAAGAGCTATTAAACTCTCCATTTCTAATGCACAACATGAGGTAATTACACAAAAATAGGTATGACTGATCATCATCCCCAGGCCTTGAGGAACTGTGAATAAATCATATATTCCTCTAGAAGGTTCACCACTCTACAGAGCCATATAAAACTACAACTTTCTACCTATGTGGCTTTTATTAAAAATCCTAGAAAAGAAATTTATACTAATAAACTTCAGAAAGCTTTAAAAGGTTTTCAATAACTTGAACTGCTTATAAAAATATCTTTTAGAAGTTATTCTGATAGCTAAGACTGATTTTACACATTAACTTGCTTAAACAGGGGTAATATTCCTGTAACATTATGCTATTGCTAGAAGTAAATCAGTGAGTCACCTTAAGAGTTTTTATTCCAAGCATTACTCATAAAGTTGAGGTAAGGGGTCCAGGTTCCTGTCAACTGTAAGGATTCTTCATTGATATTGACCCATTCTCAGTAACAGTTTTGGAAATATAAGGAAAAATACATGAATAGGGGGAAATAAATTAATACTAACTAAAAACTCTGCTCTACTCTAAGAATGTATTACTTACTATAAGCATAAGCAACTATCTCAAAGAACGACACAGTATTTTAATAAAAATCCTTTTTTTATACTGTAAATAGCCAGACTAAAACAATGGAATAAATATGCCTTGAAAATAATTTCCAACTCCATATGGCTTTAAGCATTATGATATTCAGTTGAAATTAAACAATTACACAAAAGAGGCATTTGTGATTATGGAACTAATTTTTAGTATAGGTTGAAGGATTTGACATAAAATTTATACAAGTTAAAATGTAATAAAATATTGTGGATTTAATATAAACAAAAGTGTAATAGGATCTACCCAATTTTCATATTAAAACAAAATATTGTACCTTTGTTATTAAAAGCAAGAATTTTGATGGTATCATGTATGTGTTTATAAAGTTCCACGATATAAGGGATTAAAAAAATCTAAGTTCATGCAGTTATAAAGTCTTTAGTATCTTGAAAAGTAAACTGTAGTGTAATATGTATTAACATTAAGTACCTATACAAAAGACATAGACATGATTGCTAAGGTCCAAATTTGGACTGCTTTAAAACAACAACAACAACAACAAATGAAATTCAATACATTAAATCAGAAACAGTAACTGAAGGAGGTACTATTTTATATAAAGTAGTAAATCAGGCACTATCTGTCTTATATACATTGAATAAAAACTATCCCTTGAAATTTTATTATTTAAATACCTAAAAACACAAGTCACTCTGTGTTATTAAATGTATGTCTGACCTTATTTATCAGGAGAAGGTTGAGAAATATAATTCTCATTTCGTGGTGAAGGCCAATTAGCACTATCAGCAGTAAAGCCTTGGATTTTTACTCCTCATGAAGACAGTTTAAATCTATAATAAAGTTGCTAATTCTAGTGGGTCAAGATGTAGCATAACTTAAAAACTGCAGTTAAGTTTCTGAGTTTCCTTCACCATTTTCATGAGGTTGAAGTTGTTCCCTTTCTTGTTCCTCTTGAGGTGGCCGGACCCGTTTAAAAAAGCCCATCTGTCAGTTGAAGAAAAACCGTTATTACTGTCACATCAGTGTAGAATACGAAAAGTATTTTCTGAGTGACTATATTACCACTAAGAAAATTTAAATTGTATTTCATAGAATTTATCTTCCCTCAAATAATAAGTAACACTCATCAAGCATCATCATTACAGGTCCCTTTCTTCCTTCCCTTACGTTTCATTCTTCTTTTCCTTCTGCCCTTTCCCTTTTCTTCTGTTTTCCCTCTCTCCTTCTTTGTCTCTTTCTAAGTTTGTTACTTACCCTGTACATTACAAATACCAAAACAGCCAGTAGCAACAATCCTGCAAGAACTGCTAAAATGATCACCCACACAGGCACAGGCATGGGTGCTGGCTGAATGCCCCAGGTGACATTAGTGGTAACCTATCGAGGAATAAAGATTTTAGTTTTAAAAACAGTGCATTGACTTAATCAACAAATATCTGAGAAAATATTATATTTTATTTTAATGGAATTCACAGTATATTCTTTTCCTGCACATGATAATTTAGTGGTTTCACATTTGGTATCAGGAGCATGCACATACACACATGAAACTCCCAATGACAGGTTGACTTCTGATTGCATCTGAAATGCAATCTTTTTTTTTTTTTTTAGACAGTCTTGCCTTGTATGTAGCCCAACCTGGAATGCAGGGGCATGAACTCGGCTCACTGCAACCTCCACCTTCCGAGTTCAAGTGATTCTCATGCTTCAGCCTCCCCAGTAGCTGGAATTACAGGCATGCACCACCATACCCAGCTAATTTTTCTGTATTTTTCGTAGAGAAGGGGTTTCACCATGTTGGCCAGGCTGGTCTTGAACTCCTGGCCTCAAATGAACCACTTGTCTCAGCCTCCCAAAGTGCTGAGATTACAGGTGTGAGGCACCACACCCAGCTTGAAATGATTTTTAAATAATCCAATCCAGTTTATCACGTGCTGATCCCATTTTTACTCCTTAAATATCTCCAAAATGCCTCACTTGTTGCAGTTAATTTCCAACTTTCTAACTTTGTAAAGGAAAATTCCTAAAATTTCCCCAATATAATGTAGTATATACTAAGAAATTTCTTACACTGGACAAGATGCTAAACTGAAAGGTCTAGCTTTAATCATTCCGAGGTAGGGGAGTAAAATGATAATATTAAACTAGGTTATAATGCTATCATGTAATTTCATCAGTTTAAATTATCAAAAGAGTTAAGCTGTCCTTTTTTAAAAAACAAAATAAAAACATGTACAGCATTTGAATTGAGTACATTTATTGTATTCACCTAAACCAATGACTTACCAATGTGGAGTTGGTGATATCCTCAATTGGAAGATTTTTATAAGGAAACTCTATGACATTAAATGAAGCAGATGACTTCAGAGAATAGGAATGATTCTGATTTTCTTTCTGTTTGGAAATAACAATTAGATGATTTTCCAGATGTCAGGCCTTTTATATTTCTTTGAAAACACTGGGTATGTTTGCTAAATGCTGCACCTGTCTACTTACATTCATAAAGGTCTCAGTCCACAGTAATGACTTTACGTACAAGATTGCACTCTTTCCTCTGTCTAATCTTCCAACTTGGCAGACAATCTTCAAGCACTGAGCGACTCCACAACCCTGCCAAAACAAATCCTTCATTTATAAGCAAAGGTCATTCTATCATCTCTTCAATATTTGAAAATTCACCATTTTTTTTTTTTTCTTTTTGTGTGATGGTCAAAGAGATTATCCAGATTCTTTTGTCTTGTAAATAGATAGGCTAATAGTTGAGCCTATGAATGCTTTTTATTGTGAAGGGGTTGGTATGTTTCTTTTCTTTTCTCTTCTTTTGCCACACATGTAGTTCCTTGTAAATGAAAGGGTTGGTTTTAATGTGATTTGTTATAGAAGGATAAGATCCATAATATTAAAAGATTCATTCTATGACTAGAACTCAATATTCTTTAGGCAAACTCAGAACATGGTGATATTTGTAAGATATAAAAACCAGATCTCAACATCCCCGTGGAAAAGAAAACAGAATTTTTAATGGGTATTCCATGGAGGGCCTACAAAAATCAAATCACATGCTGATGGCTTCTGACGCATTTAATGTTTTAATCAGTAACTTCAAGGTTGGCAGGCAAAAGAAATAAATATTCAACACCTTCTATATGCTTCTATACACTGTATTAGACATATCACACGTACACATCCCACGACAATGCCGCCCAGTAGTGATACCATTTGCTGATGATCAGGAATAGAAAAGAATTTCCTTGACCTGATAAAGGGCATTCATAAAAAGCCCACAGCTAACATCATACTTCATACTTCTTTCTCCCTAAGGTCACAAATAAGAAAATAGAAATCAAGCCATTTCTACTCAATATTGTGCAGAATGTTCTAGCTAGTGCAATTAAGAAAAATTAAGGCCAGGTACGGTGGCTCACTCCTGTAATCCAAGCACTTTGAGAGGATGAAGCAGGCATATCGCTGCAGGTCAGGAGTTCGAGACCAGCCTGGCCAATATGGTGAAACCCCACCTCTACTCAAAATACAAAAATTAGCCAGGTGTGACGGTGGACACCTGTAATCCCAGCTACTTGGGAGGCTGAGGCAGGAGAATCACTTGAACCTGGGAGGCAGAAGTTGCAGTAAGCTGAGATCATGCCACTGCACTCCAGCCTGGGTGACAGAGCTAGACTCTTTATCAAAAAAATAAAAATAAAAATAAAAGTAAAAGGTATCCAGATTAGAAATGACAAAGTAAAGCTATCTCTTTGTAGATGACGGGATCTTACATACAGAAAACACTAAATAATCCATATTAAAACAATTTAAGCTAAAAAAACAAGTACAGAAAAGGTACAGAACACAAGATCAATATGCAAATATGAGTCATATTTCAGTATACTATCAATAAGAACTCCAAAAAAGAAATTAAGAAAACAGCATTGAGGTCAAGAGCAGTGGCTCACACCTGTAACTCCAACACTTTCGGAAACCAAGGTAGGAAGGTCACTTGAGGCCAGTAGTTCAAGACCAGCCTAAGCAACACAGTGAGATCCTATCTCTACAAAAATGAAATTTAAAAATTAGCCAGGGGTGGTGGGTGCACTTATAGTCCTAGCTACTCAGGAGGCTGAGGCAGGAGGATTGCTTGAGCCCAAGAGTTCGAGGTTGCAGTAAGCTATAACTACGCCACTGTCCTCCAGCATAGGTGACAGAATAAGACCCTGTCTCTAAAAAATAAAAATAAAAATAGGCTGGATGCGGTGGCTCATACCTGTAATTCCAGAACTTTGGGACGCCAAGGTGAGTGGATCACCTGAGGTCAGGAGTTCGAGACCAGACTGACCAACATGGTGAAACCCATCTCTACTAAAAAATACAAAAAATTAGCCAGGCCTGGTGGTGAGCGCCTGTAATCCCAGCTACTCGGTAGGCTGAGGCAGAAGAACTGCTTGAGCCTGGAAGGCGGAGGTTGCAGCGAGTCAAGATCATGCCATTGGACTCCAGCCTGGACAACAAGAGCAAAAACTCCTTCTCAAAAATAATAATAAATAATAATAAAATAAAAGAGCATTGAAAAGAATACACAGAAATCATGTAACCAAGGATGTGCAAGACAAGTACACTAAAAATGATAAAATATTGTTGAAAAAATTGTAGAATAAATAAAAAGAAAGACATACTATGTTCATGAACTGAAATATGTAATGTTAAGATACTCCCCAAATTGAGACAGGCTCAAGAAAATTGCTACCAAAATTCCAACTACCTTGTTTTCAGAAATGGACAAGCTGATCCTAAAATCCATAAGGAATCACAAGGGACTCTAAATAACCAAAATAATCTTAAAAGGAAGAAAATGTATTCATATTTCCCTATTTCAAAACCTGAACTCCAGAGCTACAGTAATCAAAACAATACTTGTATTAAGGATATACATATAGATCAACTCAACAGAATTGAACATCTAGAAATAAACCCATATATTTATAATCAATTCATCTCCAACAAGACTGCCAAGACCATTTAAGGGGAAAGAATAATTTCTTCAACAAATGATGCTGAGACAAACGGATAGCCACATACAAAAGAATAAATCTGGACCCCTACCTCACACCATACACAAAAATTAACTCCAAATGAATCAGGGATGTAAATGTAAGAGCTGTAAGTGTAAAACTTATAAAACCAAAAAAGCCTAGGTATAAATCTTCATGGCTTGTATTGGGCAATGGTTTCAAAAATATGACAACAAAAATATAAGCAACAAAAGAAGACATAGATAAATTGAACTTCAGATTTAAAAATTTTTGTGCATTAAAGGACACCATCAAGAAATTAAAAAGACAATTCACACAGAATGAAACAAAACCTGTGTAATCATAAATCTAATGAAGGTAGTATCCAGAATATATACAGAACTCTTTGCAACTCAACAATAAAAGGCAAACAACTCAATTTAAAAATGGGCAAAAAATTTGAATAGGTATTTGTCTAAAAAAGAAATACAAATGAAAGGATGCTGAATATCATCAGTCAATAGGGAAATGCATATCAAAACCACAATGAGTTACCTCTTCACACCAACCAGGATATCCTGATTATAAAAATTTTAAAACAAACAAAACCAGAAAATAATAAATGTTGACAAAGATGTGGAGAAAATAGGACCCTCATATATTGCTGGCTGGGAATGTAAAATGCTGCAGCAACTTTGGAAAATAGTTTGGCAGTTCCTCAAAAAGTTACGCATAGAGTTTCCATATGACCTAGCAATTACACTCTTATGTTTATTCTCAATAACAGTGAAAAACATGTTTACATGGAAATTTATGCACAAATGTTCATAGCAACACTATTCAAAATACACAAAAAGTAGAAATAATCGAAATGTTGATCAACTGATGAATGGATAAACAAAAGGTGGTATGTCCACACAATGGAGTATTATTCAGGCATAAAAATGAAGTACTAAGGCATGCCACAATGTAGATCTTGAAAACATGCTATGTGAAAGAAGGCTAGACACAAAAGGCCACATGTTGTATGATACTACATTTATGAAATGTCCAGAATAGGCAAATCAGTAGGAATGCAGGTTAGTGGTCACCAGGGGCTGATGATAGGGGAGAATGGATAAACTGCTTAATGGGTACAGCATTTCTTTTTGGGGTGACAAAAATGTTTACAATTATAGTGGTAATGGTGGTTCAATGTTGTAATTATACTAAAAAACACCAAATTATACACTTTAAAATCATTAAAACGGTTAATTTTATGTAAGCTTTGTCTCAAAAAAAAGCAGATTCTGAAAGAGGACAGAAAGTGCAAGATCAAAAGTGGGGTTGGGAGGTAGAAGGCAGTTTCTATTTCCCATGGGTTGGTAAGGGAATTCCTCTGACATAAGTTTACTTTTAAGGACATGAGAAGGATATGGGAAAATAAGCTACAAGGATATCTGGACAAAGAATTTCAGGCAGATGGAAGAGCAATTTCAAAGCATTGAGGAATAAACATGCTTGGGGCTATCTGCTCAATGAAGAGCAAGGTGGAAAATTTGAGAAACAGAATAGTAAGGAGAGGAGATGCAAGCAGAGAGGCAGGAAGGGCCTGTTAACGTTGGGCTTAAAGGTCATTGTAGCCTCTTGCTTTCTCATTGAGTAAGACGGGAAGGCACTGGAGTGACACAACCTAACCTGTATTTAAAGTGATCACTGTGGCTTCTATGGCATACAAAGTATAGTGGGGAGAAAGGCAGAAATACAGAGGCCAACCAGGAGTTTGGCAATAGTACAATTGAGAAGGGAAAGTAGCCTGGGTTAGGTTGTGTTAGTGATGAAACTAGTGAGAAGGCGCCAGATTCTAGGCGTTTTGAAAGTAAATATTGATACAATTTGTTGAAATACAAGACGTGAGATTTGAGATAAAGAGAGGAGTCAAGCATGAGGTCCAGGTGTTAAGAGAATGAAGCTGATATTTACTAAAATTAACTAAGAACTTTATGGAAAGAGCAGACTTGGGAAAACCCAAGGGTATATATTGAGAATTAAGTATGAGATTCCTATTAGATATTTAAAAGCAGTTTCTAGCAAGCAGTTGGATATTGGAATCTGAAGTTCAATGCAGAAGATCACACTGGAAATATAAATCAAAGGCATCTATACCAGATGGTATTTACAGCCATGAGAGTCAATAGAAGGAAGTGATTAAGTGAACAAAAGTCACTAGGCAGTTGAACTGGATGAGAACTAACAAGAACCACAGAATTTGGTGTTGTAAAAGTAACCAGTGATCACTATTAAACATAAGCAGTGCTGGGCCTGGTGGTTCATGCCTGTCATCCCAGCACTTTAGAAGGCTGAGGTGGGCAGATTGCTTGAGCTCAGGAATTCGAGACCAGCCTGGGCAATATGGTGAAACCTCATCTCAACAAAAAATACTAAAATTAGCTGGGCATGGTGGTGAGCGCCTGTAGTCCCAGCTATTTGGGGGACTGAGAGGGAAGGATTGCTTGAGCCTGGGAGGTCAAGGCCTCAGTGAGCTGTGTTTGTGTCATTGCACTCCAGCCTGGGTGATAAAGTGGAGGCTCTGTCTCAAAAAACAAACAAACAAACAAAAAACACTATACCAGGTTCTCTACTAGAGATTTGGAGATTTGTTGATTAAAAGAAAAAAAAAGCAATCGCCTTTAAAAACATTATAGCCATTATATAGGCTAACTCAACAAAGGTTAATCAAATGCTAATTATTATTCCAATGTATTTTTGTTGGGACCTTCTGGATTTTTTAGTATCGTACTAAAGCCTCAGAGATTAGGAGGAGGCCAAGAAAAAGGACAGTTAAAGAACTATAGTAGGAAAATTAAGTTGGGACATAAACTAGTTCTATTAGCCATCTACAAAAATAGATCATTTGAAGAAAATACGGCATTAATCTGACTAGGAAAAAGGAAAGTACGAGGAATGCATGGTATAAAAATAAATGTAGTTGTTCAAGCACAGCTGTTGTTATTTTTGAAATGTTCTTTGGCGTCAGTTCTATAGTCACATATTTTTAAATGTCTATAGTGCACGTACTTGAAATGGCACTTACCAAAGTGTGAATATCTCCTTCACTGAGGGCAAGATCCCGCTTAGTGATGAGATGGTCCCGCTCACCTTGCCCAGCAACTGTGTCATTCTTTTCAGTTGTTTGCAAAGATGAAATCTAATGCAATCACATTAACAAAATGGTGGTAAATGATAACAAAAAACATTTTATATCAGCATTTTGATATAAACTCTTAGATACGAATAAAAAATAGTGAATGAAAATTTAGTATGATAGAATATTTACCATTCTGTATATGGTGAGCAGTAAGGACAGAAAATAAAGATTAGTCTTTAATATGTACCAAAAAGGTTAGCTCTCCCTAACCATTATTTTCAGCCCTTGCTTACCTCGAGGTAACACACAGAAATGGCCTGAAATTCCACAGTACGTTTGTGATGTCAATCGTGGGTGTATTTTTTATTTTGTTTCTTTACCTTTCCTTAGACCATACTGTATAATTGTTTCTAGTAAAAATCTATGGAGATGACTAAATCCAAAAGTCAAAAGAATCATGAGTAAAACGGTAAAGCTTATCCCAAAGTAGCAATTTTAACAACAAAACACCCTTGATGTGATATTACGCCTTGAACAAACAACAATGTGATGGAGCCAAGGTCAAACTGAGTCCCTGAAGGACATCTCATGAGGCTCAGTAAGCACTCCATGAAGATACGGTTCACTAGGATGTCACAGAATTAATTCTTACCCATTATACAAATGAACTTATCCTGAGTATACTGCTTACGAACTAAACAATTTTTTGCAGAGTGGGTTTTATATTAAAATAGTTGTTTTATTTTATGAATTTCTTTTATAGGTTTAGAAAGAAGGCAATGAAATATCATTATAATGAAGAGCTGTTATTAAGCACATTACCTTAATGCTCAAAGGGTTGATCTCCATATCTGAAGTGCAGTTCATTGGTCCATCAATATCATAATGAAGGATATACAACAGAGTGTTATTGTTGTATTTATAAGGCCACTGAAGATGGAGCATTGCCTTGCTGAATGAACTTGGACCATTGTTTCTCAGCTAACGAGAAAAAAGAAAATGTATCTACACCTTGGGCAAAAATCTATTCCATAATCCTTCCCCTACATCAACTTTAGAAATCATGTTAGCAATAGGTTTTAAACAACAGCACAGTTTCCACAGTTAACCTCTAATTACAATGTGGCTATTTTTATGCAAAAATTATCAAACTCAACATTTGTCTCTAACACAGAGTAATATATGTCAGGATAAAAATATAAACAAGGTTGGGCACAGTGGCTCACACCTGTAATCCCAGCACTTTGGGAGGCCGAGGTGGGCAGATCCCTTGAGGTCAGGAGTTCACGCCCAGCCTGGCCAACATGGTGAAACCCTGTCGGTGAAACCCTGTCTCCACTAAAAATACAAAAATTAGCCAGGTGTGGTGGTGCACACATGTAATCCCAGCAACTCGGGAAGCTGAGGCAGGAGAACTGTCTGAACCCAGGAGGCAGAGCTTGCAGTGAACTGAGATTGGGCCACTGCACTCTAGCCTGGGCAACAGAGCAAGACTCCACCTCAAAAAAAAATAAAATAAAATAAATATATATATATATATATATATATGTATAAACAAAATGTGAAATATTAAAAATTATTAATGAAGGATGACAAAGAAAATTTTCTTCTATAGAAATAGTTTTGATTATTTGCCACAGGTATTTTCATTTTTAGCCAGAACTACAAAATGCCCATGAGAAAGTACCAGTGACTTATTTCTTTTATTCAAGTAGAACAATTGATTTTAAACAACAAATTATATAAACTGCTTTATTTAAACAAAGCTATTTCTCAAATAAAAATGAATTTATGAAAAAGGAAAACATTCAAACAAATATCTGACACATAATTAACCAATGTAGAGTTTACATAAAAATTACATAGAATTTTTTTTTTTTAAGTAGCTTAGTTGTTCCTCTCTTCGTTGGCTCGTTCACTAGGTTTGGGTAAAATCCAACAACTGCAAACCTCATAGATGTGCTGAACAACTGGCCCAACGTCTTCTTCAGTCTCAGGGTTCTCCTTGTGCTCCCAGTTTGGAATCGGAAGAAAGATATGATCAGGACTCGAGACTCTAAACAATGACCAAAGAAAACCTACCATGAATATCAAAATGATATAGTCAGTCCATTTTCAAAAGTGCCCTGTATTCATTACTCAAGTGAATAAAATTAGATCTAATTTTTAAAAATACTTCAAGAGAAAACTAATGAACACACACATGCACAAAAACTGCTCTTATGAAATGTACATGTAACAGGTGAATTGATAATTTGTGTAAAAGTTCAATAAACTTATTTTGTGCATGTTGTTGCCATGTTTTGTTCCTTTTGAGGATCACCCAGTATTGGGGATTTGGAACATGCCTAGGATTTTATTTCTACAGGAGCTAATGCCCTAGTAAAACCACCACTAAACATGTAGTGTCTACTGTCCAGAAGAGGCTAAGGCCTGATAGTTACCTTTAATAAGCAATCGTGAGAATGAGATACTCAACTAAGTATTCATACTGACCCTCTTATCTCAACTGCAGCTAAAACAGCAAGGTCAACTTTGTGAGATACAACTGGGCTTACTTTGTCAAATAGATTTGAGCTGAAAAAGAAAAAAAAAAAAAAAACTTAAAACTGAATTAGGCATAACCACCAAAAACATACAGAGGCAAATCCAGTGAAACTAAAAATTAACAAAAGAAACAAGTGTAAAGCTTATACCTCAAAATTGTTATTTTCATTAACATTTAATTCCAAGAAGATGAACGTTTTATTTCCGGATTTTAAATTGCGTTTTACAAACTCAAACCTGACAATAAAGTTATTCTTATAACGTAAATATTGATTTTAAAATGCTATAATCAAGCAATAAAATTTAATCTGTGCTATTCTATATTTAAAGTATATTACATAGTATATTTACAACACATAATATTTATTTGATAGTCATAAGTGAATATAAGTTGTTTTCATACCTTTGGATTTGTAAGTCAAATTTCACAGAAGTATCCATCTCTGACTGCTGGTGCACACTGAAGCGAAGACCAGCTAAGAGCTGAAGGAGAGAGGAAAAGATAGTAATGTTAGTCAATGTCTAATTAGCAAAATTTCAAATCCAATGCCTAAATAAAAAATAATGTTCTAAAATGGGTTTTTTCTGAGCTTACAATAAAACTGAACAAAGATAATTAAATCTTATTTTCTATCAAATCTGTTTTACTTAATATACCTGGGCCAATCCATAAGACAGCCTATTTAACAACAATTATTAATCATAATTATACCTCCTTATAATACTATCTTTCTAAAAAATGCAAAAGTAAATGTTTGTTGATCCAGTGAAAGTCTAGCAACTAGGTGCAATGATTTGATAACAGGAAGCTAACAACCAAAGTATGTGCTGTGTTCATAGCCCAGAAAAGAAGAAATGGATGATTTACTAGAGTAAGAGAACCTGGCTAAAGAAGGCATGAGTAGGGCCACAACCAGAATTTCTCCATACACTTCTCATAACACTCCCAACACCAAATATCCTAACTCCTGCAGGCAGAAAATTGGTAGATTTTAAATAAAACAACTGAACCACCGGGTACAAAAAAGGCTTCTTAGGGATCAATGACACATAAAAACAGTACTTCCTGGATACTGCCTCCCACTCCACAAAGTCTGGAGTTGGCTACTTGGAATAAGCAGAAACTATATAATAACCAGAAAGCTAGAGAGAATGAGAATATGAGAAAATAAAAGGCATGCTCATTGTTAATAAAACATGTAATACATGTGAAAAATTGAACTTAGGGTAATTTTTTCAAGTTCTCTTCCCTAAGATACCGTACATCTAGAAATAATAATGACTTGTAATAGAAGACATACTAAAGAAACATGGAATACTTAGAACTATATCACTACATATCTTCAAAGTACTCATATCAATATATCATTAATTAAATTCTATTGAAAAAGTCACACAGCATATACTGCCATTTTGTCCTTGCTACTAGGAATTCTACAAGGTATATTTTGTTTACTTTTTAGAGGATTTGGAAAGTGAGCCATTGGCTGCTGCTTTTCAAGCTCCTGGGCACCCTGCTCTAACATCTGAAGGGGAGCCTTATTCAACTAACCTTTGCTTTGATCCTCTGTGTGGGGCCTGTGATGGAATCTAGCTCACCTAGGATTGACAGTCTTAGTAGCTGCCAGAGTAGCTTTTCAGGATCCATTAAGGCATCAGTGAAAAGAGCAAAATTATTATTTCAGTCCTTAGTTTAAACCATGTTCTCATCCATTTACTAAAGTGAAGGAGGCGTACAGAGCAGCTGATTGCAAACCATGTAAGAGTACAACCAATTGTTTCGTATCTTAGTTAAAACTAAGCAAAACTCTACTAATCATTTAACTGTTATATCGAAACCAATTTAAGGACATTGTTTTAAAGTGCTTATTTTCTAAAGTTACTATGAGCCCAGAGAACAATATGCTTTTCTATTTGCTGGGGAGAAAAAATCTGTTTAATTAAATTGTCTTACTTGAGTTCCAGCCTTCATTGGGTTTCCAAGGTCACACACCACCTGGCGAGTTTGGTTTTCTGTCTTAAATGCACAGGAAAGTCTTGCTAAGGCCTTTGATAGACAAAGAAAAAGGATATGAAAGGAAATAAAGTATCATGCAGTTGGATATTTCAGTTTCTTGTCCTAAGCAAATAAATGTAGTTGAGCAAACCAGGAGGTAAGGAAAAAGCCAGAATTGGGTACAATTGCCACATGGAAATGCAGAAGTGTTTCTAAAAGATCCCTAGAGGGCTACCATACATAACCATAAAGCCTCTGATAAATAATTTGATGGACAGGCTTAGACACTTTATCTATCTAACCTCGTTTCCAGGCACTTAGCTTGCAATTCTAAAAATGTCATATCAATGCATTATGCAAAGTATTAGGCTTAAAAGGAATTATGTAAGAGAGGCACTCCATTGTCTAGCAATTTAGCCTTAGGTAGAATAGCTAAGCTTGTGCTTCACTAAATAGGGGAGCAGCTCATTAATGTTAATAAGATCTGTGAGTGCATTTCGATTTTTAAAGAGGCAGTCTGCTTACTTCACTGTTTCGGACAACCCCAATGAAATCAGCCTGCAGTGGAATGGAAACGATGAGCTCAGCTTCATAGGCACCTTCTCCTTGATTCTGAGCCTTAACAATCAATGTCAGAGGGTTGTCATCCCCAATATAGATCTTCTTTTGATCACTACAAGTTAACAATACAAATCCAGACTGAGAAAAAAAGACTAGATGGGGAAAGTATGACTGTTCAAAGAAACAAGAGTTAAATACACAGCACCAACATGTTCAACAGTGTCTCAAGATATTTTAAGACTACTTCACAGCTTGATAGAAAACAGAAAATAGCACACTGGGTGCAAATCCAATGTTCTCTCAGTAAAAATAAACATTGATGCCACTAATATATCACTATCATTCATATCTATGACTGAAGTGAATTATATGTACTTTGTAATTCTCCAATATTTTTCTAAAAGCTAAATTAATCATGTGTCATAATTCTCACAATATTATCTATAATTCATATACCATACAAAATGGTAAGGATATTCCTTGAGTTCAAAGTATATTTGCAATGAAATGTATCTTTAAAATGATACAATATTACTTTGTGATATTACCCAAAGTTGAATGCCTGTCAACCTAGGCAACTAGTGAAAACATAGTAGATATTTTCTTTAGAAGCTCAATATTGATAGCTTTAGTATTATAGAAACTCATGCATTACCCTCCAGTATAACTCTCGTTAAAATATGTTAGTCCTTTGAATAGAAAAATGTACCCTTCCATTTAAATTTCTTACTACATTATTTATTATTTCAAGCAAAACTTACCTATCTACAAAAACTTCCAGTTTGGGTTTACAGACATTATCTTCACCACAGTCAAGTAGAATGTGAGCCTAGAAAAAAACATTTTATTTTTCTACATGAAAAATACCAATGCAGGCGGCATAAGCAGTGTTTATCAATATCTATGTGGTTATACACGTATGTACACATGTACATATTTTCATGTACTCATCAGCTTGTTTGTATACCTTAATGCAAAAGGGACCACCGCCACTTATTTTTAAACAGGTCAGCGTAGCCAGTCAAGAATGAGAAAGAAGAAAAAGATTCATAGGATATAATACAGTTCCTTGGAACCTTTCAGTTCTATCTCAAATTAAGCTGTTATCATCTTTGAATGAGGACTTGTGTAAAAGAGAAAGTAATAATCAAGAAATTTTTACTCATTTTTACTCTGCTGCTAGCTAAGTTGTGAGATGTCGGGCAAAATAGACTCCCTTCTAGAATTTCTCATTATGGACTGTGCCTCCACCAATATCATGGAAATAGGGCTGCAGCGGATAAAAGAATAAGGAGCTGTACGTATTCAGCAGACAGGCAGAGACCAAGGGGAAAAAGAAACTAGATAAAATGAGTCCAGCATTGCATGGTCATTTGGAAAAAGATCAAGGAAAAGGAGCTTGAAGCATTATAGCTAGCCAATCAAGGTAGGTGAAAAAAGCAAAGACCTGAACTTTTTTCCCCTCTAGATCTGGCCAGAAGAATGTTCCAGCTAGAGCAAAATGGAAAAACCCAAAAGAGAGAAACACTGGGAAAAAAGCAGAGGAGCTGGGTAGGATGTGAAAGAAGACACATAAAAATTAAGAGAAGAATGGAAAATAAAGATGAGGCCATTTTTGCTTCAAGCACAGAAGTAGACAAAAAGAAGAGAGAAAAAGATTTAAAGGAAGAGAAAAACAGAGTCCCTCAAAAAAAGGATGATGATTGATGATGATTGTACACTTCCAAGTAACAAGGAATGTCTGGAATTAAGGCTTCAACATACACATTTTGGGGGAACACAGTTCAGCCCTTAACAATATTTAAAATATTGTCATTTTTACATGGAATCGCTTAAAAATTATCAGTGGAATATTTTGCATTCTATTTCTTACTGTCTTCAAAATCCAGAATGTATTATATACTTTCAGCACATCTGAATTCAAATACTTAAGTTTTATTAGAAATTTTTTTGTATTTAGAATTCATATAATTCACAGTTGAAAAAGTAGATTCAAATACTCAAGTTGTTCTAAACATACAAAAATTTTGCAGTAAGAGAATTAAGCATCAGCTTTTAACATTAAATTAATTAAAATTTAAAAATCAGTTCCTCAGTGACACCAAGCCCATTTCAAGTGCTCAGAAGCCACATGAGGCTTGCAAATGGCTGTGTATTGGATAGAGATTCTTACCTGTCGTTTTAATTTGAAGGAAACAAAAAAATATATGTGAATTAATTCCTTTACCTAGATATATGCAGTTGCTATAAGCCTTTTTCAAAAAGGACCATTAGAAGAACTATATGGTGATTCTTTACATCATGCCAAATATAAATCAAGGCTTGATTAGATTATATCAGGAAGAAAGTGTGGACTTCGCAGATAACAAATTAACTAGTGATAAGGTATGTATGTATAACATTCCCAGTTAGAATGTTAGATGAGTATCTTAAGTTTGCAATGAGACATATGTATAAAATATTAATGAAACTGTAATATAGAGATACTTGGCTAACATCACTCTATAGGGGAAGAAAAGGATTTAGCTGGCATTGAAGCAGCCATAGTATTAAAATATGCTGTCAGGAAAGATAGTTTCAGAAATGGAAAAGCAATGTCTTCCATGCTCAGACAACCAAATCTCTACAGTTATATATATTATATCTTGCACAAAGTAAGAAATTAATATGTATTTGAGGCCAGGCACGGTGGCTCATGTCTGTAATCTCAGCACTTTGGGAGGCCAAGCCAGGTGGATCATGAGGTCAGGAGATCAAGACTATCCTGGTCAACATGGTGAAATCCCATCTCTACTAAAATACAAAAAATTAGCTGGGTGTGGTGGTGGGTGCCTGTAGTCCCAGCTACTCAGGAGGCTGAGGCAGGGGAATCACCTGAACACAGGAGGCGGAGGTTGCAGTGGGCCAAAATTGCGCCACTGCACTCCAGCCTGGCAACACAGCAAGACTCCGTCTCAAAAAAAAAAAAAAGGACTTAATGTGTATTTGAATCAAAAAAATGAGAGGAAAAAACCCAACTCTTTCTGCAGAAAACACTAAATCTCTAACACCAAAGGATTAGGGAGCAGAAAGGGAAACACTAGAACTGCACTGTCCAATATAGTAGCTACTTGCAAGCCTCATGTGGCTTCTGAGCACTTGAAATGAGCTTGATGTCACTGAGCAACTGATTTTTAAATTTTATTTAATTTTAATTAATTTAATGTTAAAAGCTGATGCTTAATTCTCTTACTGCAAAACTTTTAGTATGTTTAGAACAACTTGAGTATTTGAATCTACTTTTTCAACTGTTAATTATATGAATTCTAAATACAAAAAAAATTTCTAATAAAACCTAAGTATTTGAATTTAGATGTGTTAAAAGTATATAACACACACTGGATTTTGAAGACAGTAAGAAATAGAATGCAAAATATTCCACTGATAATTTTTAAGCGATTCCATGTAAAAATGACAATATTTTAAATATTGTTAAGGGCTGAACTGTGTCCCCCCAAAATATATACGTTGAAGCCTTAATCCCCAGTATCTCAGAATGGAACTGTATTTGGCGATATAGTCTTTCAAGAGATTATTAAGTTAAAATGTCTTTAGGTTGGGCCCTAATCCAATGACTGATGCTTAAAAAGAGATTAGGACACAGACACACACATGAAAAGAAGACCATGTGAAGACACAAGAAGGTGACTGGTGACCATCTACAGGCCAAGAAGAGAGGCCTCAGAAGAAATTAGCCCTGCTGACTCTTGATCTCAGACTTCTAGGCTCCAAAATTAGGAGAGAATAAATTTCTGTTGTTTAAGCCACCCATTCTGTGGTACTTTGTTATGATAACCCTAGTAAACTAATACAGATATATTTTTAAAATAAATTTCACCTATATATTTTTTACCTTTTAAAAAAAGTTGCTAACCAGCAAATTAAAAATTACAAATTTAAAATTACAATTAAAACTTTATATTTCTATTTGACAGCAAAAAGAGAGTGCAGAGATGAGTTTGTAATGTAACCAGAGAAATGAAGGATCCGTTTTAGAGAAAAGGAAATGATAAAAATGGTGGAGTAATTAGTTAACAGAAAAACAAGAGTGAATAACAAAGCTAAGCATGTAGAAAGAAACATACCTAAAAATTAGTATGTCACTGATGGAACAAATGTAGGACACAGAGAAGATCAAAAAAATTTTTTTTCAAACAATGAAGAATGAGAATAGGTAGGAAAAAAAGGAAGTCAAATATTACTGCAGTTATTTTTGCCCTCCAAGAGGTTTCAAAAGTTAGCCTACTTGATTAGCCGGTTTTAACACGGTGTTGGCATTAAAGAGATTGGATGCGGAGTTTGGAAAACTAATCAGAAGTAGTGATAACAATGATAATAAAAGATTTCTAAAAAATTATAAAACTATAAACAGAAAATAACCATAACCCATATATGAAAGCACATTATATAAAGGGACAAGTAACAATTAACTTTTAAAGAAAGTGTAATACTGAATGACAGACATTAAGAGGCTCAGGTGGTCATTATTAAACTATTAATCAACATAATATTGTACATTCAATAAAAATAAAAAATGTAAAGAATATAAACACAGAAGTATGGTTATAAGTTCTGTGTTAATGAATACTAGAAAATGGCACATATACTATGATTATTAATGTACAGAATGAAATTGTTAAAATATAAAAATTAGAAAAGACTTTTAAAAATATTTTAATTTGCCTTTTGTTACCATCACATATAGTAATGTCAAATTACAAAAACAGAAAACAAACCAAAAAAAAAGCTTATGGGATCTTAGAAAGACAAAAAAAAAAAAAAAAAAAAAAATGACAACCTAAATTTAGGGCAAAGAGTTCGATGAAAGAAGAAATATTAATGTAAAAACATGAACATGTAATTTAAAAAGGAGAAATAGTAATTAGAATTAACAATATTTAAATACATTATACATAAGATTTTCTAAAACTAGAATACCACCTATCAAATTTTGTTGCTTTCTTTGGTTTTCTGAAAAGAATTATTTATTTACTATATATGCACTTTTTAAAATTAAAATATCAAAGATAATATAGACATCAAATATCTTTAGCGAAATACTAAAATATGTAAACAAACTGGCACATTGCTGTTCTCCTTGAATTATTTTCCTATTTCACGTATATGAAATGTGATCCTGTCTTTCTCTGTATATCTATGTTAAGTGGCTTTAAATATCTCTGACTTGAAAATTCAGATTCCTAAAAAAATAAAAAGAAAAAAGAAAAAAAATAGAAAATTCAGATTCCTAACCTTCTGACTTTGACTAAACATCTATCAACATAATAAAGGAAATTTCCTCTAATATTTAATAACATGAATTGTAAAGAAAAATCACAAAATATCACATTAGTGGTAAATTGAGTACAGTACCTGTCGACTAATGTTAGCAGGCGTGAACTGGTTAAGAATGGGTTGCAAGCCTGTTGTATCAGCAGCTGTTCTATAATCCAACCAATATTCCATAAAAATGGTAATTGGAGTGAGTTTGTCTCTAAATTCAGATTCATCCTAGAAATGGAAAGGCTTTGAATTAATGATAACATCAACCTAAATTATCTGGAGAAATCCGTAAGTGCACATTACAAAGCCAGCTGTATTCATCCCTGAGCCTTCAATTCTAACAAAATTCTCTGGAAAATTATACTTATGTAGAAATAGAATATCCAAAAGATTATCCTTATCAAGTAAGAACGTTTAGTCAATTTTTGTTTTACAATGTACTATTTGATTCACACGAAAGTACAAGACATGTTAACATGAGCACTCACACACACCCAACATAATAAGAACATTATTGATACTGCTTAAGCTACCCAAATACTTCTTTCTCTTCCTCCCTCTGCATTCCTTCTCAATAGGATCACATGTAGGCTTCTGTGACTTGCTTTCTGTCTTACACTCTCATTAAGATCCATCCATTCTATTGCATGTAGCCTACGTTAATTTTGTACTGTTGAGTACTATTTCACCATGTAAATATACCACAATTCATTTATCCATTCTGTCGAAGGCTATTTTTATTGTTTATGGGTTATGTTTTTGCTATTACAGAAATTGCTGTGATTATTCTTACACATAGTGACAAGTATATTTGTCAGCTCTATAGTAACACATCATTTTCCAAAGTCTTCAAAACAATTCACACTGCCGTCAGCAATGTATAAGAATTCTTAATTCACATCTTGACCAATTAATAGGTATTCGTGGACTTTGTTTAAATGTAAGATTCTATTTATTCATAGCCATAACTTGGGATATTTGTCTTGCTTCTTAAATCATGAAGTTTTTAAAATTTAATCTCAAACCTTTTTTGTACTTAAGACAGTTACGTTTCTTCTTTAATCTATTCATGTGGCAAATTACATTTTTAGACTTAATATTAACCCACTCTAGGATAAACGATAAGCCCAACTTGGTTTATGTATCTTTTTTTACAAACTGCTAAGACTTATTTGCTTATAATGTCTTAGTAATCTTACATCTATTTTAACATTAGAATGCAATTCTCCCTTCTGGTACTATTTTTGACCAGTCCAGGAACCAATTACACTAGTTTCACAGATTGACTTTGAAATATTTTGTTTTTTTATTCTTTCAAAGAGCTATATAAAATTGAGAAATCTTGTTCTTGAATGTTTGGTAGATATTGCCTATAAAACTATCTGGGCTTTGTTGTTTTGTAAAGATTAACCGCCAATTCTATTTGTTAAGTGTTCAGAGGATTATTCAGGTTTTCTGCTTCTTCTTATGAGAGTTGCATTGTTTTACTAAGAATTTTCATGTTTTGTCTAAAAGTGTTCCTATGTACTAGCCCAAGGTTATTCATAATATTCTGTTAATTCTTCCCTTATCTGTAATGCCCCACTTCAATTCTTAATTTTGTGGTGTTTTGTTCTTTCTTTCATTTTTTCTTAACTTTCATTTAAATTAAATAGCATTTAAGGCTATATATTTATCTTTGTATTCTACTGTTGTGATAGCCTATACATTTTGATATGTTATATTTTCATTGTAATATAGTTGCAAGTAAATTTCCATTATGATCTTGTTTTTGACCCATAAGTTATTTAAAAATCATACTTCCCAATTCCCAGTTGATCTTTTTGTTATGGATTTCTAACCACTGCACTGTAATGGCATGTATTCTATAAAACTACTTTTTCAAATTTGTTTAGACTTCCTTTATGGCCTATGCATGGTCAGTTTTTATATTCTTTAATTGTTAGGTGTAGATTCTATATAAGTCTGTTAAATCAAGTTCATTAATTATGTTATTGTCTAAATATTTACTGATGTTTTTGTCTTGTTTTGTTTTTTCCTTTAAATAAAATAGAGTCTCACCCAGGCTGGTCTCAAACTCTTGGCCTCAAGGGATCTTCCTGCTTTGGCCTCCCAAAGTGCCAGGATTATAAGCTTGAGCCACTGTGCCCAGCCCCTTTATTTCTTTAAACATTTTATACAAATTTGTACTCTGTAACTGGCCTTTGTGGGTCTAAAATCTGATGCTTCTTCTAGTGGCTTCTTTGTGTGTGTGTGTGTGTGTATGTGTGTGTGTGTGTGTGTGTGTGTTTAATGAATTCATATTTCATCAAACTTAACCTGTGGAAATCCTGGGGCCCATACTGGATAGCTCCCCTTCAGCAAGGTTTTACATTTGGCTTTTGCTGGAATCAGGACGCACCTCTGTCGAAAGAACACTCAGCCTTATACATATGTCGGAATTCTTGTGCTGGTGTCTGCAATTACCACCTGCCCTCTCCTTCGGCTTCATCCTTTGCCAGCAACTCTGGCTCATATATTTGCTTATAATCCACAATTCAGATTTTTGCAACTGGAGTTTTTTAGTTGATTGATTATTTTTTTGGACCCTGATGATTTCTTTTACTGTCTTGAAAGTCCAGTTGCATTTAACAAATATGTTTTTCATAATTTGTTCAGTAGTATTGTTGTGGAAAGGCCATTTGGAATATCCAATCTGCCAGAAGTAGAAGTTCATCATTCAGGTTTGACACTTTACAAAGCTAAATTTCCTTTGTGTATTTTTCTGTTTTTCCTTTTGATCTAACACTAATTTATAGAAAGTGAAAATCATTTAGATAAAAAAGAAAAACTAATGACTGAAAAGGAAAAACAAGCTAGCAGAAAAGTTATCTCTTACCCGCAGATACGCTATCAATTCCTCACACTGCATCAGTCCCCCTCTTGAAATAGTCATGTTCTTGGAGTGACTTGGGGACCTGCTGTAGAGAAACAGTGCTCGTCGAATTGCACCCTTTTGCTTGAGTTTATCCAAAAGAAGTTCCACCTGGAAATCTACGTAAACCAAAGGATTTATAACCAACATATTCTTTATGGACACCTATCTATTCTACTCTAGAGTTTTCATGTAAACAGAGATCTTTATTCCTTAAGAAGTAAATTGTTTCTAATTAATTTAAAATGTCATTACATTATAATGAGACTAGAACATATTAATTCTGAAAAAAATTTAATAATAATTAAATAATTAACTAAACTTTCCCTAAAGTAATGTCATAAATAATTCCCCCAAAAATGATAGTAGTAAGCCAATTATCAGACAGGAGAAATGCTATCGTTTAATTTAAGCTGAGAGGAGGAAATCCAGAGGATGAAACATGTGAATTAAGACTTCCACCATAAATTCAAGTAGCAAGAGTCTTGCTGATTTTGATTAAGAAGAATTTGCTCATAGGTACTCATACCATCATATTAAACACTATGATGAATGAACAGTTTGCCCCACTTGAAACTCCTGCTTCCAGTGAAGCTATCATATCAAATTGTCAGATGAATATGCCTTCAGGAAGCAAGTGATCAAACAGAGTTATCAAGAATCATTGTAAAACAAGTATGTAGCAATTAGGATTACTGCCTTGTAAGATTCAGTTCTTTAAGTAGTTTCTTAAAAGAGTGCAAATCTTTAAAACCAGAAGTCACATTGCTAGTTTCTCTAAAAGTTGACCATTTCAAATTTGAGCGAACACCTGGGGTTATTTTGCTTCATGTTCTGCTCTACTTGGCCACATTGTCCTCCATGCTGTTTCTCAACCACTGAGCACATCTCCTGCTTCAGGCCTGCTGAAACTGCTAGTTCCTCTGTGTCAAACACTCCTCCACACATCCCAAAGCTCCCTCATTTCAGTCAGGTCTCCACTGAAAAGTTGTCTCCTAGGGAGACCTTGCTTGGCTGCCCTGTGTAAACTTTTACACACAAACACACACCCAACGGTTTCAGTTTCTTCTCTGCTTTATTATTATTCTTTACCACTTCCCATTAACATATTGACAAACCTTTGCAATAATTATTTAACACTACTATCTTGCTCTCAGGACCACATCAACCATTTTAGGAAAAGAAGAGTAGAGTTTGCTGTGTGAATTAAACTGCATGACCAAAACTTTTTCTCCTCCTTCTGACTATTTCTAAACCACCTCTACTCCTGAGATTGCTGGGGGCTGCCCCAAGACATAAAACACAGACTTCTCAGCAGATCATCTTCTTACAAACATAACATTCATGCCTGCCTCCCCAGAGTTCATTACCTCACATTCGTAACTGCTTAACCTTCTAAAGGTAATGCTTCCCATTTTGTGGGCTATTTAGCTCATAATGTCCATAAATAAGTGTATTAGTTTTGAATTAGCTTAAGAGTTACCAAAGAATATAATAATTATGTTGAAATCTTAAATGCCTTTAAACATAAACATTCAAATAAAAAATTATAACAATTCAAGTAACTATTTGAATATCCTAAAATATTTTTTAAGTGCTGTGTATGCAGTATCATTAAAATAGTATTATTTTTCATAGAACACTTACTAAGTTTTCTGGGAAGCACTCCTTTGCCATCTGCCTTTAAGCAGAACCTAACATTAAAGCTGTGGAAAAATAAAAAACATACATAAATCCTATAATCCAGTTTAGACAAATTTTTTATCATCCACATCTAATATTTCTAATACATAGTTTGTATTGTGAAGCCTTACATCTTTCTTCATGTCTTAGTATTATTCTAAAAACATGAAACTCTATACACTAACCTAACTCATCCTTCAGTAATTTAAGCACACTTCCTTTCATGGTACCTTGATGAGAAAAAGAGAAAGAATGTCCTAACTTCCTCTCAAGCTTATAGAACCTGTTGATAAATCTAAAGGCGGGAAATGACAGTTCAGATTTTTATTTATTTATTTATTTATTTATTTATTTTGAGTCAGAGTCTCACTCTGTTGCCCAGGCTGGAGTGCAGTGGCACGATCTCAGTTCACTGCAACCTCTGCCTCCTGAGTTCAAGCAATTCTGCTGCCTTAACCTCGCGAGTAGCTAGGATTACAGGCATGCACCACCACACCCGGCTAATTTTTGTATTTTTAGTAGAGATGGGGTTTCACATTAGCCAGGCTGGTCTCAAACTCCTGACCTCAGGTGATTTGCCAGCCTGGGTCTCCCAAAGTACTGGGATTACAGGCGTGAGCTACAGTGCCTAGCCGACAGTTTAGATTTTAAAAATTGTCCCGTTGATAAAAGGACCCACCAAAGCTTTCTTTAATTAGCAATCTCCTTTACAGCAGTGTTCTTCACAATTTATTAGCAGGTTTTTAAATCGGTTGAATGAGTTGTGTTCAGCATCTTAAGAAAATTTTTTTTTTTTTTTTTTGAGACGCAGTGGCGCGATCTCGACTCACTGCAAGCTCCGCCTCCTGGGTTCACGCCATTCTCCTGCCTCAGTCTCCCATGTAGCTGGGAGTACAGGCGCCCACCATGGCACCCAGCTAATTTTTTGTATTTTTAGCAGAGGTGGGGTTTCACAGTGTTAGCCAGGATGGTCTCGATCTCCTGACCTCGTGATCCGCCCGTCTCGGCCTCCCAAAGTGCTGCGATTACAGGCATGAGCCATTGCGCCCGGCAAGAAAATTTTTTTAATAAATAAAACTGATTTAGGTATCGAAGGTAAGTATGATTTTCTGAAATGCTTGATTTAATAACTTTTATGTGTTTATAATGCAAAATGTATTTCTTACTATGTGCCATACTCAAAAATCATATGATGTTACTGCTCTAGTTAGTGCATTTGAAGCCTTTGAATTACTAACATAATTAGAAGCAGATTATTGGCAACTTCACAGAGGTATGCAGGGTAGAAAAGCAGAAAAACTTACAGCAAAATCTTGAAAACAACTTCACTGCCAATCAATAAAAATGAAGGGCAAATATTACTGAATTTTTAATGTAATCCAATTAAAGAAATGAAAATTCAAAACTGTAATAACTATAACAATAATTCAAAAATATTAAAAAACATTCAGGAAAAATATCTTTAATTGGCTCTTTGGATGTAAAATTTTTCTAGGTACCAATCATTTCCTCCTTGATCATAAGTTCTCTGCAACTTTTCTGTGTAAGGAAGGAACATAAATAGTGTTTCCCAAAGTGGGAACTCATGAGTGACTACTCATGGTGATTTTGGTAGTATATGGGTCAAGATTTTTCATTAGTTTTATATTTATATTGATATGTATAAGAAAGATACTCGTTTCTACATTTTGCTTTTAAGTACTGTGAGGTAAAGCATGAGACAACTTAAAAAATATCTATAATGGGCCGGGCACGGTGGCTCAAGCCTGTAATCCCAGCACTTTGGGAGGCCGAGACGGGCAGATCATGAGGTCAGGAGATCGAGACCATCATGGCTAACACGGTGAAACCCCGTCTATACTAAAAAAATACAAAAAAATAGCCGGGCGAGGTGGCGGGCACCTGTAGCCCCAGCTACTCCGGAGGCTGAGGCAGGAGAATGGTGTGAACCCGGGAGGCGGAACTTGCAGTGAGCTGAGATCCGGCCACTGCACTCCAGCCTGGGTGACAGAGCGAGACTCCGTCTCAAAAAAAAAAAAAAAAAAAAAAAAAAAAATACATATATATATAATGAAAATAGAGCAAAAATTACTGAAGTAGCATACAAATGACAAAGATGAGAGAAAGAATGGAGTAGAGAAGAATTCAGACATTTAACTTATGAAAAAATATTATATTTTTCTTTGGAAATTAGTAAAGGAATAAGCAGAAAATATACTAGAGCAAAATAATTTTTTTCAAATAGCTGCTGTTCACAGATATTAAATCTGAAAAACAAGATATCTTTTAAAAATTTAAGTGTTCATGGGCCTGTTTGGAATTACATATAAATGAACTGAGATCTTATTAGCTTTTCTTTCTTTTTGAAAATATTCATTGACAATGCATAATTCTTTAAAAACTAATTTCATACTAATTTACAGAGTATCTTTACAGCTCTTTTTTGGAGCACTATTTCTATAATCCAATTTATAACATGAAAATAGAGTATAAGGCCAGGTGCAATGGTTCATGCCTATAATCCTAGCACTTTAGGAGACTAAGGCAGGATGACCGCTTGAGCACAGCAGTCTTCGAGACCAATCTGAGCAATATAGGGAGACCCCATCTCTACAAAAAATTTTAAAAATTAGCCAGGTATGGTGCCACACGCCTGTAGTACCAGCTACTAGAGAAGCCAAGGTGGAAGGATCACTTAAGCCCGGGAGGTCGAGGCTACAGTGAGCTGTGGTTGTGCCACTGCACTCCAGTCGGGGCAACAGAGGCAGACCTTGCTTCAAATAAAAAAGAATAGAAAAAACAGTATACTCACAGAAACTGTTTTAGCAATATTTCAGCCCTACCACCTTCACTTTTCAATTGTTCTTACAATGCTTGTACAATAATCACAATAATAACTATTATTAAACAAATACCCTTACCAGGAAACTTTGAGAGCTGTTCCAGGCAGTGAGCAGGTTTTATTGTCTTGATTTAAAATGCTAGGGTACACTTCAAGACCAGCATTTACAGTGATAACTGGTCTGGCCCTAGTGGGGGAAAAAAAGAAGATGAAGAAAAAAGTTATTTAAAAAGTTAGGTTGATCGAAATATTTTTGGTTCATATTCACTACATATATAGTACAATATCTACTAAAAGTATTGTCTGTAATAGTAAAAGGAACAGGAACAACATAACTGTAGGTGATCAAATGTCTCAGTTGCCCAGAACTGTCCTAATTTTAGCACAGAAACTCCTGCATCCTGAGAAATCGCTCAGTTCCAGGCAAAGTGGGACAATGGCTGACCTATATGAATTCAGTCACTAAAGCAGGATGGCTAAATAAGTTGTGAGACATCTACCAAATTCACTGCACTACCATGGAGAAAATGAGTGTAATGACCTCTAAGACATAACCAACATATAGTTTTAGTGAGAGAGAAAAAAAAAAACCCAAAATGTACAAAGGATGTCTACTGATAAACATACACACATACATAATATGATTTTTTAATGCATAGAATATTTCTAATAGAAGAAACAAATAAATTATTAGCTGGTGTGAGGGAAAACATTTTTTATATACCCTTCTTGTACTGTTTGCATTTTTACCACATACATTATATAATTAACAGCAATTTAAAAAACTAAAAGCAATAAATTAAAATAAATACAGTTTTCCTGAGTTCAGATACACAGGTTGAAATCCTATACAAAGATACAGCTGGCTCAAGTCAATCAATGTGCCTGTCTCAAAATGATAAATCTCTGAAATCTGTTAAGTATTGTATAGTTACAATTACTATAGTATATAGTTATTGTATAGTATACAATTAAATTGACCCATCACAAACTCTACACAGCACTAATGTTAGTATTCCTGCCATGTATAAACTCAGATCATAGATATGTAAACATCTTAACCACCTGGGATGCCAACTGATATTCTAAGTCATGAGGAACTGATGAAATACAGAGAATAACTGGGGATATATAAGAAATTGGGAAATAGAAATGTATAAATTCATACATATTGCTCTAATAAAAATATTCATTTCGGGTTTCATTAGATACTAACCTTGTGGTCAGAGAATACCAAGACATAAGCATGAGGTTAATTTCCTGCTTCTTATAGGAAAATGTAAACCCAGACAATTTTTAGAGAGATTAAAACTACAGGAGAATACCTTTGAACATAATTTCAAAGACAAAGAACGGGCGAGCATAGTGGCTCACACCTGTAATCCCAGCATTTTGGGAGGCTGAGGCGGGTGGATCACTTGAGGCTAGGAGCTCAAGACCAGCCCAGGCAACACGGCAAGACCCTGTCTCTACCAAAAATACATAAAATTAGCCAGGTGTTGTGGCGCATGCCTGTAGTCCCAGCTCCTCGGGAAGCTGAGGCACGAGAATCACTAGGACCTGGGAGGTGAAGGTTGCATTGAGCCAAGATTGCACCACTGTACTCCAGACTGGGCAAAAAAAAAAAAAAAAAGACAGACGTTCTAGTGTTCAATAGCACCACAGATTGGCTATAGTTAACAGCAATTTATTGTACATTTCAAAATAGCTGGCTGGGCATAGTGGCTCATGACAGTAATCACAGCACTTTGGGAGGCTGAGGTGGGTGGATCACTTCAGGCTAGGAGTTCAGGACCAGTTTGGCCAACATGGCAAAACCCTGTCTCTACTAAAATTACAAAAATTAGCCGGTGTGGTGGCATGTGCCTGTAACCCCAGCTACTTGGGAGGTCGAGGCATGAGAATGGCTTGAACCCAGGGCGCAGAGGTTCCAGGGAGCCGAGATGGTCCCATTGCAATGAAACTCTGTCTCCAAAGAAAAGAAAAAATCAAAATAGCTACAAGAGAGGCTAGAAGAGAGGATTCTGAATGTTCCCAACACAAATAAATGATAAATGTTTGAGATGATGAATATCCTAATTACTCTGATTTGATCATTACATTGTATGAATGTATCAAAATATCACATATACCCCATAAATATGTGCAATTATTACATATCAATAAAATAATACTATTTGCCTGCAGCAAATCATGAATAGAAATAACAAATTTTATCATTATTTCAAGAAAATTAAACTAAAATTCAAACACTGACAGTTAAAAAATGTTCAAATAATTCAGAATATTCCTATATTACAGGATACAGAACATGCTCACCTGTATAAGATAGCTCGATCTACACCAAAAGCTCCTACAATTAAGTCTTAAGAAAGAGTGGAAAAACATGTTAATAATGATAATAGTTTTTAAAATGTATATACCATTCTATAAAATTTTCAATGAACATAAAAAGGCTTGAACATATTCTCAAAACTATTCATTAAGAGGTTGTAAGATATCATATAAAAGGCTAAAATATATGAAAACTGTAAATAAACTACCATCAGTGGAAAATGCTTATTATAAAGTAGACTTTCATCTAGGTGGAGATAAATCTTTTAAATGAATATTTAGTAAAAAGTAGCAATGATAAGCATACACCTGCCAAACATACATACTGCCAAAGGAAAAAGCTTTATAGATGCCTGTGGATTTTACAATCTTCTTATAAAATTTCTTTTCTATTTCCTATATATAATATATGTGTATATACATATAAATATAAAATATGATAGCAGCACTCAAATCAGCAAGAATGAAACGCATTAGTTTTCAAATGCCACTGGTTCAACTGGTTCACAGTTCAGGAAAAGAAAAATGAGAGCTCTATCTCACAGTATACCCAAGCTAAATTCGAGGAAGTCTTTTCTAAACAGAAAAGCACATGAAAAAAACCATAAAAACAGAGAGATTTGATTACACAAAAGTTTAAAACTTTAAGCTCAAAATGCAAATGTGACAAACTAGAAAATACATACAAGCGTTAAGGAGTTAATATTCGTAACATTTAAGTTACCGTGAAAATTTTTTAAAAAATGAATGAATGAAAGAAAAACAAAATACCATCCCAGTAGCAAAGAAGAAAAAAAGACACAAAAAGGAAATTCACAGAAGTAAATATGCATATACACAAATAACAACATGAGCTTGATTCTTAACTATACATTAGATTATTAGTAAAAATAATCATTTTTATTTGTGTATAGTGAAGAACCAACCTCATGGCCAGGCATGGTGACTCATGCCTGTAATCTCAGCACTTTGGGAGACTGAGGCAGGCGGATCACGAGGTCAGGAGTTTGAGACCAGCCTGACTAAGACCAGCCTGACCAACAAGGTGAAACTCCATCACTACTAAAAATACAAAAATTAGCCAGGTGTGGTGGTGCCTGCCTGTAATCCCAGCTACTCAGGAGGCTGAGGCAGAAGAATCGCTTGAACCCGGGCGGTGAAGTTTACAGTGAGCAGAGATCACACCACTGCACTCCAGCCTGGGTGACAGAGTGAGACTTAGTTTCAAAGAAAAAAAAAAGAATCAAACGCATGCCTTATTTCTAGAATCACAAACTGTTAGTTAAAATACCCAGTCCACCTGTCATACAGTTAAAAATTATTTTAAAAGAGGCACAAGTGTGGGAAAATAACGACTCATTGACTGCTGGTGAGTGCTTTAAAAAGTTGACAAAAATCTTCCTGTTTTTGTGGAGGGAGTGGGATAGTAACTTGACCATGTGTATCAACAACCTTAAAAAAAGAAGTGCACACACTTGACACAGTAATTCTTGAATTTTGTCCTAATGACATAATCAGAGATATGCAGAAGAATTATAAAGAAAGATAAAAATGCCACAAAATAAGGTAAATAAGATATGATACAGTTATCTGTTACAAAGGGAAACAAAATTCAAGTTTTAGAAGAATAATAAAGAAATGTTCCTGAAACGTTGAATAAAACACACTATAAACAGCATATAAAACCATGATTTCCTTTTTAAAAAAATATGTGTGACTGCATAGGAAAAAAAATGAAAAGATATGCTTTGATGTATTTTCTAAAAGTTCTATAATAAATATATTGCATTTATAACAAAAAAACTCTAAAATAATATTAATTTATGAGAATCAACTTCATGTCTTATTTCTGGAAACAGACCAACATACTTGTATATTGAGCTCATATTAAGTGTTTCAACACAAAGGTCATCTAAATTTTCTACACTGTATTTCATTTAAAGAAAAGATCTATTTTGATCCTAGATACATTTATAATGCTTCAAAGTGTATAAGAACCAGAAAAAGGTCTTGCTTGCTCTATTGGACCCATGCAGGGGGCAACTTGGGCAAACTGCCTTTCTCAGTCTCTTTTTACATTCAGAAATGGTATAATAATGAGCTACAAAAATGAGCTTAAATTAACTCATGTATTAATTCCCAGCACTTGGGGAGGCCACGGCAGGTGGATCGCTTGAGCTCATGAGTTTGAGACCAGCCTGGGCAACATGGCAAAAACCACTCTTTGCAAACCATACAAAAAGTAGCCAGGCATGGTGGTGCGTGCCTGTAGTCCCAGCTACTCAGAAGGCTGAGGTGGGAGGATGGCTTCAGCCCAGAAGGTGGAGGCTGCAATGAGCCAAGATTGTGCCACTGTACTCCAGCCTGGGCAACAGAGCCATACCTTGTCTTAAAAAAAAACAAAAACAAAAACAGAAAAACCACAACTATTAGTCAAGTACATAAATTCTACATAATTAAAAAAATAAAAAAGCTGGCAACATTAAAACAGCTTAGAATGAGCATTTAGCTTTTGTTTATAGCTTCTGTAATACTCTTCTCTGACATTTCATTAAAGACTACAGGAGAAACTCAGAGTGTACTGTATACACTCCCCGGAAAGACAGCTGACTTTTCTTCATATCCTCTTAGGTGATGGGAATGATGCCCTGAATATTTTAGAGGTTTGATCAATACATGAAATAATGAATTGCAATAATTTATAATATAAATCAAGAACAGTAACTAATACTATTTGCTATTAGGACTGAAAAATCTAAGGGCTCTATGTGCTGATAAGAAAGCACCTGGATATCCATTTTTGTCTATATCTGTGGCTCCTTTCATTGAATAGCCAAAGCTTGGTGGCATGCTTCGAGCAGCCCACTGCCCTTCAAGGATTTGAGATGGGACTGCGTTCAAGCCTGTTGATCTTCCATTGAAGATATAAACAATTCCTTTTTTATCTTCACCCCCATATGGAGCAGCAATTGCAATATCTGTGGGGAAAAAGAGGAGGGGGAAGGAGCATGACAGAAGTAAGCAGGAGGAAAAGAAAGGGAAGAATGAGGAAGGAACGAGAGAAGAGGGGGAAGAGGGCAAGGATGAAGAGAAAAATGTTTCAGTACTTGTAATTATTTGTACAGATCTTAATATTTATAGAACCCATTTATCATGATAAATATTAATTCGAAGTTCAGTAGGGTATTCCTTATCCACAAGCAATAATCTAATTCAAGGAAACTCAAGCAAAACTGTACAGAAAAGACATTAATTTAGAGCCAGATGATCTGGCTCTGACCTTAAACAAATCACTTAAACTTTCTGGACCACAAATGCTTCCTCGTTAAAACTAGGAGTTAGGGGATGGGAGAAGGACACATCAAAAGATTCATCTAAAGTTTATTTTCACTCTCAAAATTCTAGTTAATTTATTTACGGATGGTATTGTTTTTTCTGAACAGAAGCCAATCTGCTCAGAAATTTGAAAGTTGTGACTTCATCTTGATCTTGCTCAACTTACACTGAAAGAAGATAAATGAATAACATTTTAAATCTTTAAAAAACCCCAAACACCAAATGATCTTTTCTACCTCTAAAATATATTACCAATCTGCCCACTTCTCTCTGCTGCTGCTGCCACCCTAGACAAGTCATTGCTGTATTTTGCTTTTAAACAGCCTTTTAAGAGGCCTCCCACTTCTACCCTTGCCTCTATAACTTTCTCTTCTAAAGGGCCAAACATTCACCATATCATGTCACACCCATCCCCTTCTTAAAATCCTTCAATTAGTTCCCAAAGCATTTAGAGTAAGTTCTAAACCCTACCTGGTATTCCCATTATTTAGTATGCAAATCTCATTCTTCTCCCCATCCCCACCCCCACACCATCCAGTTTTTTACCCTTATTTACTCTTCCCAGCAATCCTGGCCTTTTTTTCTGTTTCTTAAACATCGCAAGCTAGTTGCCAACTATGGACTTATATTTGCTGTTCTCTCTGCCTTAACAGCTTTTGCTCCAGAGCTTTTACAACTCTATTCCTTCTATTTGTCCCAATGATAGATCAATGTCATTGACATTAGATCAGATGTCATTCTGTCAGCAAGCTATTCCCTAGCTACCCTATGTAGCAGTGCACCACCCCCTCAACCCCCTACTTTCTCTATCACCCTCTCTATCCCAAAACTCTTATTATATTACCTTGCCTTCTAAAAAAATCCACCATCTTTATCACTATCTGGATTTCCCCATTGTTTACTTATTCAATGACCACACAAAATAAGTAAGCTATAGAACATAAGCTTCATGAGACCAAGGACATGTCGTATCTTGCCTATCACAGACTCTAAGTACCAGTCATAACAAATTGCCTCAATTTCCTTAATGTACACGAGCTGTCTCACAGCTCCTTAATAAGCCATGCCTCACTGTCTCATGGCTCCCCTGAAACATCGATAATACCTTGATAACTCATCCTTTATGAGACCATTAAGTCTGGGATCTCAAACACTGATGATCACATTGAGGTGCCTTTTTTTTTTTTTTTTTTTTAACACATATATGCTGTCCCCATTGGATGCTGAGTTTCTTAAAGACATGAGTAGACTGATTTACACTCATTTTTACCACCTAGAAGAGTGGCTGGCCTGCAGTAAATACCAACTAAGAATTTGTTATCCTTAAAAATGAGTACCTCAGTTACGTAAAAGTATTATTTTTATCCTTTTTTAACCCTTAAAAGGTAAGTTGGCTGGGTGCAGTGGCTCACGCCTGTAATCCTAGCACTTTGGGAGGCCAAGGCAGGTGGGTCACGAGGTCAAGAGATCAAGACCATCCTGGCCAACATGGTGAAACTCCATGTCTACTAAAAATACAAAAATTAGCCAAGCGTGGTGGTTGGTGCCTGTAGTCCCAGCTACTCAGGAGGCTTAGGCAAGGGAATTGCTTGAACCCGGGAGGTGGAGGTTGCAGTGAGCCGAGATGGTGCCACTGCACTCCAGCCTAGTGACAGAGTAAGACTCTGTCTAAAAAAACAAAACAAACAAACAAAAACAAAGATAAGCATAACTTCTATACTGACATATACATTAATAAAGTATTTATTAAAATAGGCTGGCCACGGTAGCTCATGCTTTAATCCTATCACATTTGGAGGCCGAGGCAGGCAGATTGCTTAAGCCCAGGAGTTTGAGACCAGCTTTGGCAACATGGCAAAGCCCCATCTCTACAAAAAATACATAAATTAGCCATGCATGGAGGTGCACACTAGTAGTCCCAGCTACTTGGGAGGGTGAGGTAGGAGAACTGCTTGAGCCTGGGAGGTCGAGTCTGCAGTGAGCTGTGATCGTACCACTGCACTCCAGCTTGGGTGACAGAGGAAGACCCTGTCTCAATAAATAATAAAAAATATAAAGTATTCATTAAAATATAATTTTCCAACAAAAGATGGCTCCAATGTTGAGTGACTGTTTAATAAAAATTATCTGTAACTTTCTAAACCCTTCATTATTTTATACATGTAATCATCTTCTCTCTTTGCTATCATCTGTCGAGTCTGGAAGATCCTACACCTTCACACAATCAGTTTCTTCCTTTGATCATTTTAGTTGCTCTTTCCTGTTTTTCTTTATTTCCTCTGCTTTTCCTGGAAGAGTACTGATCAAAACTGCACATAATTACCTTTGGGCTATATAAAATTTTGGAACATAACTTTATTGTTTTGTTTTCAATATCCCTCTTGATGATGTGTAGGGTGCGGGCAGGTAGAAAGAGAGGAATATAGGAATACAGGAGCAATGACACTTAATGACTTCATGTATGAACAACAACAAAAGATCTAACGTATAACTAATAGAACATATATATGCATAATGTAACTACATTTACACATATGTATTAAATACTATACATAAATACAGCTCAGATAATTTTTCACTAAAGACATTATCATTCACAATCTACTATTTGGTACAGTAAGACCCAAGGAGAAACCCTGGGAGACCATAATCATCCTCTATGGTATCTATCTATATTTTACCCCTTTGTAAAATCATTGTAAAACTTCACATTTTTTAAGCTGTTGTCTATATTTGTTGTACTGACAGACAATACATTATAACAAAAGCTTAGAAAGCTGGAAGAGATGTTCGCTAGATCATAATAATGAGAAAACTTTCTTTAAAGTAACTGGAATAACATCAAGACAAGGTGACAGCAAACATGACCAGGCTTCCCAGAAAACCTGGGAGACAGAGGCTCAGCTACATAGCAAAGAATTCATTAACTTTATTCATGGTGGAACCTCAAACTTAGCCCTGTGTTTCCTATGTAGTTTTTGTTATGATTAAGTAATGATTTGGTCTGTTCTATAGTGTTCTTTTCACATTTTATTATGAACTTCATACCATAGCTCCATTTGATTTATGCTAAGTTCTCTTGGCGGTAAAAATCTTCAAGCCTCTACTTTAGGTAGCAAATGTACCTCTGAGGAGATGTTCCATACCACTGAAACTTCTATGGTTGGCCAGGCACAGTGGCTCACATCTGTAATTCCAGCACTTCATGCAGCTGAGGCAGGAGGATCACTTGAGCTCAGGAGTTAGAGACCAGCCTGGGTAATATGGCAAGACCTCAGCTCTACTAAAAATCAAAAAAATTAGCAGGGCATGGTGGTAGGAGCCTGTAGTCCCAGCTACTCAGGAGGCCAAAGTGGGAGGATCTCTTGATCCTGGGAGGTCGAAGCTGCAGTGAGCCATGATTGCACCACTGCATTCTAGCCTGGGTGACAGTGAGATGCTGCCTCAAAAATAAATAAATAAATAAATAAATAAATAAATAAAAGAAACATCTAGGGTTAATCTTCCAGATGACACTTCTAGTAAATGATATCACCTACCCACAAGACAGGTGTGAAATCTTGAGGGCAAACAACATTTACCTTTCCACTATTATTTGAGACATACAACAAGTCATCTGTATTTTTAAAGTTTTCTTCTTAATGTATACCTTTCCTTTAAGTTTTAAGGAGGCATATGCTTACTATACTGTTGATTACACAAACTAGTTCAACTATCCATTCTGTGATCTCTAGAAAGGTTTTTAAAAGATTTTTTTAAAAAAATTCTTGGTATTTGTAACTAATATTTCATGTTTCTGAAATGAATTCTAAAGTAAAAGCAAACTTTCCTTTTTAAAGATATCAACAACTATTAAAATGGTACTATTATAAAAGAATAGGCTTATACTTTCAATATGCCACCATGAAGGGAGATATAACATCCCTCAGAACATTTTGGACAGCTACAACAAAGTTATGGCTTTAAAATTATTAACGGGAAATCATATCTTTGAGGTATGCATTAGTCAACATTGCCTTGACAATGTGCCTAGAAGCATTTTTTTTTACACTTGTAGCCAAAGGAACAGAAGAGGGCACTGCTGCTAAGCAGGATGCAGAAACACATGAAGCCACCAGCTAGCAGGAGGTGCCAGGGGAATGAAGATTCATTTCAGAAAGTAATCATTCTGACCTTCTAATTTGAGGCTGAGTGAATAATAACTCATGAGAGTCAATTTTTGAAATCTTTGCTCTGATTTTTAAAGAAAAATAGCAATCTGTCTTTAAATTTGGTGTGTTACTCACTGACACACAATCCACCTTTCCAGGAAGGAGATTTGCTTGTGTAGACTCCTAAAGATGGAGTTACAGGACTTTTCCAAGTGGACACAGATAATCAGGGACTTGCAGCTGCTAAACTTTGATCTTACCATTGAAACCATCCTGGTCCAGATCTCCCAAAGGAGCTATGGCACTGCCAAACCGTGCAAAGACCTCAAACCCATTCAGCTTTGTTGTCTGGAAGTCTCCTGAAGCTCTCTGTAGAGACACTGAGACCTGCCCCACCTCCTGGAGTTTGCCATCAGAGCCACGATCCATGAAGAGAGGTGCTCCAATAAACACATCTGCATAACTAAAAGAACAGAATCTTCTCACCAAAGCAAGATCAAATTTCATATCTTAGTAGGCATTTTCTTTCTTATTACAACTCACTTTTCCTCTTTCTGCATCTCTCACACCCACAGTGAAACACAAAATTACCAGAGCACCCATTTCAAATTCAAACCTTCCTTTAATTCTTTTAAGAAACTATAAGTAATTCATACAATTATTTGTTCATGTTATAAAAGCTACTGAAAAAAACAGAACATACATAGAGGTTTTCTTTTTTTTTTTTTCTATTTTATTTTATTTTATTTTTGAGACAGATCTCATTCTGTCTCCCAGGCTGGAGTGCAGTGGCGTGATCTCGGCTCACTGCAAGCTCCGCCTCTTGGGTTCATGCCATTCTCCTGCCTCAGCCTCCAGAGTAGCTGGGACTACAGGCGCCCACCACCACGCCCGGCTAAATTTTTGTATTCCTAGTACAGACAGGGTTTCACTGTGTTAGCCAGGATGGTCTCAATCTCCTGACCTTGTGATCCGCCCACCCTGGCCTCCCAAAGTGCTGGGATTACAGGCATGAGCCACCACACCCGGCCACAAACATAGAGGTTTTCTAGAATTCATGATTAAGGTTGTTTCAAATTGTTTCCTTAAACAGAAAGATTAGCAGAAAAGGAATACAAAAACAGCAGAAAAAAATGTTTAGTTTGAGTAAAGTACTCATAAACATGAGAAGATAACTTTCTGGAAACATTTTTTTAAACTTACTCATCTCCATTAATGTCAGTGGCAGCTACAGAAAACCCGAAATATGCAGCCATCTGGATGAAAAGATGAAAATGAAATGTTTATATTTCATTCAATTAGTTTAGACAATTAACATTTGTAAGATATGTACCAAATAGAAAGGGTTATTTTTTTTCTCTGCATATAGTGCTTCAATCTAAATGTCTTGTCTTTTGTTTATTCTACCAACACAATGACAATCAGGTAATGAGGCTTGTTGTTTTCCTAGACACAATATATTCCTAGGACACAATATATTACATGTATATCATTCCAGTGTTGTTGACATATGACATTTAAGTCTAAGGACTATTAATTCTCCTTGGGCCTACCCTATTATCTCCCTTTCTCTCCATTTCCCAAAACATATCAGACACAAGCACACTAACAAAGATATACAGTCAAAGACAAATGTTGTGATTGAACCCAACAAGTTTTATATGGATGCCTATGCCATGAGGTTAATAAATAATTATTCATAATAGATAATAATTGGCTCCCCTATGTGAAACTACTACTACTGTTTAAAAATTACTATTTGGAAAGATATTGAAAGGAGCTCATTTTTGTGTCATACCTCTATCGATTACTTGCCACATGGTTTTGCTTTTGAATTACACACAGTACAAATGTGTTTGGGTTTATTATGAGCTTATAATGCACAGGGAGCAGAAATGTCCTTTTCCCTACCACAGGACACCACTGGCTTTCATAGGGTGTGCAGCTTAGCTGTAAATAAACGTAAAAAAGGAAAGCTCTAAAGAGAGCTCAAAGTGCAAAACAAAACTAAAAGAGATGACAGATTAAATACAAAGTAAGGTGAAAAATGAGTCAACAAACCAAACAAGGAAAGTTAGCAATGCTTCTCAAATTTGATTGGCTCAGCTATCAAGAGAGAATGATAAGGGAGATTCCTACATTATCTATTTTGGGTTGATACAGTGTAATTGGGAAAATGAAAGGTGTGTTCTGTTTTAAATGACAAGATCAAAGCTGGTGAAATAAAACATACTGTGTTTGGGGTACAAGGTTGATGTGCTGACTAGAGTGTAACAGAATAATATTCATGGGCCTTAGTGACCTACAGTGTTTGGCTTGGAAGTGTAAAGAAAGGATGGCATTTACTGAGACACATTTTGTCCCGGGCACTATGATTCAAAGGTTTTCTTTTGATTCTCACAACTGTCCCATGAGGAAGTTGCCAGCATCCCTATTTTTATAAATAAGGAACCAAATTTTCAGCAGCAAATACCTTATCCAATGTAATAACAGACTGAGCATGGAAAACCCAGGTTTGTACCCATATAAAAGCCAAGTTTCCCACTCCTCTCTAGTCACCCCCACTTCCCAATAGTAGAAGAAGAATAAAGCAAGTATCACTGACTGCATGCAGTAGGATCCAGACTCATACATGGTCACCAGACAGGAGAAGCTGCTTGAGCTGGAGAAGTCACAACTGACTTCTCCCTAGGGAGAAGTGTTCCCAAGGGAACACCCCTGCAACAACCCTAACTGCCTGTCAACTACAGGGCTCCCCAGGTTGTGCCTCAATCCTGACTGCCACAGAAATGGGAAGAGGTTTCTGGGGACCATAAGTCTAGTCAGTCATCCTATCAATCCTATCCCAAAGCCCAACAATCTCAACTGAACAAAAAGGCTTGGATCCCAGATCTGCAAGCTTTGAGAAAGATTTTTCTCTACCTACTGTTTAAATTTTTCTTCATCATTACCAACTTATGGTATAATTATCTGAGACATACAACAGAGAATATTATAAAATGCCTGAACTCGCAGAGAATGTCTAATACTTAAAAAGCACTAGCATTTTTTAGCTGAGAAATATCTTATTTCATGTGGTACAAATGAAGTTCACTTGTAATATCTATAATACACACCTGTGCCATGCTTTCTGTTGCATCTAATAAAATTATAAGGCATAGATCATCCTTAGAAAAGAATTTAATGTTACCAGTAAAGAAAAAGAAAGTCTTTGTGGTTTTGTGTGTATGTGATTTTGTATTTCCTAAAAAAACAAAAAGGCAGACAAAAACAAGCCAAAATATTCAAATTACTTTGGCTAAAGCAAAGATGAAATATGTAAAGCCCGTCTTATATGTAGAATATTGAATGTTATGGAATCATTAAATCATTCTGATACTGCCAAGGAAAGTTTTAAGACATTAGGAAACTCTGATAATAAAATATTGAGTGAAAAAGGCAAGACAAAATGAAAAATACAGAGTAAACCAATTTTTGTTTATACACACACATGCACACACTCAAAAGAGAAATGATAATAGTTTGACCAAAATGATAAGAGTTGGATGAATTATCTATTTGATGAGATTATAGTTCACTTTTACACTTTTGTATTTCACAAGTCTACTCCAATGAGTACATACGGCCTTTATAGTGGGAGAGGGCGATCATATTCTGGAAGCATACCTGATCGCCAGTAAAATTGTATATGGAGGACATGTTCTTCCCATCATAAATATAAACCTGTGAAGGAAAAACAGAAGTATATGAAATCTAGTAAAATAGAAGATAACTTAGAGATTTTTTTAAAAAATACCTTTTAACTGTCCTACCATTCCCAAAGTCCTTGCTGCTCTTGGAACTCCTGAAACAAAGTCTGAAACAAAAAAACAAATTATTCATTTTTTAAGACAACACTGGAAGTTGCAGACAAGAAGTGACTATGTCAGCAAGCTTTAAGTTTTACTACTTCAGTTCAAAACAAACAATCGATTTAGAAAAATTGGTACTCTATAATAAATAGCCCAGCATATTTAAACTATAAAATCAAAATTTACCAAATACAAATTCTTGAAGGCTCTCAAACATATGCAAATAAGCCTTCAAGTCATTTGTAATACTGTTAAACAAGAATAGACAAGATAAAGTAACCTAAGAATGAAGAAAAACTAAATGTACAGTAATGAAAAATAATACAAAGCAACTGAAGTAGGGTAGATATGGCTGTGGCACAGAAATGTGATCAAAATCTGGTAAAGTCTGTGATTCCTAAATGGAGCTCTGAAGGAAGATGGATGGACAATGAGAGGATGGGATAATAACAGTACAGAGATGGCCCAGAAGGTAACAAAGGTTGCCTAACGAAAGAAGAAACTAAGCCTCTCCCAGAGGAATGAATTTGCTGAAGGCAAGGAGGAAAACGCTAAAGAAATCACTAACAGTGTTGGGGGCTAAAAAGAAGCAGAAAGGAAAGGCACAGAAGCCAAGTGTCGCCATCTCAATTTCAGCAGCCACTAGAAGAAGTTTAGCACAGACCTAGCCTGGACTCTCGCCAGTGTGCCAACATCTCTCTCATTTCTTCTGTTATATTCCATAACAATGGTTTAAAATTGCTTAAAATTTTCTTTTTTTCTTTTTTTTGAGACAGGGTCTCGGCTCTGTCACCCAGGCTGGAGTGTAGTGGCAGGTGCAATCACAGCTCATGGCAGCTTCAACCTCCTTGGGCTCTGGCGATCCTCCCACCTCAGCCTCCTGAATATCTGGACACTGGTGTGCGTCACCGCGCCCAGCTAATTTTTGTATTTTTTCTAGAGGCTGGATTTTGCCATGTTGTCCAGACTGTTCTCGAATTCCAGGGCTCAAGGGATTCACTCGCCTTGGCCTCCCTAAGTGCTGAGATTACAGGCTTGAGCCACAGCACTCAGCCGCTCAAACTGCTTAAAATTTTCTTGGTTTTTTTTTTGAGACAGGGTCTCGGCTCTGTCACCCAGGCTGGAGTGCAGTGGCAGGTGCAATCACAGCTCATGGCAGCTTCAACGTCCCGGGGCTCTGGCGATCCTCCCACCTCAGCCTCCTGAATATCTGGACACCGGTGTGCGTCACCGTGCCCAGCTAATTTTTGTATTTTTTCTAGAGGCTGGATTTTGCCATGTTGTCCAGACTATTCTCGAGCTCCAGGGCTCAAGGGATCCACTCGCCTTGGCCTCCCAAAGTGCTGAGATTACAGGCTTGAGCCACAGCACCCAGCCGCTCAAACTGTTCAAAAATTTCAATGCCACGTTTCAAATGCTTAATCTAATTTTTTTAAAGATTATAGTTCGAGAACTTCATACCATCTATGCCATCACCATTGAAATCTCCGACAGCCACAGAGTAACCTAAACAGGAAACCAAAGCGGAGAAGCGTCAGAACAAGGAAGTTATCTTCAGCAGGCTTGCTGAGTAAGCATTCCTTGAAAATATTTTCAGGAAACTCCTTTAATTATGTAATATTTTGTCCCCTAGTCATAACAGATTCATATGTATATGACACATAAATTTTAAATGAAACAACTCAGTTAAATACTCAAATAGGCTATTTTTATTATAAAACTACAATTGTCCTATTAACTTTATAAAAGAGTCTGTTAAAAATGGCAAATTTACAATTCATCAAAAAGAAGCAACAAATAAATTCTCTCGGCAAGTACTATTTCTGTCATATATGACTTGTTTTAATATATCAGAAAGAAATTTAAAGAGAGAACACATGTTAATAAGTCCTAAAGACCAAAACTTTTATTTAACATCATGAATGAAACTTCAGGAGTTAGAATGCCTCCATTTGAATCTCTGAACAGCAAGTTACAAGCGAATGACTTTGGGCAAGTTATTTTGCATCTCAGTGCCTTGGTGTTTTCACCTACAAAATGAGAATAATACAATATGCTTGACTTGTGAGGATTAAATGAGCGAATACAAATCAAGTCACCTTGAGGAATGCCCAGAACACAGTAAGCATATCTTAAAAGCTAGCTATTATTATTATCACTGCACAAATAATCGCTCTCTTCAATTTCAATTACTGAAATGTAACATAACCAAAGTACTCATTAACAATTTGAAATTGTATATTCTGTATGTTTTAAAAAATCCTAATCTATTTCACATAAAATATTTTTTTGCTTAGAAGACCATAAGCAGATAAAAGCAAATATATCACAATTCCAAAAATGAGTAAATTTTGGTTTTACCTACCCAAATAACTGTCATCAAAAATAGCTTGTGCAGTCCGAGTTGCTAATTGGTTATTATACTTGATGCTGTAAACATTGGGGTCATATTTAGATACGATTTCTGCCACTTGATCCGAAATAAGCTGACCTAAAAAGAAGTATATAGATGTATATATATATATATAAAATAAATAACCTTCGAATGGGATCTTTATGATTTTATGATGCAGATAATGTACCTGCATGAAAGAAAACAATATTAGATATTAGTGCTTCTAATTATTAGCCTTACATAATTCTCCTTGATCACACTCAATTTGAAAATGGATATTCTTAACTTAAAATTATTTCTGTTTAAGCCAGTACTTAAAATCAGTCTCCGTTAATAAAAATTTAAGAAAACAGGATTTGTCTTAAACCACTAGAAAGCAATGTTAAATATATGGAATAATGAAATCAAAGGCTATCACCCAACTAATCCATTAAAACATGAAAAATTTACTGACACAATACTGTTACCTTTATAATCAGAATGACTGCTTCAATTGATATCTTTTTAACTAGTAATTTAAACATCTTTAGGAAACAACCTGAATGGATGAGTTCACCTTTGTTCACAACCTTGTTATTAAGCAGACAAGAAATCTAGGTGACTACACAAAAATCAACTTGCCCTCCATGCCAAGAAAGGATAGCTGGTTTATTAAATGTTATCTCCACAATATGGATACAATAATCTCTTATCATTCCTGCTGTTTTAGAAAGAAATGTGTAACAGCTAACATTTTCAGTCCTGTTCCCATCTGTTCAGTCACAGAGATTGAATCTACAGGACAGAAACACTTTCTCTGTCTTTATCATTACTTCATCATCTGGGCTTAAGCAGTACCAAGAACATATGAAATTCAATAAACATTTCCTGAATCGAAGAACAGAGGAAAATTCATTATTTCTTCTGAATAAAACATTATTATTTTCCCCATTCTAACAACTACAATTCTGAGATCTGTGCAAAAATTCATTCTAACGTACTTATCCAGGGTGACATCGGCTGATTTTAATGTTATTAAAACAAAATACTATCTGCCAATTCACTGAGTCTGCTAGCTATATATTACATAAAACTTGTAATAAAATTTTAATAAATATATTAATAGTACCTCTCTGTCCTAATTTATTACTGTGCCCTAATTATTGCACATTCCTATTTATATTATTCTTATTTATGCAATACCTATGACATTAAAAAAAAATTCATACATGTTCACAGCTATATCTCTTAAAAAGACAGAGTTAACAAGTAGTCCTAACTGAGAATCACAAAATTTAGTTTCCTTGACAGCTTTGGTTCCCAGGCATCCGCATCAGATACTTCCTTCCCCTCCACTGAATGACATAGTCAGCAATAAAGAAGAAAAATAAATCTGCATTTCTATACCTAACTAGAAAGTATTAATATCCCCTATTTTCTCATATGTACTTTAGAACTGCTATTTTTGTTGTAAAACAGTAAAACTCAATTATAATTTTTTTAAATCATTTTATTTCCCAATAGATGTATAATCCATAGAAATTCCAATTTTTCAGTTTTGCTATGTTTTAGAAAGAGACAGGGATCACATTCTGATCCCTGTCTGTGATGCCTGAATTTTCTCTTTTTTTATTCCCTCCTTTGCCTTCTCTTTCAACATTTTACTTATTCCTATTTTTCATTCCTTCTTATTCTCCTTCCATCCTGTCATCCTCCAGCAAATCTCCTTCTTTAGCTTCCCTCTCCACAAGACAAAAGCAAGCATGAGTTTTTCTACAAAGAAGCAATTCAGGAAAGCATAGTGTAGAATACCAGAGTAAAATTTGAAACTTTCAAATCAATATAGTCAAAGGATTTCTAATTCTTCCAAACACTGACAATGCTTGAATATCAGAATGCTAATACAAAATAGTTCAACTTCTAAATAGTACTTTTTAGCAGAAACTAAACATGTCAATATATTAATGAGATAAATAACTGTATATCTCTAATGATACACAAAGAAAGCAAATATTTAGTTATCTATTTTCAAACTGTCAGCAATAATCTGTTGTACATATGTTCGAATGACAATTTAATTAGGCCTCCCAGAATGACTGAAGAATAATATAATAATGTATCTTTATATCAATGCCAGTTTAACATTTTTTAAAAACCTAATAAGATTCTCTAATTTTATTTTATTTTATATATATTTTTTGAGACAGAGTGTCTCTCTGTTGCCCAGACTGGAGTACAGTGGTATGATCTTGGCTCACTACAACTTCCTCCTCCTGGGTTCAAGTGATTCTCTTGCCTCAGCCTCCTGAGTAGCTGGGATTACAGGCCCACACCACCATGCCCAGCTAATATGTGTATTTTTAGTAGAGACGAGGTTTCACCATGTTGGCCAGGTTGGTCTCTAACTCCTGACCTCAGGTGATCGCCTACCTTGATCTCCCAAAGTGCGGGGATTACAGGCGTGGGCCACCACACCTGGCTTTATTTTTTTATTTTTTATTTTTTTGGCAGAGACAGGGTCTCACTTTGCTGCCCAGGCTGGTTGTGAACTCCTGGCTTCAAGCGAGCCTCCCGCCTCAGCTTCCCAAAGTGCTGGCATTACAGGCATGAGCCAGGGCACCCAGAAAAGATCTTCAATTTTTAGGAAGTCCCCAAACACCTAGAGATCATTCTCAATATCAGTAATAAGAAAATAATCACTTAAATATCCTAACGAGCAACTTCAAAATACTTTCAAAACCTGCAACTTTTAGAATGCTACAGTTGGCCTATACAGATTGGTTTTGCACACTGCCTAATGATTGTTTCATGGTCCCTAGAGTATAGATATGAAGAAGTATATATCACACACAATAAAAATAAATTACTTAAAATTACTATATATATTTACTTTTAAAATATATTTAACATAAAAGTATGTATTTACTCTTTAAATATTTAGTTTATTTTCTAGGAATATATACACATTTAATATATATTATGTATGTTATATTCTTTTAAAAAACACTGTGTAAAATGGAGTGTTTATATACTTTAATTGTATTTCCATTTCTTTCTTTAAAATAATTTGTAAAATGTCATAGGCATACAATAAGCCAGGTGAATCAGTGACACATAGTCAATAATTGTAATTTAAAAAATATTAACCTACCTTGCCAATAAAAGCTACCAGGACCACCAAGAAGTACTCTGTCAGCCTAGATGAAATCACACAAGAAAAAGGTATATATTTAAAGAACAAGTAACTCTCAAAATGGAAATCAATGAAAAACATAAGATATATATGTATTTGTATATATGACTGACCAATACAGTAATGTATCTTTATATCACTACCAGGTTAATTAAGATGCCTTTTTTTTTTTCCCCCCCCCATATAAACAAGGTCTTCCCTCACCCAGGCTGTTCTCAAACTCCTGGCTTTAAGCAATCTTCCCAGCTCAGCCTCTTAAAGTGTTGAGTCTTATATGTACCTGTCTGTCTGTCTGTCTATCTGTCTATCTATCTATCTAATCTATATTAAGGCAAACAAAATCATAAATCTCAAATTCATCTAACTCAGTTTCAGTGGTTTGCACTGTATCTTTTCTAAAACAAAATTTAAAAGAAAAGTTATAATGTATTCATTTAATATATGAAAATATACAACTTCTTGTGGATCTTGGCTGCTTCACATATTTGAAATGAGGTACTAATGCAATGTATTATCAGGTTACAATTTTTTAAAGTCACTTCTTAATTTTGTATATTAAATTTGTGACTATATTTAGCAAATTTTCTTTCTATAATCACTGAAGAATTTTCTGCTAAAGGAAATACTTTTAGTGTCTCAGATCTAAACAGGAGTGAAGCTGAGAATAAAATTTTCAGGGTGTATTACACATATACAAATTATGCTTGCCTAGCATTTCTTACATTTAACTAACTAAAAGTGTCTAATTCTAGGTATATTGTGTTTGAGCACAATATTTTAGAAATCTCTTCTTGCTGGAGGTAAGACACATTTTTTTCCCCTCCAAATGTACATATAGGCCTTCCAAGTTTTCAACAGACAATCTTTTGCCTTGGCTATGTAAAAGACACTTCTAAGTCATCTGCCCTAAAAAGACACACTTTTCTCAGAAATGTGTTTAAGAAAGTGAACACCTAATTTAGCAATGACTTTCACAGTATGAGAGTACTTTGGGGGTTATGGTTGTATAGGCATAAATACAGAAAAGATGGACATTATATATTTTAAAAATATATAATACCTATTTGGAAATGTATCATACAAGTTTAAACCTAATATTTATTAATATACTTTATCTCTGGCTTACTTACATTCTGAACTTTGAGTAATATAGTATGAAATTTAGAGTATTAAAAACAAATTACCTAGTAAGGAGAGTTAACTATAATTATCAGTACCTAGTCTAGAAAAAAATTAATAAAATACAAATACAGATAAAATATAATTTGTTTTTAAAAATTGAGATGGGGTCTTGCTCTGTTGCTCAGGCTGGAATGCAGTGGCATGAACATGGCTCAATGCAGCCTCACTCACTGCAGTTCAAGCAATCTTCATGCCTTAGCCTCCCAAAGAGCTGGGACCACAAGCACATGTCACCATGCCTGGCTAATTTTTAATTCTTTGTGGAGATGGTGTCCCACTATGTTGCTCAGGCTGGTCTCCTGGGCTCAAGTGATCCTCCTACCTCAGCCTCCCAAAGTGCTGGGACTACTGGCATGAGCCACCGCACCCAGCCTACAAATTTTTAAAATAAGAAAAATGCTTTATTAGTTCTTATGCATCATATTATTTCAATTTCAGTTGTTTTCATACATTTAAGGCACTTCTCTTTGCTCACATTTCTAAGAAAGCCTACATATAAGCTTTCTAAGGAAGGGCTACACACAATCAATCAACATATTTTTTAGATTTCTCTAGAAAGAATACTCTCAATTTGATATTCAAAATGTGCATACTTCCCCATCACCAAAATAAACAAATACACAAAAGAAAAGTAAATAAAGAAAAGTACTTCAGAAAATTTACCTTTGAACATTTAAATGGAATTCTTATTTTCAGAAAATAGATTAAAAATATCAATTCTGAAGAGAATATTAATTTAGTTAAAAATACACAGAGCCCTGCCTATGAGATTTCTTACAATTATTACACATTACATAAGTGAAGTCAGCTTCACTTAGTGCCTATGGGCACATAATAGATGGCAAACATGCATGTTTCCCAGCTTTTATGTAACTCTAATTTTGTAATAAAGCTCTCATTAACAGCTTTTGTAAGAAAAACAATTTTAATTAAAAATACAGAACTTTAATATGCTATAAATTCATATAACTGGAAATGTTAATATTAAGTCATAATAGTTACCTATCATTTACTGAGGAGATTGTCTACTTTCCTCCATTCCCAGAGTGATGGGGGATGTCTCCCTATTTCAAATAAGCAATGTTTACTAGGGAGGGAATAATATAAGACAAAGAATGTCAAAATGAATGGATCGTTTTATTAACTGTTTTCATTAAAGAGGTAACAGCTGTAAAGGAGCTGAGTGACCAGTTTATTTTTAACCACAGTTTAGTCAGTAAGGTAGGTCTGAATCTCTTTCAGTCTTAAATGAGAACTTACTTTAGTAAAATCAATGCTGAATCCTCCTTGACAAAATCCCTGTCCATCAGCATCAATATCTTCTAAAATAAAAAGATTGGAAATATACACAAACCCAAAAACAAAGAACACAAAACAAAACATGAGAAAACCTGGTATCACTAGAATCATAAGATAATGTACTATTTTCTGAGAGTGGTCATTCACTCGGGCACTTAGTTATTACCACATTCCAAGAGAGTGAGTATGCATGTTTATCAGCACCATTTACTCAGATATGGAAACAAAGATTAAATACCTGAACCAGTCACCAGAGAACAAAGAAACCAACTAAAATGATAAATTTCAAACCCTTTTTATATCCACAATCCACAAAAAGATTATAATTTATATCACAACCCAACACACATTGTGTGTATAAAACATATAGAGACAACTTAAAATCTTACGAAACAATATTCGTATTATTGCATAGAATACACTCTAACATTTTCTATTTTATTTCATTCTATTTTTTTAGAAAAACTATTGCGGTTGTGACCTACTCCACTGATTCCATAAAACACTAACAAGTTGTGATCTGCAAGTTAAAAGTTCTGATCTGAAATTCCTTTCTTCCTATTACCCTAAGACCTTTGTTATTATTAATAGCAGCAAAGAGATACATACATTCCTATACATTATAGCCAACAACAAAGATGAATAACATAGCTCAGAATTTCAGGAAATGGACAGACCAGAACTTAATGCTCTTCAAAAAGTAAAATATAAAGCTCTCCTCACACGTTTAGTATGGAGATCTAATTAAAGTAACCATCTTTTCATGACACTTTCGGGTATTTTCCAACCATAGTAGGCTCAATAGTTTTGCTCTTGTGTAGTTGTTCCCTTTTTAGTAGTTCTCACAGAAAGGGACTAATTCTGAGCAATTAGCCAATTAATTTAAATTAATTTTAATCATGAGCAACACAGTACCTAGAACACATGTAAGGATGAATCTGAACACTTCCCCCTTATTTTACTTTGAGGATAACAGAGAACAATGGAAAACACTATCCTTCAGTTATCAAAGATTTACTGTGGCCAATGTTACAAATACATTAAAAAGTTGTACTGTTACTTTATTTGCCACCCAAATACAGGAACCAAAAATATCTGTTTTCAGTCATAAGGACAAACTTCTAAGGACTTCTGCCAAATAATCCCATCAGAAATTTTGAACCCATTTTTAAAACCTGGAAACTGCCCAAAGATTACATATTTAACATCTAAATTTTTTAAAAGTTTTTTTTTTTTTTTTTAAAGAAAATAGCCTCAAGAGTATAATGCTAAACCAACATAAATTTTTCTAACCAAAAGGGAGTGGGAAAATGTGGGGCTGGGGTTTCCAGCGTCCAGTGAATCAGACTAAGGAATTCTGCTCTAACCTCAAGTTACAGCAAGTCAGCTATTTATTTCCTTTATTCAAGTTGCATCTGGGGAACTATTTCAAGCTATTTATAAAGACATCCTTTTTTTGATTACCATACTGTACAATTATCTGCTTTATTTGGTTTCCCAGAATATCCAGTTAAAAAGCATGACTGTCCCTTAAAATTTTCTTAACAGGTATATATTAAACTGAGTGCTTTTGCCAATTTAAAGACTTCATGTTGAATATAAACTATTTTGGTGCAGGCTCTGGTACTTATTCCTGCAGATGGTTAACACTTCTCCCACTTGTTAGGTCTGGTAATGACATTACAAATAGTAATATTATTGATTCTGATAGTAAGATCAGCTAGGGTTTATTAAGCCTTTACTCTGAGTCAGGTATTATGCTAAAGCATTTTACATGATATTATCTTTTTTAAGTCTTTATACCAATCCTGTGAGAGATACTATTATTACTCAATAATTTGTACAGATAATGGAACTGATGCTTAGGGAAATTAGGTAACTTGACCATGGCCAACCAGCTAGTAAATAAGAGAGTGAGTCTTGAACCCAGAGGTGCCTATACCACTACACTGCACTGTCTTAATAATATCTTTATCAATCCCTGAGTAATGACAAAGGGAAAGGAAAAGCCAACTAGAAATCATTACTGAGAAAAATCTATGTTCAAATAATATTAGCATCAGAAGGCAGACAGAAGGAACAGAAGATTCAGTCTGATCATGGAGTTGAAAGGGTATTCGCATCATATGATTCGTGGCTAGGCAATTTAGAACAGAAGAACATCTGATCTACTGCATAATGTCCTTTGTCATTGCTCAGGAAATGATAAGCATATTGTTGATTTCAGACAGTGCAGTGTAGTGGTGTAGACATGCGTGGGGTCAGGTCTATACTCTTATTTACTAGCTGGTTGGCCATGGTGGAGTTACTTAATTTCCCTAAGTAACTTGGCTTTTTGTTTTTTGAGGTTGTTTTTTATGCTTTTCCTAAGAGTTGAGGTTTTATCATGCAGTTATGAAAAAGCTGAAAGCAAATGTAATCAGTAATAAGGTAAGTTAGTAACAGACAGTGAAATTCCTTATCCAGGATGTCCACATAAGTCAGGTTAAAAACAGAACAAACCAACTACCCAAACCACCAAAACAAACAAACAAAAAGAAAAAAACCAAAAGCAAACAAACAAACAAAACAACCCACAATCTGCCACCAAGACAAGCAAAGTTACTAAGAAGTTAGCAATGTAGTCCCACAAAACTGACACCACCTCATAAAACCAATTATTGGTTTGCATAATTTACTGAAGTATGAAACAGATAAAAAAAACCACTAAATTTATATCTCTGAAGTTTTTTGTGTGAATTGGTGTTTTACCAATGATGAAACAAAGGCCCAGAGTGGTTAGGTGAATTACCCATAGCTATAGGTGGATTGTCAGCAGAAAATCAGAATATAACCCAGGTTCTCAGACTTCCACTCCTAAGTCTTCTTCTCTGAACAAGATGCCCTTCATAATTTAGGCCTATTATAGGTGGTTTAATATTTCAAAGGTTGAATCAAAAAGCATGTACAATAATCAAGGGTTACTGAAAGCGCCAGGCCTATTAGAAACAAAGGCATGCACTTTGCTTTTTTGTTTTTTGAGATTGTTCTTTAAGCTTCCCCTAAGATTTCAAGTTTTATTATTTAGATCAGGGTTCAGCAAACTTTTCCTGTACAAAGCCGAACAGTAAATATTTTAGGCTCATAGTGTAGCAACTCAACTCTCAGAACTCTACTAGATCATTATAGATAACACATCAACAAATGGGTGTGGCTGTATTCCAGTAAAACTTTATTCACAAAAAGAGGCCCACAAGCCACAGTTCATTGACCCGATTTGGATACCTTAGAAAATATTGCTTTAAATGACTTTATACTTTCTGTGCCTAAACCAAATAAGAGCATTCTGTGAACAAGGGAATCATCGTTAGAATGCATGTTTTCAGGAGATTTCCATGTATTCTTACATATCAGGAATTATTCAAACCTAGGTCATGAAAGCAGGAGGTATTCTTTATAGAAAAGCTGTGCTTAATACAGAAGCAACTGAAATGGAAAACATTTTGTATTGTGAATAATGTAGAGGAAAGGTTCTTTTGGAATAGACAAACTTAGGTTTAAATCCTCATTTGACCATTCAGAACTTCAACACTGACCTATTCTATATGTACCCTGAAAATAGTGAAAGTCAGTCATAGCAGCTACTTCTCTACACGTACTTGATGCTCCAGAGTGGGTGGCTTGCTCCTTTTGTTTACTCCTGCTTCTTTGCACCTCTTTCTGCCCAGAATATCCCTACTCTCAACCCTATGAGATATGGAAATAAAATTGCTTCAACTATGTGAATCTCAGTTCCCACATGCATCAGATGAAAATAAGGGTATATTGTGTGTGTGTGTACATCATATAAGTAATAAGTAACAAACCTGGCATACAATGGTTAACTCATTCTTCATAGCTATTAAATTATCTTCTCAAATAGGAACATTTTGCAATAAAGAAATTAAAAATACAAATTTAATCTTCAGATTCTCTACATACTATCAAAGATGACAGTACCATAACCAAAATACCAACATAAAGATGGCAGTACAGATGGCATCCAAGCCCTGAGGATAAAGCCTCAATTTCCCTCATCCTGTGCAGTGTATGCTTTCTAACCTAATTTTTTCTCTTTCCTAACAAACAATACAGATTTGGGCAGGTATCACTCTTTTAATGTTCACTTCCCACTTATAATAGGTAGGATCAAAGTGTTGGGCTAAGAAAATAAGTGTTTAATGAAATAATCTGCAGTTTCCTGTAGGTTTAACTACTTAGAATTTGGAGGACAGAACAGTCCCTTTGACCTGGTATCACATGTCACCTAACATGGACAAAACAAATATAGGAGTAAGAGTCTTACATGTTGTGCATTTGTTACTAATTTTCTCTAATAAACTATGTGGTGACCAGTGGAACACAAAAAATAATGGCCTAAGGGCTCTAGGCATAAACACTATACTACATTTCAGTAATCTATTTTTATGCTTCTGGTACAAGGAAGATCTAAAGTAGTAGCTAATTCAGCAAAGGGTAGCGGGGCACAAAAGGATTGGAATCTCCAAAGAGAAGAAGATGTACAGATTTTGGAAAAGCATAATCAAAATTATAATTGCTTCAAGTCATCTTTAGTCATGATATTAATTCCTTTCGAAATTTCAAGTAATATTAGCAAAGAGCATAAAATTCTCTGGATCACCAAAAGGGGGTGGGCTTGGTAGCAGGTTAACAAAGAAACTCTGATTAAGAGCAGGAAAATTCAGAGTCAAGATTCCTGAGTTCAATGTTCATCTTCCTATATAAACTTTGGCTCTTTAAGACATAATATCTTTTACTTTCAACATCATTATTAGTATAAAGCAGGAGTTCTCAAACTTTGGTATCTATCAGAATTGCCTTGCAGAGTCTGTTGAAAATTCAGGTACCCAGGCCTGACCTAAAGCTACTGAATCAGAATCTTTAGTTGTAGGGTCCACATCTTCTCTGTTAGAGAAGCTCAACTGAGCATCTTTTGACTATTAGCCATCAAAAATACAGATTCTTAACATCATATACGAATGAAGGAAGATGAAAATGAGTTCTTAGAAAAAGTAAACCTGTTTACTTCACATTTGAATCTCTTTACCTTAGTAGGATTGTTTTCATTTTGTTCTCATAATATGTCTATATGTTTTTATCACACATACACACACACACGCACACATTTTTTTAACAAACTAGGCTTCCTACCCCTCTTCTTAAAGGCTGGTACAATATCCTGTACATACGTGATCTGCATGGAGCATACTCAACAGTCTTTGTTCCATCTTGAAGAAAGCATGTTCCAACAGGCTCTCGCTCCTGTTTCAACTCAGTCCTCCAATGGTACAATGGGGCACAGGCCTAAAATCAAAGGTTTAGTCCATGACATAAAGATTTTTTTAAAATTTAGTGTTTCAGATGCTTTATACTACTTCAGAATATAACACCACTTTGTCTTTTTTTTGAGATGGGGTCTCAGTCTGTTGCCCAGGCTGGAGTACAGTGACATGATCATGGCTTAGTGCAGCCTTGAACCCCTGAGCTCAAGTAATCGGCCTTACCCTCTTGAATAGAATGTGGCATGGGACCACATGTGAATGCCACCATGCCTGGCTAATTTTCTAAAATTTTTTGTAGAAACGGGGTCTCACTATGTTTCCCAGGCTGGTCTCTAACTGAACTCAAGCAATCCTCCTGCCTCAGCCTTCCAACATGCTAGTTGTAAGCTAACATACCCACCACACCTGGCCAACTTGCAAAGCATTCATAGAAATTAATCAAACCTATCCTATACCTTAAATTCCTTATCATAGTGGTAAATAAAGATTTTAAAAGAAGTCTTTGTCTCACATTATTCCGAAGGCCATATTTGTGGTCCAAATTTTTTTTCAAAGTAGTTAGAAAAATTATTATTTCAGGTAGTGTATTTCTTGATGTAATATGCTATGCTAAAGGTAGAGACCAAATTAGGTTTTGAACTAAGTAACACTCATGCATATGGAATATATCCCCTAAATTATACAGCAAATAATTTATTAAGAGAGCAAAAGAACGTGCAGTACTTTATTTACTTTCTAAAAAAACTGACCTTTTTGTTTTCAGCATTCTAGATTGAAATAGCACGTAGAGTAGCAGAGTAATGAATGCTTTAACAGCATAGTAATCTAGCAAATGTGTAACAATTTATTTAGTGAAAAAGGTTTAATTGGTTTTCTACAACACTTTTTGAAGCAAAGTGCGAACATAAGCACTGCAGAACATCAGTACTGACTTATTCTATATGTACCCTGAAAACAGTGAAAGTAGGTCATAGCAGCTACTTCTCTACATGTACTTGATGTTCCAGAGTGGGTAGCCTGCTCCTTTTGCTTACTCCTGCTTCTTTGCACCTCTTTCTACCTAGAATATCTCCACTCTTAACCCAATGCTTCACCTCCAATTGCTGAAATGTGGCACATCCTTTAAAGGCTGCTGAAACTTCACCTCCTAAGCAAATCCTTCCCTATGCAGCATAATTAGATGAAAAAATAAAGGCAATAATAAATACTATGTAAATAATTAAAATAGGCAGAGCGGTCTCTGAGGAAATTAAATGAAAGCTGAAATCTGAATGACAAAGGGCCAGCCAAGTAGAAATCATAAAGACAACTAATACAAGCAGAGGGAACACAAACACTAAGGTACTAACTGAAATGATTTGGAATGTGGAAGAGATAAAGACAAGCCTGGCTTTAGTATGTAAGATGGAGTGAGAGGAGACCAAAGACATAGCCAGTGACTCATTTTTGGAGATGTTTTTAAGACAGTATGAGCTTTTCATACTTATTCAGACAGTGATAGAAAGCCACTTGACTGTTTTAATCAAGGTAAAATGCTCTGGTTCACTCTGGTCCTTCTTGCAGTTAGGGTAAGAGAAGCAGCAGCAGGAGGAGAAGAGCCATTGCATTGGTCCAAGGAGGTAATGATGGTGGCTTGTTGCAGGGTAGAAATAGCGGACATGTAGATCTACTGATAAATGTGAGATATACTTTTGAGACACATCGTGAGTGCTCACTAGTGAATAGGGCGGAAAGCCAGGCCTCCTAATAAACTGGGAAATATATATATATATAAAAAATAGTTTTTTATTTGTTTTTCTTCTTTCATGGAAGGAAACAAGAGTCCTATTTTGGCCACGTTCATTTGGAAGCCAAATAGCTAGTCTGGAAATATGACTTAAAGGGTCCAGGGAGAATTAAAAGCTAGAGATATAGATTTGGGGATTATACTTACAGCCATAGGAGAGACTAGGAACCTCTAGGTAAAAGTTGTAGTTAGAAGAAGCAAAGGAAGCTAAATAGAGATCAAGGACACCCCAATATTTGGAAATTGAATGGAAGAGGAGCCATTAAAGGAGACTACAAAAGAGCAGCCAATAAGATAGGAGAAAAACCAGGAAAATACAGTTCACAGAAACCAAGAGAAGAAAAATTTAGTTAAAAAAAAAGGGATGTTGACCATTCTGAATAATGCTGAGAGTGCAAGAAAGATAAAAATAAATACCAGCAGAGAAAACAAAACATAATGGTATGTATGTATGTACATATGTATAAATGCTAGTGGATTTCAGTGACCTGAAAGTCAATGGTGACATAGGAAAGGGAATGTGAAGTAAAGAACTGGGATGGCTACCATAGAAAACATTTCAGAAAGTGTTTGAGAAGAGGAGCAGAGGAATGGACAGCGGCATAGGGGGAGATGAGGCGAAGGAAGGTTGTTACTTCTTTTTCTTTGTTCTGTATCCCACTTCAACATCATGTTGTATTTTCAAAGAGAGGAAGTGGCCGGGCTCGGTGGCTCACGCCTGTAATCCCAGCACTTTGGGAGGCTGAGGTGGGCAGATCACCTGAGGTCAGGAGTTAGAGACCAGCCTGGTCAACATGGTGAAATGTTGTCTCTACTAAAAATACAAAAATTAGTCAGGCGTGGTGGCAGATGCCTGTAATCCCAGCTACTTGGGAGGCTGCAGCAGGAGAAATGCTTGACCCTGGGAGGCGAAAGTTGCAGTGAGCCGAGATAGCACCACTGCACTCCAGCCTGGGCGACAGAGCAAGACTCCATCTCCCGGGGGGGGGGGGGGGGGGGGGGGGGGGGGGGCGGGGGGAAAGGAGAGAGAAAGAGAGGAAGTAGTAAAGCATTTGTTAACCGAAGCCACACTATTCCTATACTTAGCTGGGTGGAAATAAACTGATAGGAACTATCAAGTGGGGCAGGTAAAACAAAGTAGGAATGAGGGTGAAAAGAAGTGAAAGCCTGTTGAAGAAGGGCACGAGAGATGGCCTCTTTGGACACAGTGGCCTTTGATCAGAGCTGTCTTATGTTGTTATACCTTGCACCCTTGAGCATACTGAATTTTACTATCAGCCTGAAAATATAAAACCTCCTGTGTCTCTACATAAACTGACTAAACTCACCTGTGAGTAAATATCCAGAAGACTTACCAAAATTTTATCTTGTTTCGACCTCACAGATGCTCCAAACCACTGGTGGGACTTAAATTCCAATGGATCATCCTTGGCATAATCTCTATTGCCTAAAAAAGAATATTGTGAGTAGTAAGACCCAAAATATACTGTTCTTAATATAACAGTTTATTTTTATCCAGCCAGGTTGAGAAATAGTACACCTTTGATTAATCAAATACTCCACTGGTTATTTTTCTCATATACACTTTATATACATTAGAGACTTTCAACTAATCAGAAACATAGAATACATGATAACCCAGAAGTGCCTCGGTATTATTATTAGTCCCATTAATTATCATAATACACGATTGAAAAAGCAATTGTAAATAGTTTTCCAGTTGCTCAACTGTTAGATAATTAACTATTAAACAAATATATATGATCATCTATTCCCAGAAGTTCTTTCTGTGGGGCATAAAGATATTTATGAAAATTAAATGGTATGAAACACTTTTGTGTAAAATGCTATAAAAGACAAGACTGAGACCTGTGCCTGTGACATAACAATGCAAGAATTAGAATCCAGGAAACTTGATTTGGTTGGTAGAAAAAAGAGTTCAATATGGCACAATACAATCAAACACTTATTTTCATTACTTCAGTCCTCACTATTGAGAAAATTATTTCTGTACACTAAAACTCCAGTGTCAAAAACAAAATGATGCATTGGGATAGACCAAACATCACTATATTCTTAACAATACAAGTATACTTGCCTACAGCACACCTGGGATAGTACTCAAAAACGTCAATATCGTGGAAGACAAAATGAGTAGGAAACGCTTCTAGATTAAAAGAGACCACTAAGGCATGGCAGCCAAATGTAAGATGTGATCTCTGATTGAATTTTATGTCCAAATAAGTTTTTTCAAAGTTACAAGGACTTTATTGGGATAAATGTGGAAATGTGAATTGTGAACTAGATAACAGTAATAATGTATAATTCAGCAACAATTACATTGTTACTATTAATATTACATTATTCATAATAATGATTCGTTTCTAATATGTGATGACTATATTGTAGTTACATAAGAAAATGTGCTAGTTTATAGGCGATACATGCTGAAGTATTTAGGGGTTAAGTGTAACAATGTCTGCAACAATGGGTGAAACTAGGTGAACAGTGTATTGTTCATTGTTCATTGTATTACTGAAATTCAAATTTTTACAGGTTTGAAAATTTTCAAAATAATATTTAAGACATAGTAATCAATAAGTACAAAATATATGTACAAGACCAATGGTACCTTCTCACCTTTTTAATACTTTATTGTATTTACTCTAACTATAAAAGTCTTATTCATTACAAAACAAACAAAAACATAAAACAAAGCCATATATAAAGATAAATCTAAATACCACAACCCCACTATAAAAAAATGACCTCTGTTAACACATTACCATCTATCCTAAAGACTTGTTTCATGAACATATGCATGTTCTTTTATGTAAACTAGATATTAAGTCAATATTTAAGATAACATTAAACTTATCATTATAACCCATAATAAGCCACTTATAAAGGCAGATCTATAATATCATTTTCATTGTTGTGTAGTATCCTATTATATAGCCACAGAATACTTTATTTAATCAATCCCCTACATCTCCCTCAATTTCAAATTTAGGAATATTTCTATTTTTGGAGGGCAGTAGTGTGATCACAGCTCACTGCAGCCTCAACCTCCTACGCTCAATGACCCTCCCACTTCAGCCTCTAGAGAAGCTGGGTCTACAGAGGCATGCCGCCATGCCTGGCTAATTTTTGTTCTTTCTGTAGAAACAGGGTTTCATCATGTTGTCCAGGCTAGTCTTGACCACCTGAGCTCAAGGTCAACCTGCCTCAGCCTCCCAAACTGCTGAGATTACAGGTGTGAGCCACCATGCCTGGCTGATACACTTATTTTTATGTGAAATAATACTTTTATCCCTCATCCCCAGTCTCTGAAACAAGTCATGCTTATTCCCACCTGCAGGCATTTAGGTCTGAGGTCCTCTTGCCTAGAAACTTTATTCCCTCCACTCTGGATGCAAATCCTAACTGAAAATTTAGGTGTGTTTCTCTATTCATTATGCTAACCCATGATGAAATGGTAGTCTGCCTCTTATGGAAACATTTATTTAACACAAGAGATAATCATAGGAGCAAGCAATTATGGTAGAAAATAGTACAGGAACCCGTAGAGAGTTATAGGAAAGCGAGGGCACACAGTACAAGTGAGGAAATGTTTTCTGAGCCGAAAGAAAATCTATTTTTTTCAAGATTATCCACAGAAGAGAATTTTTTTAAGAGAATTGTGAGTTGTTCACTGTAACTACAGAGAATGATCAGGAAGGGAGTGGTTATCAAGAGCCTTTTCTTCTTTTACTTTTTTTTTTGAGATAGAGTCTTGCTCTATCACCCACGCTGGAGTATAGTGGTGCAATCTCAGCTCACTGCAACATCCGCCTCCCGGGTACAAGCGATTCTCCTGCCTCAGCCTGCCGAGTAGCTGGGATTACAGGCGCCCGCCACCACGCCCAGCTAATTTTTTGTACTCTCAGCAGAGACAATGTTTCACCATGTCGACCAGGCTGGTCTTCAACTCATGATCTCAGGTGATCTGCCCACCTCAGTCTCCCAAAGTGCTGGAATTGCAGGCATGAGCCACCTTGCCTGGCCAAGAGCCTTTTTTTCTTAATCGATACATAATAATTTTACATATTCAAGGGGTACATAGTGATGTTTCAATACATATAATCTATACTTATCAGGTCAGTGTAATCAGCATGTTCATCATCTTGAATATTTAGTACTTTTTTGTGTTGGGAACATTCGATTCCTTCTTTCTACCTATTTGAAATTAGATAATACATTATTTTTAACTATAATAATCCTACGGTGGTAGAAAATACTAGAACTTACTCCTCCTATCCAGTTGTGATTTTGCCACCATTCTCCCTACCTTTCCCAGACTCTAGTATCTTCTACATTTTACTTCTATGACATCAACTTTTTCTTAGCTTCCACCGATGAGTGAAAACACACAGTGTTTAATTTTCTGTTCCTGGCTTATTTCACTTAACATAATACCCTCCCGTTTCATGCACGTTGCCATAAATGACAGGACTTCATTCTTTTTATGGCTGAACACACAAACACACACAGACACTACATTTTTCCACTGTATATACATATTCCTGAACACAGACAGGAATATATATACATTATATATATATAAAATAATGTATACACACACACATATATATGTACACACCATGTTTTATCTATTCATCTGTTGTTAAACACCTGAACTGATTCCATATCTTGGTGATTGTGTACAGTGGTTCCAATAAACACAGGACACAGATGTCTGTTTGATATACTGATTTCCTTTCCTTTGGATAAATACCTAGTAGTGGGATTGCCAGATGATATGGTATTTCATTTGTAGTTTTAGAAGAACCTCCGTACTGTACTCCATAGTAGCTGTAGTAATTTACATTCCCACTTTTGTCAAGAGCGTTTATGCCATGCTAAGAATGGGCTTTATGGGATTTTTGAGTTGCCTTCTATGCTAAGTATTTTTTCTCAATTATTATATTCCTGAAAAGTGAAACTTATTCTTTATTAATGGTTATCCAATCTCTCCCTACCACTTTGAAAATTTACCTCCATGAATGTTTTTCTTAACAAATGTTACTTCTCTTTAAACTTGTATACGGTGGCACAAGATGCTGCTGGGCACTGTCAAGCAGCACAGGCCTGCAGAGCTACCATGTTCTGTTTCCTATTTCTTTAAAAAAGTATCCAAAACATCCCTTGCCATAACAGTTATGGATATCTGTCTTTGAGGACATCAGGGTTAGCTTAAGCTAGAAAATTCATGCAAAATCAGTACGAATTTGATACATCTTTTTGGAAACCAAAATAGTCCAGTATAACTGGATATAATGCACTGGCTTACATTGGCACCCAAAACTTAGTCAATGGTCTTCAAAAAGAAAAACATCATCCACTGCTTTCAATGCCTTCAGCTGCAACACAGTTACAACCTCATGTTACCATCTTTTTAAGAAGTTTGCTCATTAGGAAGTTTTTCTTTACTAATCAAAATTGTTTTTCTGGAGACCAAGTCTTAAAATCCTTGACTCAACATTACATAGAAGCTTCACCCAGAGGAAGCGTAAACAGAGTGGGTGAAGAGAAAGCAAAAGAAAGCCTGCTCTCCAGACAAACTGACAAGAAGTTCATTCATGACCTGGCTGAAACTGGCAGCTATCCTGAGGCACATGAGTGAAGTAAATATTCTGAATCACAGCCCTGAAGTCAGCATTTAGAATGATGTTGAACCTCCTCAGATGGCCTGGACTATGCTGACACACTTGAAAAGGAAACAGGACACAGACAACCACAGAAACTCAAAGGCTGGAAGAAATGCTTTCGCAGGCAACAGCCAAGAATACCAAGATTTCTGTCCATAATCACAAAAGCCATTGGAAGATTAGCTCTGTTCACCCAGATAAATAAAAAAGAAAAAAGAGTATCTCACACAATAAAATAATTTTATTTAATTATCTAAATAAATAAAAGTATTTAAATAACTTAAATCTTAAATATCATTTATTTAATAATCTTTAAATCTCTCTAATAAAGTTGAGAAGAAATTGCTCTGTATTATGTAAATTAACATACAGCTCTGTACTACCACTTTCAAAAATACAGAGGAAAATTTTGCTAGAGAAACTTGAAATTAATAAGCAAGTAAATCACTAGAGACTTGAAAATTTCATGTCTGTATTGCCAGGTTTTCAAACTTGTCATTTGCATTTTATCAAACTCCCATGACTGCATGCTTGAGGACAGAAGCAAATGAGAAAAGCAGATTGCCGTAGCTTTCGACTCCACTCCTTATTAGCAGCCAACTCTTTTCCCTGGTGTTTCCAAAGGCACTGTCAACACATTCGGCATTCGACTTGCTGGACAATTATGGGCAGTGCTTATTTTTAAGATACAATTACCTTCTTACCCTAAGCAAAATGTTTTGTTTCTCCTTTTCATACCAAAAGAACATCCCTTGGAACAAGATTATGTCACCTTTTTGTGAAAAGGCCAAAGTGAACAAGAATGCTAAAGCATTAGAAAAGCAAGAGAGTAAACTTCCATTTTGAAGCTAAATGTGGTTTTAGTCACTTGGCTCCTATTCATTACTATGACTTGTATGAATAATGAAATAATTCAGGTCTTTAACTTACTTTTTGCTAAAACAAATGAACAAAAAAAGTAAAAAGAAAAAAGAGGCTATTAAAACAATACCACCCTGCATTCATAGACAATTCACAGACTTTCTTAAGCAGCTTTTTACTTCAAACATCACTTGCTTAGTTGTACTTCCTGTAACAAATTTGCTAGGAAAAAAATCTCCCAATAAAGCATGCTTATTTATTATGTAAAAATGGACAGGTTAGTGGAAGAAATGTCTTTGATTATCCATTTATTTAGTTAAATAAATGATAAATCATGGGTACCTCCTATGTCTCTATGCTAGTAATATAGCATTAAATGAGACAGATAAGTCTTTGCTTTTGAAGGAGAAAAGTAATACATAATTATATAAAATATTTTCAGAGAGCCATAAATACCATAAGAGAAATTTGAGAGAAAATGATTTGGAGGTCAGACAACTACTGTTATCATGCATTTATTTGTAACTCAATGCTATTTTGAAAGAATGTATTCCATTGATTCAGAGCTGCAAATATTCAGATACTAGCTTGCCTAAAATCTGAATGTGTACAATAGTCAATGGTGATGTATTTATAATGGTGACACTTTTAGTATTTTTAGTAGTACATAAATAGTACATCAAAGGCACCTTTACATTCACAGTCAGCTGATTTTTGACAAAGATGCCAATGCCAAGCAAATTCAGTGGCAAAGAAATAGTCTTTTCAACAAATGGTGCTCGGACAACTAGATACCCATCTACAAAAAAATTAATTTGCAACCATACCTCAAACTGTACCAGAAAATTAACTCAACACAGATCACAGGCATTTTTAAATGTAAGAGCTAAAACTATATAACTCTTAAAATAAAACAAGGAAATAAATCTTCATGAACTCGGGTTAGGCAATGATTTAGAAAACCAAGCGCATAGTGATAAAACAGTAGATATATCAGCCAATTAAAATTTAAAAATTTTGTGCTTCAAAAACACCATTTAAAAAGTAAAAAGACAACCCTCAAAATTGGGGAAATTACTTGCTTATCAAATACTGGATTAAAAAAAATTGTATCCTAAATAATATAAAAAAAAAAACTCCTACAACTCAGTAAGACAAACAACCAAATTAAAACTAAGCAAAGAATTTGAATAGATGTTTCTCCAAAGAAGAAATAACAGCCAGTAAGCACAAGAAAAGATGTTCAACATTATTCATCATCAGGTAAATGCAAATCAAAACCACGATAAAATATGGCTTCACATTCATTAGGATGGTTATTATAATATAAAAAAGACAGAATATGAGTGTCCATACGGATATGGAGACAGTGAAACCCTCATACATTTCTAATAGAAATGTAAAATGGTACAGCCACTTTTGAAAATAGTTTGACAGTTTTTAAAAAAGGTAACTGTAGATTACCATATGACGCAGCAATTCCACTCCTAGACATCTATCCAAGAGAAAGGAAAACATATGTCCACACAAAGATTTGCACATGAATGTTCAGAGTAGCATTATTCATAATAGCCAAGAAGCAGAAAACACTCAAATGTGCATCTACTGGTGTAAACAAAATGTTTATTCATTCAGTTGAATATTGTTAGGCATAAAAACGGAATGTAGCACTGATACATGCTATAATATGAATGACTATGTATCATATAATTCCGTTTATATAAAATATTCAAAACCAAAATATGTAGACACAGAAAGTAAATTAATAGCTGCTTAGGGCAGGAGGTACAAATGGGGACAGATTGATGTTGGACACATTTCTTTTTAAGGTAATGGAGATGCTGTGGAATTAGGCTGTAGTAATAGCTATAAAACTATAAATATAGTAAAAATTCATTGAATTAAACACTTAAAACAGGTCAATGTTACGGTAAATTATATCTCAATAAAGCTGTTTTTAAAAATGACAAATTTGTCAGGAGAAAAAGTATCTGCGGCATTGAACAGAAATGTGTGTGTGTGTGTGCGTGTGTGTGTGTGTATGAAATGACTTTTTCAAAATTAATTAAAAATAGATGTGTCAGAAGAGTAATAGACCAAGAATAAAAATGAATAATATAATAGATCAAGAATGAAAATGAATAGAAAACAAAATTTAAAAACCCAGAAAGAGCTAATAAGCCTATGAAAAACGACTCAAGCTTACCAGAAATAACAGAAATGAATATTAAAATAAGACATATGTTTCACCTGTCAGGCAAAGGAAGATAGTATCAAATTTGGTTCAAATATTGCTTGTGTCAGTATTGTCCTATTTGGCAAAGATGTATCAGAAATCCTGAAACACACACTGCTGTGACTTCTACATTTATTTTTTAAAAATTAACTAAAAAAAATTTTGTAATACAAACTAAGACTAATAAGCATGTCAAAGGTTTGTTTTAAACAACAGAATGTCCAACAGGAGACACAGTAAATAATAACTTTATGTATTTTGCGTATTTACACACAGACACACACACACACAGAATATACACAGGCCATAAGGCACATGCACAAATACACACACAAAAGTATATCCTATGGCCACTGGCTTCCTGAGTGGTGAGATTTAAGTAGGTCTGGTCTTCTCATATTTTCATCAATGGATGTGCATTATTTATAAAATGTTTTAAAGGTTTTTTAAAAAAGTAGTGTGGATAAGTATCCTTCAATCCTTATATACAAAAGCTTAGTTTGACGCTCCCACATCCCCTCTTAATTAACTTTATGTTTACATTTTCATCTCACACATGTAAAGGAGTTTTAGTTCATAAAATTCAAGAAAAAAATTTAATTACACAAGCTCTTCTTTAAGCATTAACGTTCCTAGGAACCACTTCCTTCTTTTTTTAAGCATTAACCTTCCTAGGAACCTCTATTCTATGTTATAGAGTCAAACTATTAGAGTAGAATATTGCATAAAATAACTAATTAAAAAATAAAAATTCTAGATAACTACTGAAGACTAAAATGGTGGTTAATGATTTCATTGATTTAGTAAGGAAATACAGTTTGTTAATTTATTTAAGAAACTCTGACAGACAATAGGTAGTGGTAAGATATTAGAACAGTACTAATAATGAAAGGACAATTTGCTTTATAAACTTCCAAAGTGTCTTCAAATGTCTCTTGAAGCTTACCTGTACTGACTTAAAATGGCCAAGAGACCAAGGTCCCCAAATCCAAAGTGTTTGAAAAATAAATCATTTACATATACACAAAACTGAGTTCTGCAGCCATAATCCATGGACATGTCAAAGTGTTACTAGTTTATATAAAACCATCCAGAAACATCTTTTACATAAAATAAGATACGGCTGTTTCCCAGACATAAACAAAAAGAGTCAGAAAAGCAGAACCAGAAGAAAACAGGAATGAAGCTCATTTCACTGGGATTGGTATTCATTGAGTTAGTCAGTTATTACTACCACAGCCAATAAAGAATCAAAATCTCCCTCTTCTTCCATGAGCAATTCCGACGGTCCTGCTGGAGTGCAGCACAAAGAATACAGGCCTTTTGAAAACACTCACTGCTTTATCAATGCTGGTTTGTTTCCTTCTAGTCATGAGAAGGAAATGATCCTGAAAGCATCTAACATTTTAAGACAAAAACTCTTTACTGGGAATTAAAAAAAAAAAAAGCCAATCCCATGTTAAGTCCTAAAGAACGGGTTGAATCAGGTCAAAGTGAGCAGGGAAAGGAAGAGACTTTAAAAGAGCTTGTGAGTTTGGTTTCAGTAAAACGCTGAAAACACTAAAATACTGACTAACTGTATGACTGACAGTCAATTAGTAATAAATGAATTCGACTCCAAGATTTCTAAAGTGCTTACCAGCTCTCTGTGTAATTCTGTAACGGGATAACAGATTTTATCAGGAGAAACATTTTTATTTTTAAAAATTCCTTAGTATAAATTTGTTTTGTATTAACAAGGGAAGGGAAACTACTTTTCTTTTTAACTTTTTAGTGTGCAGGACAGTTGCAACTGTAGAAATACCTAGACACAACTCTGGAAGACAGAAAATTCACCAATAGGAGGAAGTAAAACTTAAAGGAGGTTAGTTCAGGGTCTGCCTGAGTGTTTTAATTGCAACGAGATGGAAATTGTAGTGCACAAGCTAGAAAACAGCTAAATGTTTTATATCCTCTATTAAACACAAAACCTAGTTATACCCAGAAAATATTCCACAGCATTTTTCTTGACCATAGAACTGGCATAGCCAAGGTTTACTCTCAACCTACGGCCAGGCCCTTCTAGGAACAAATGGCAAGCATTACAGCAAGCTGTTTTGGGCAGGAAAAATAGTAATCTGACCTGTGCCCTTCGGTATGACAGAAATGGTTAGTGGTAGCTGACATCCATTCGCTGTATTTGGAATATAAAGGTAGGAGCTTCGCCTTTAAAAAAACAAACAAATAAGAAACAACAACAACAACAACAACAAAAACATATTTAACAAATAGGTAGGTAAGCCTGCATTTCTAAGCAAAAAGACTTTCATATGGTGGTGAAACATGGTTTCTTTTCTCAATGCACATTAGCAGTCTATCTTTTTGGGAGAAAAAAAAACACACACACATTACTAAGAAACATGGCCAAGGATCAGTCTATCAGTAACATCTGCTTCCCTAGAAAAGGAAAACATGTTATAAGAGGATTTTCTCAAATGTCACAATAACAGAAGTTAAAATGCAAACCAAGCTATAATCAATTTAAGAATATCCACAATTATCTTTATTTCTTTCCTTTTCCATACTTATTTAGTTCCCTACAGTTCTAGTATGGGCACAACATAAACAATCCTTTCTTCACCTGTATAATGCTTTCTTGTTTACAAAGTATTGAAAGTAATGACAAGAATGGCAATTACTTTTGCACCAACCTAATACCTTCATAGACATTGTTTAAAAAAAAAAAAAAATCAGATATAGGGTCTCATTATGTTGCCCAGGCTGGTCTCAAACTCCTGGACTCAAGCAATCCTCCTGCCTCTGCCTCCCGAAGTGCTGGGATTACAGGCATGAGCCACCAGGCCACCATGCTTGACTAACATTATCTCATTTGATCTACATGGCAACCCTGAGAGGTCGGTATTATGCTTATTTGACAAATGGGGAAATTGTGGATAGTGCTTGCCCAGGGTCACAGTTAATAAGCATCAGAGTCTGAATCTGAGCCTACATCTTCTAAATCTAGTTTGCATTCTTTATAACCAAAGCTGCCAAGGGAAAAAGAACAAGACAGACAGCAATGCCTACTTATATAAGCATGGTTCTTGTCTTAGCATAGCTTGCAGTATAACCAATATCAATTGTGGCTTACAGCTGTAATCCTAGCACTTTGGGAGGCTGAGATGGGAGGATCGCTTGAGGCCAGGAGTTTGAGACCAGGCTGGTCTAACATAGCAAGACCCCATCTCTCTTTTTTAAAGAAAAAAGAAAACAAATAATTAAAAAAGAAAATACATAAAAGGGCACTGTGGTAGGCAGAATAATATCCCTGAGATATTCAACTTCTAATTCCCAGAAACTGACACATAAATATGTGACCTTACAAGGCAAAAAGGACTTTGCAGAAGTGATCAAATTAAGGACCTTGAAATAAGAGGTAAGTCTGGATTATCTGGGTGGACCCATTAAAATCACAAGGGGGCGGGCAGTAGGGTCAATGTTCAAGTAATACAGCATGAGAACGACCCCAGTAGCTATTGCTGGCTTTGAAGATAAGGGAAGGAACCACAAGACAAAGAATACCAACGGCTCTACCAACTGGAAACGGAGAGGAAACAGTTTCTCACTTTGATTTAGCCCGGTGAATCCATTTTGGACATCTGACCTCCAGAACTAAAGATAACAAATTTGTTATCTTTGGTAACTTATGACAATAGCAACAGGAAACTAATGTGGCCATGAAGGCAAAACAGATAACAGACTACATGAACAGTCTAGGCTTGCTACATGAATAGTCTCAGTATTGTTTTGCATAGCAATCTATTATAGTTTGGAATAACTTTACTACTGAAAATACATAGATCATTAATCCCTAAACTAAATCATGCAATTAATCTTTTCTTCAGTTCTACTTTTCCACATCCACTTGTGAGTTTTCCACGTATCAATCATCTTAGACTAAAACAAAGAAATCATACCCCCAAATAACTGTTTCATTTTCACTAATTCTATAACATATCAAAGTTCACATTATTCTTTCAATTTAGGGGGAAAAACCTATTCCGTCATTATGAAGACCCTATTTAAAAATCTATAAATTATGAAGAGTCACTGGACGAAAAGGTTTAAAAATCCAAGAGGGCAACTGCTATTTCAAAAGCAAGTTGTAATATTTCAATCATTGCATAAACATATAAAATAAGAAAATTTTTAAAACATCTTAGTTGTGGCTTTGTTTATATATTCTATCAAGCAAATACGGCGGAAAAAAAAAATAAAGATGACAAGCCAGAGTGAAGATCTTGAAAGAAAACTAACAGGGTAGCACATTTTGGAAATAAATTTTGCAAATCTAAATTTTGGACTAAGGTTTCCTTTCACTCCTGAAGGCTCACTAAAGCATAAACATTACTCAAAAATCAAAGCAGCAAGTAACTTTTCCATCCTGGATTGCACCTTCTACTAAATTAAACTTCGTATCATGAAACTCCACATTTTTAAAAGTCATGTCTATAATATTTTGAATATATGTATATGATAATATTCATTATTTCATGTAACTTCTATCATTTTACCAAAAAAGTGACTAGGAAAATTAATAAAATGGGTACTGAACGTATTAGTTCATCTGCAGTGTTCATGTGAAATTTACAAGGAACCAGAAATTCAAGATGTCCCTATGGAGCTCTAGATCCTTCTATCTCTAATATAATACTCTATATGCATTAAAATTTAAAGGTAAATTTATTTGGCTAGATCTTTAGAGTATATTTTTTAAAACTCATTTATATCTTTCCTCAGCTATTTCCAGTTTTATTCCTCATCATGCCCTCAACACCATAACCCCACCACCACACACGTATAACCCTTATGCCCACATACATATACATACATGTAGGACACATGGAATTACTTGATTTTCAGTCACTAACTTCTTTTACTAAGCATACACATACTGTTTTCTCAAGCTGTAACCCTCTTCGACATCTAAGGAATTTCATCTCATTTTTCATTAGCTAGCTCAAATGTCACCAACTAATCTAGGAAGCCTTCTTCAAAGTCCCCAGGCAAAGTTAGATACTTTCCAGTTATGCCTCCTTTATTTTGGTATGAATCTATTTGCATCTGCTGTTCAGAATTACAATAAAATAACTTTTAGACTAGTCTCTTAAATATGTTTTTGAAAGCCTCTCTCTTATCCCCAACTCAAACCACCAAAATTATGCTACAGGATAGGAAAGAAAGCACATCAAAAGTGTCCATCTGTCTTCTTTAAAAGCTAAAAAAGTTGTGTTATAATACCTTAAAAGTAAAATCCAGATTTTCTTAATTAGTTACTAGTGCATGTCTTAATGCATGTGACAAGCAACCTTTAACAGTTAAATGACCTTTATCTAGTATATAAATAGATAATTATATACTATCTAATATCCAGGGACCTCACAGGTAAACACAAAGTAAAATTAGTTCATGAATTACTAATTAGCCCAACAGATAAACAGGGTTATTTGCAAAGGATGTTTCTTCCCTATTACCGTTTTCCAGTCAAAAGAAGAAAAAGGCACCCTCTTAATCCTATACCTTTTAGTTCCCTCTACAGCTCATAATCTTCTTAATCTTCTTAGTTGTGCAAGGTAAGACAGGCTTTCCAGGTCTTTCACAGATATGAGACTTGGACTCACCCAAACAGACACTACTATAAAAGTTTTAAAACTCTAGCAAATGATGCAAAGTGGCATGATGGTTAAGAAATTATTCTCATGGTGTTATTCCACATTCAGTAACAGCAGTTCCAGCAACAATAAAATCCACCGGTTGTTCTTTTGTTAGCTTCTTGGTTCCTGCCTATTTTTTCAGAAAACTGTGAAGTTATCAACATCCTTCCAATAAATTCTTGTTCTGTTAAATTTAGCTAGAGTCTATTTCTATTACTTTTCATGAAGAGTCCAAAACTTGCATGCAACACACACACAGGCAACCCACCATAGGAAAATGGAATAAATGGTGAGTGGAAATAAATGTGTTCCCTGCTTTTAGATAGCTTATAGTCTACTCAGGGAAACAAATATACTATAACAACAGTAAGAAAAAAAAAAATCAACAAAAAATTCAGCTTAATAAAGAAAGGAAACTGTACTCAGTGCACTGAGACTACCAATATGGCAGAACCTGACCTAAAAGGCAAATGGGAGAGGAAAGGACCATTTTACAAAATATTACTTAATGCCGAGCATTTAGAGTATCTCCAAGCACTTTACTGTAAAATTGTTTATTGTGATTCTAGAGCTAGCTGAGGTTTGTTCTTTTTTGTAGGAAAGAATATAGTTACTATTCTGTTTTTTCAAAGGAGAAACAGACTATACAGCAACTAGCCTAGAATATTTCATATAGTTACAAACTTCAAATGTTGATGTAACAATCATCTGGGGCTTCTTAAGTCTCAATTAAACTTTCAGACTCAGAAAACTACCAAAGGCCATATGCAGCACCAGTCTATTTACAAGGATATAAGACAGAACCACAGCTTTCCGGCAGGACAGAACCAGACATACCTCTTTGGTGAGAATCCTTACATGACCTTTCCTATACAGCTGTCCACCCAGTTGTCCAGAGTACTTCTCTTTGCCCTGCCAGGTGACGGCTCACATTTGAAGAAACAAAACCTGGTAGACACAGGAGTCATTTGGGCTTCAAATCCTCCTGTCCCCACAGAAATGACATCTTTTGCAACAACTCTATAGCAATAGCTTCCAGAGTCGCCACAAAACACATGCCAGTTTTAAATCACTATACTCAAGGAACCCCAAAGCTATGATACCCCTATCAGGTACTTAGTCTATTTATACTTTCTCCCAATCCAAATGCAACTCAACATCTGGGGCCATTTTTAGCATAAGCAATGATACCTAGTCATTTAGTCACTCAGATACTCAGTAAGTCAGACTAGAAACTTAAAGGAAGACCAAACTGGCATGCAGAATAGAAAGTGGTTTTAATAACCATTTTCCAGCAGCTGATTATTGATAATATTCCATTTTAATATCCCTATATGTGTTATTCAGTTTAGTTTCCATGATGTTATGGTAACAAGCATCCCCCAAATCTCAAGTAGTTAAAAATAACAATAGTTTTTTTTTGTACACGCACATACGAGTAAGAGTCTAATCTTTGTGTCTTCCTTACTACAGGCCTCAGGTTGACAGAAGTTCTACCATTTAAACTATCACTACTCACTATGCCATCTGGGAAGCAGCAGAATAATGCCCCAGCTCTTAAACTCTGCCACCCAGAAATGACACAATTCTGCGCATGTTTTATGGGCCAGAAAAAGTCACATGGGCATACCAAAGTTCTTCCCAGAAGTTTAAAAAAATGTGAATAACGACAAAGTGTTGTAATGTCTCCCACATCATACAATTACAGCTAATTTTCTTGAGACTATTTCATAAAGTAAATTATTTCCCAAATATTAAAAACATGAGGACAGGGCACTTTTAAGCATTAAAATCTGTTCTGGGCTCAGAAACACAAGAAAGTAAATAAACTAACCAATTTATACTCTTCATGATCACCCCTGGAATGTATTATACAGCAGAGAATGGCAGGTAATTTTCCCAAGGTAATGTTAGAAAAAAATGACAGAGGCTAGATTTGAGCCCATGTCTGTTTAACTACAAGGCCTATTCCTTTTCATGACACCATGAGGTATAACAAATAATGGAGAGATGAAAAAGAGTCAAAGAGGAAAGCCCACAATAGTATCAAGAAGTTTAGGAGGGATAAAAGGATGTGATCACGTCAAGCAGACAAAGAGCAGAAACTTTAAGGAGGGTTTAATCACCAATGGGGTGATTGTAAAAGAGCAGTCCAAAGAGATGAGGGACCATAACCATCCACTGAAGCCAGCAAATAGGCTGCTGCTAACAATCGCGGCTAGAATCACTGCTGGGTTGGGTCCTTGCCACAACCCAACAGTGATTCTATTGGGTTGAAGCATGGAAAGTGATGAAGACACAATATGTATTCAAAAATCATGGATGTAAACGAAAGAAAAGAGAAAGATATGACTAAGAAAAGATACATCTTCAAGGGAAAACAGTTTTTGATTAGTTTTTCAGGTAAAAACACTTTAAACATACTTCAAAATTGGGGGAGAAAGGAAAAGGGAGAATGCAGCAGGGATACAGAAGCAAATGAAGGAATAGGGAGGGTCTCTAAGAAGGCAAAAGGGAGGAATAGCAACTTGAAACAGCTCATGTTTACTGAGCCATTTCAGTATGCCAATCCCTGTCCTAAGCACTTTAAAAGTCTTCACTTATACGTAATTAACTCATTTGGTGTAATCCACACCTATGGAGCAGGTTGATGAGAATACTCTACTAGGGAGAAGAGGGTAACCTAATAGTAACCTGTATAACATCAACAGCTGGTAACTGGCAGAACCAGAGTTTGAGCCCCAGGGAGGTTGCCTTCAGAAACCCCACATATCTGCTCAGCCTCTGTCTCCCTTGAGATAATAAAGAGAAAAGACATTTGTATTGTAGAGATGCTTATATGTTTGGTCTAGGATGGGATGAAGAGTTCCTTGGGAGAGAGACATAAAGTTTAGCAGGATGCTATAAGCTATAAGCACTTCTTCCTTGAAACTCAATACAACATGGTTTAATGCGGCTGTTTTAGATATACATTTTCTTGACTGGGTTATTTAAATCTATGTTGTCCTCTTACATTCAAATAAACACCATTTGAATAAAAATACTAACGTAAAAAAATTAAGTCTTAATTTCTTTTCCACTGGGGAGGTCTCAGAAGTTATACAAAAGGATTACAGAAATATCATAAACAGGGACAAAAGATATACATATACATAAGAATATATGTATTATACATATAAATATATTTTATATATGTATGTACATCTATGACAACTAAAGGACTTTATTTATTTCCTTACTATACAAAAACTTCTTATCATACATTCATCTCTTCAATTTATTGGGCACTAACTTGTGCCGGGCACTGGACAATGTTCTAGGCCCTGGAGTTTCAGCAATGAACAAAGATAAAAAACTGTCCTCATGGAACTTACATTCTAATTGAGGGAAAGAGACAGTCACTAAAAATAAATAAATAACGTATAACAATGTAAGCACTACTGGGAAACATAGAGAAGAGGATGGAAGTACAAGGTGAGAAGGGGGAGTTGCAATTTTAAGTAAGATGGTCAGGGCATCACTGAGAAGATCATATTTGAGCCATTCTCAAAATGATGGTGAAGCAGATACTCAGTGAACATTTAGGGAAAGAATGTCCCGGCAGGAAACACAGCCCAGGTAAGGGTGAGGTGGGAAAGTGTCTACTGTTTATGAGGCACAGAACAGCACAGAGAATCAAAGGGAGGAAGCAGAGTGAGCTCATTGTTTTAATCCCCTGGTCATTTGGGGCTGGCTCTTGCCCTCTGAAAAAAGCCATAGCTCCTGTCACGTGGCTCTCTATACCTAGTATTCTGTTTTCAGATTCTGGTAACCACTGCCTTCAGGCCTAGAGGCCACATTTTAACTAGTGCTGATATATAGTCAATCCCCAGGTACCTGCACAGTCCTCTGTAAATAGTCAAATTACCCCAATTTAAATGTGCCATCTCGTTGCTGGCAGTGCCTTAATTAAAAAATCTAGGACAATAGTCCAGATGGGAGACAATGGAGCTTGGACCAGGATATTAGCAGTGGACTGATGAGAAACAGTTACATTTTGACCTACTGAAAGATGCAATGTCAAACATGGCTCCAGATTCTGGACTAAACACTGAAAGGATGGAGTGCCATAAACTGAGATTCATTTATTGAAATCACAAATTAATAGAAAATATGTACAAATATACTAAAAGTAGCTCACAGGAAAAGGGATACTAAAGGCTTACCAACAAATATGAAGACACTCAGTCTTACTAGTAATTAAAGAAATGCAAATTACCATAACAGATACTATTTCCTCCTACAAAACTGACAAAGATTTAAAAATATGGTAATAAATGAGGTTGCCATGGGTTTCAAAACATAACTGGAGGGGTGTAAACTTCTGTGAGGGAAAGTTTATAATACCTAACAAAACTTTAAATATACATATCCAAAGATCTCCTTTATCGTACAGATATATTCACATATTTGTACAAATACTTGTGTATAACATTTTCACTACAGCAGTGTTCACAATAAAAGACTGGAAATAATCGAAGTATCCTCTAGTAGAACATATAATTTAAGCAAATAAGGTACATATATACAATAGAATAGTATCAGTGATTTACAAAATATGAGGTAAATTCATATACCAATAAGGAAAGATCTACAAGAGATTTCTACTGTTAGAACAGTGCGGGGAGGCATCAGATTTTTGAGTTGCCTTTCCTTCAAGGATGCATACATATATAGACATAAGAAAATTCTAGAAGGATAAATGAAATTGTTAAGAGTAATTGCCTCAGGCTGAGCACAGTAGGCCACACCTGTAGTCTCAGCACTTCGGGAGGCTGAGGGGGGCAGACTGCTTGAGCCCAGATGTTTTGAGACCAGCCTGGGCAATATGGCAAAACCCCATCTCTTTTAAAAAAAAATACATAAAAACTAGCCAGGCTGGTGGCACACCTCTGTAGTCCCAACTCCTTGTGGGGCTGAGGTGGGAAGATCACTTGAGCCTGGGAGGCGGAGGCTGCAATGAGCCATGATCACACCACTGCACTCCAGCCCAAGTGACAGAGCGAGACCCTATCTCAAAAAAAAAAAAAAAAAAAAAAAAGTGATTGTCTCTGAGAAGACTGATGTGAGTGAATGTTTCATTGTACATGCTTTGAGACTGTTTAAAATTTGTTTTACCATGTGCACATATTATTTTCAATAAACAAAAAATTACCTGAAGCAATAAATTATCCTGCAATACACAAAAACCTATGGTGTTAAGTATAGAAACATTTGAACAGTTCGACCTATCAAAATCTAAACTGTGGTTTCGTTTTACTAGTTCTCATATTTTGTTAGACAATAAATGCCCTAAAACCATCATATTCTGAGTCACAGGTATTTCTCCATTTATGGTAAAATTGAGCCTTTTTACAAACTCTTGGAGTTTTCCAAGTATTAGCCATATATGGAAAAATACAACAGAGTTTAATGTAGATAATTTTAAATGGAAAAAAAAAAAACCCAAAAGCATGTGCATGTGATCTGGTTCCCATTAACAGCTGGCTTAATGACTAACAATCATTTTGGCACTGATCACAATGTCAAATGGAACAGTCCACATCATGATTCCTGTTTCACTGACATATTTCCCAGAATCAATATATTTTAGTACTGGCAGGAAATAACAATATGGAAAAAAGGATTAATTTTGTGTAGGTTTATCTTAAAGCACTCTGTCAAAGCCAGCAAATCAGAATCAATAAAAAATTTTGTAAGACTATTATACTAGAAGAATGTCACACTATTTCCTTAATGATTATCTAAGATTTCACAAATATAAATAAATATACCAATATAAATGTGTACAGAATTCTGCATATTTTATTTCACTGGTAAAAATGTAAAACTTATTTCTCATCTTCTGCATGCTATTTTTCTCCTTGCTCCCACAATCCTGACACTGAAATTTGTCCCTAAGATAAAATTCTCCTGTTATCAGAACCATAACATATAATTTTCCCAACAAAGCCTTGATAAGTGTTGTTTACGGCATCTAAGTCTACTTGAATGCAAAAGATTCCTCAATTGCTTTTTTTTTTTTTTCTTGAGATGGAGTCTCCCTCTGTCGTCCAGGCTGGAGTACAGTGGTGTGATCTCAGCTCACTGTAACTTCCACCTCCCAGGTTCAAGGGATTCTCTTACCTCAGCCTCCTGAGTAGCTGGGATTACAGACGTGCACCACACCCAGCTAATTTTTGTATTTTTAGTAGAGACAGGGTCTCAACATGTTGCTGAGGCTGGTCTGGAACTCCTGACCTTGTGATCCCCCCGCCTCAGCCTCCTGAAGTGCTGGGATTACAGGCGTGAGCCACCACGCCTGGCCTCCTCAACTGCTTTTTATAGCACAGCCCAAGGCTTGGATATATTCATGATCTGAGATTTGGTCTTCTATAATAATCAGTGAATCATGCTTCACTTTGGTAGACAGAGAAGCAGCAAAAAAGTCTTTCTGTGCCTATGAGCTCCCGATTCTCAGAAAAAGTAAAAAAAATCTTAATAGATTCATCCCAAATTTCTGTGGGTTGATACTATCAGTTTATGGTAGAAGACATATGAACCAAAGGAAATACAATGTAATTTTAATACTTTGATCTACGAAAAAAATTGTAGGAAAAAATCATGTAATAAATCGTTTGTCTTTACATAATTTTCCCTGTGGGTCTGAGGTGCGTATAGATATTATTGTATTAAATGGCTACATTTAAACCAATTGCTAAAAAAAAATCAAATGAAATCAATGAAAAGAAAATTGTGCATCAATATTTACCTGTTGCATCAAATTCAATTGGCTGGCACCGGCGGGTAGAAGACCAGTCACATTTGAGGACTTGCCCTCCTTCCACAATCCCAGGCTGGGTCGTGTTTGCTTTGGGAGCTCCCACAAGAAGAAACATCCGGCTAAAATACAAAAGGGGTAGACAAAAGTTTAAATGAAATAAAGCGTGAGCAGTATCTTCTGATTTATGAGGAGCAACCATTCTCTTACTAACAAATCTTTTTTAAAACCATTTGCTGGCCGGGCGCGGTGGCTCAAGCCTGTAATCTCAGCACTTTGGGAGGCCGAGACAGGCAGATCACGAGGTCAGGAGATCGAGACCATCCTGGCTAACACGGTGAAACCCCGTCTCTACTAAAAAATACAAAAAACTAGCCGGGTGAGGTGGCCGGCGCCTGTAGTCCCAGCTACACGGGAGGCTGAGGCAGGAGAATGGCGTGAACCCGGGAGGCGGAGCTTGCAGTGAGCTGAGATCCCGCCACTGCACTCCAGCCTGGGCGACAGAGCCAGACTCTGTCTCAAAAAAAAAAAAAAAAACAAAAAAACAAAAAAAAACCATTTGCTATTCACGGAGAGCATAATCTCCATTATTCATTTGGTATTCTCTTGCATGCATACATAATTTGATATCGTTTATTTTCCTGATAACTTTATAAGGCAAGTTCAGGGTTACATTCATTTAGGAATTTATGCAGGTCAATCATACACTTTAAATGTGTACAGTTTATTGTATGTCAAATATCTCAGTAAAGCTGTTAAAAATGTATGCTCCCTACAGGCAGGAAAGTTTTGTTTTGGTGTTCTGGTGTGTGCGTGTGTGTGTGTGTGCGCGTGAGCATGTGAGAATTGCTATGCATTTTCTATATCCTGAATGTTGAGCAAAAAATATAAATATATTCTAAATAAATTATTCCAAAGTATAATTATAAATATTATTTTTCCATTTAGAAAAAATTATCTTGCATTAAAAATATTGCTGTAATTTTTATTTTATTCTACTTTTTTTTTTTTTAAGAGACAAGGTCTTGCTCTGTCACCTAGGCTGGAGTGCAATGGCACAATCACAACTCAGCTCAACTCCAACCTCCAACTCCTGGTTCAAGCAATCCTCCTTCCTCAGCCTCCTGAGTAGGTAGAACTACAGGCATATGCCACCATGCTCAGCTATTTTTTTAAAACATTTTTTGTAGGGGTGGGGTCTCACTACATTGCCTAGGCTTAATTTTTTTAATAGCTAACTATTTAATTAAAAAATTTCTTATCGCAAGATTAATCAAATCAATTCTTGGTCAAAGATTAGGACCACTATTCAATTTCTTTGTCATTAAGGTAAAATAAACCAAAGACACAATAATCAGGAGTAAAATATTTAATTCTAAAGAGATCTTTTCTTTTGTTGTTTTCTATTCCTTCATAAAAGACATGAATTGAGTGTTTCTTCTACATAAAGCAAGGTCCCGAGCACTAGAGATACCAGATGAATAAAACAACCTTGGTTCCTGGTTTTGTTTTTTAAATTTTTTTTTCATTTGTTTGTTTTTTTGAGACAGTCTTGCTCTTGTCACCCACGCTAGAATGCAATGGCATGATCTTGGCTCACTGTATCCTCCGCCTCCCTGGTTCAAGTGATTCTCCTGCCTCAGTCTCCTGAGTAGCTGGAATTACAGGCACCCACCACCACGCCTGCCTAATTTTTATATTTTTAGTAGAGACAGGGTTTCACCATATTGTGGTCAGGTTGGTCTCGAACTCCTGACCTCCGCCTGCCTTGGCCTCCCAAAGTGCTGGGATTACAGGCATGAGCCACTGTGCTCAGCTGGTTCCTGCTCTTAATGGAGGAATTATCTTAAATTCTCTTAGAGGCAACGGCAAGAAACTGCCAACAAACAAATTACTATTACAAGTCCTACCACGTAAGCAAAAAATTAGCTGAGAGAGATTTTTGGGAATAGGGAGGGGGGATCTTCTTTAGACAGAGCAGTTATCTCCAAGGATGAGAGGGGAAAGATTTCCTCTAGGTAAAGGGAAGTCTCTCTAAGGAAATCGTCTTTAAAGAATAGGGAAGAAAGTCCTCTTTTAGATAAAGTAGACTGAGAAGTTATTTCTAAGGAACTCACCACAACATTAAGATGCACAGGATCAGAAGGAGGGTGCCTAGGAGCATTTGTGTATTGAGGATGGAGGGGAGTGGGGAGTGGGGATGAGGGAAGTGGAATGAAAAGATGGAGGGAATACGCCAGGCAGAAGTAGAAAGACCCAGGCAGAAGTAGAAAGACCCAGGCAGAAGTAGAAAGACCCGGGCAAGAAAGAACCTTCAGGAGCTACGAAGAAACGTATGGCTGAAGGAGAGGGCAAGCCAGGAGTGGCACAAGATAAGGTCAAGGAACCTGGCAATAGCTAAGTCAAACAGGGCCTTTTGGCCATGGTTAAACTTTGTTTTATCCCAAGGTTCATTTGAAGACACCGAGTGTTTTAAGGAGAAGAATGAAATCATCTACTAAAGAAAACTAAATTTTATGCCTTATGGGGAAAGCGTTAAAGGAGAGGGAGAAAAAAATGGAACAAGGAAAGCAAAGGGCTGACCACAACCCAGGGAGCAGGTGAGCATGATCTGCAGTAGGAGGGTGGGTGGAGAGATAGATGACAGATGGAAAAAAACATCTGGAGTAGAACAGCAATAGCTGGAGGCCTGAATATGAGAGAAAAGACATTTAAGAATGCCACCTAGGTTTCCTTCTTGCGTGCATTGATGGGAGAAAAGCCTAGAGAGCAGAGAAGCAGAAGGCAGATTAAGTACTTACAGGAGGTCAAGACTAGCCTAGGCAACATAGTAAGACCCCCATCTCTACAAAGAATAAAATAATTCACTGGGTGTGGTGGCATGCACCTGTGGTCCCAACTTTGGGGGTGGAGCTGGGGTCCTGAGACAGGAGGACGGCTTGAGTCCCCGACATTGAAGCTGAAGTGAGCTGTGATTACAAGTGCTAGAAAGTAAGCAAACAGCTTCGGTGAAACAGCGAGTCCCTGTCTCAAGAAATAAAATAAAATAAATATTTACAGAAAAACCATGAATTCTATTATCAATATGTTTGTTTGAGATATCTGTGAGTTATCCAATAGTAGTCTGAAACCCTGTCTGAGAGACAGTATGCTGTATCAGAACACAGATGGGGGAATTCAGCCAGGTAAAACAGGATACAGGTAGACAAAAACAATCCTAAAATGCTATCACCATAACAATTTTATTTCATTAAATACTAAGTCACTTAAATTATCCTGGCAAAGGAAACATTTACAATTGCTTTTCACCTTTTTGTGAAATTAGAACGAATGTACATCTTAAATATGGAATGCATTCATTTGAACTCTTAAAATCATTTCTTATTCTGGGTAGTAGCTGCCAAATCTCATCTACACTAGACAAAAGCTGGCTGTACGAATTGCAGGGTTACAAAGAATCTCGTTTTCTGACACTTATCTTAAAAATCCACAAATTCAAAATAAAGATGTAACTCCCAACCAAACCACGCCCTGTTTAATAGAGCTTCATGCAGTCATATTTGGCATCAGTAAAAGACCAATGTTGGCTCTCTCCTATCACAGCAAAATGATTCTGGGTAGAAAATGAACTTAGTTTTCATTCAGCAAAAATCTTTTATAAGAAAAAAAGAGGTTGGGAACAGTGGCTCACGCCTGTAATCCCAACACTTTGGGCGGCTGAGGCAGGCGGATCACTTGAGGTCAGGAGTTCGAGACCAACATGGCAAAACCCCATCTCTACTAAAAATTTTGAAAAATTAGCCAGACATGGTGGCATGAGCCTGTAATCCCAGCTACTAAGGAGGCTGAGGCAGGAGAATCGCTTGAACCCAGGAGGTGAAGGTTGCAGTAAGCCAAGATGGCACCACTGCAGTCCAGCAGCCTGGGCAACAGAGGAAAACTCTGTCTCAAAAAAAAAAAAAAGGCTACAAGTAAGAGAGTCCCTACCTCCCATAACTAAGAAAGCAGCTCGTCATCAAAACCCCATTGGTTCTTTATCTAGAGCAGAGCTGGTTAACACAGTGAAACTTTGTGTGTGTGTGTGTGTGTGTGTGTGTGTGTAAACTATAATATGTAAATTTATTACATACACAATTTTTTAACAGGTTTAAAATTTGACCCGAAAATCACACAACTACCCCTTTTCATCAGAATTAAATGATTTTTGAGTGCATACTAGAGCAAAAGAACAGTTCAGATAAGTTTGCTTTTCAGGGTCAATATCTTGAATAGTGCTTGCTTGGGTCATTGCCACAGTAGTCCTAAGGAGAGTAATATAAGCACAGGTATGTACACGTTCTTAAGTGTTGTGGATAATACCAGGTTCTAGGTCAGGATAGGAAAACTGGTTCTCAGGCTTTGCCTGGAAACCTACAAGCAAAAATCACTTCTGGATTGTCTTCAAATAGTACCTTACAGCAGTGGTTCCCAACTTTTTCTTCCCCAGACATAGAGGGGGATGCTTTCAGGATAAAACTGTCCAACTCAGATCATCAGGCATTAGATTCTCATAAGAAGCATGTAACCTAGATCCCTTGCATGCACACTTCACAACAGGGTTCACACAATAGTGTTTGCTCCTATGAGAATCTAATGCCACCGCTGATCTGACAGGAGGCAGAGCTCAGGTGGTAATGCTCACTTTCCTGCTGCTCGCTTCCTGCTGTGCAGCATGGTCCCTAACAGGCTGTGGGCCGGTACTCGTCCATGGCCCGAGGGCTGGGGATCCCTGTCTTACAATATCTTTTATAATTTTTTGGTCAAAACTATTCTGCCTATCTTATGATAAATTGCCTCTTTGAATGCAGGGTACTCTAATTCATCTTCTGGGCCTGCCACATAAGAACTCAAGAAAAGTTTAAATGGACAGTGGTGTAGCAAAGTCAATTCAATAGCTATGTCTCAATCTTAAAGTAGCCATATATAAATAAGTCATTTCCACTATGTCTGAACCCCTCAAAAATGCAGAAAGCATCTTCTATTAAACATCCAATTATTTAAATTACCCTTAAAACAATTTCCTTATGTAACATCTCTACTTAATTTGGGGTTTCAGATACTTTCTTTACTTGGCACTATAAGACAGAGAGAGCTGGAAAGTTATTAGAAGGCCTTCAACAAAGACAGAGAAAAAGAGCCCGGTAGGAGAGTTCTCTGAATGAAAACAGCACTCTACTGGCAGCACATAGCTTGAGTTCCTTGGATAAGACCAGGAACAAGCCTGTTGCTTTTCATCAGGCTATTTGCACATTTTAGGCACGAAATGATGGTACTCAGGTGTACAAATATGGATGTTCATTAAGTTTTCCTAAGCATACCTTCATGTGCAGACTTGCACACTGGTGAAATGCCACAGAAATGGCAGAATAATATAAAAGGAATGTGTCAATATTTACATGCTAAATTTGTGAGGGAAAAAAGCAAAGGAATGAAGTTTTTCATCCAAAATGCCATCTCGATATGAAACTTATCATTAAGATATTTAAGTTTTTTAAAGAGAACAATGAAGAGATGGAGAAAGCAAAATTATCTTAGACATATGTTAAAGTCTTACGAGGAAGTTGCATAGTGAAAAACAAATATTTGCATAGAAAACTGGATACAAGGTGATAAAAGATGCTATATAAAAAAACTAAGGAATAAAAAGCAACACAGGCCAAGCATGGTAGCTCACACCTGTAATCCTAGTACTTTGGGAGGCCCAGTCAGGCGGATCACTTGAGGTCAGGAGTTCAAAACCAGCCTGGCCAACATGGTGAAACTCCATCTCTAACAAAAATGCAAAAATTAGCCAGAAATTGCTTGAATCCAGGAGGCAGAGGTTGCAGCAAGCCAAGATTGTGCCACTGCACTCCAGCCTGGGCAACAGAGTGAGACTCCACCTCAAAACACCTCAAAAAAAAAAGGAACACACACTACAAAAAACAAAGTTAATAAAATACTCTATAAAAATAATTGTTACTTGAATTTCATCTAAGAATGACTAATGAATGTGTACAACAGCTTAATTAGGGTAAGAAAACTGACAGACCAGAAAAAAAAAAAGTTTGTGATCTAAGCAGCACTATCTAATGGAAACAGTTTGGAATTAAAATTTATAGACACTGCAAATCAACTGAAGGAGTAACTTTGAATCTCTGTTCCCTTTTCTATTGAATAGAGACAACACTATAATTACTTTAAAAACAAATTTTCTGAAGGTGATAATAAATAAATGCAAACTTAGAAAATCTGAAATACCAGGAAAATACAAGAGGATGGTATTTAATTATCATCTTGGTCCTGAAAACAATTGATGTCATTAATAAGTTATTCCCTAAAAGAGTAGAAAATGTAAAACTTAAATTCTGTCTTTAAAAGGGCTTTTCTTTTCTCAGTTTTTTCAAAGGGCCATTAATGGTCAAGTGATTAACTCAAAGGAAGGAGAAAAGGAGAAAGAAGGGTAGAAAAATTGGCTTAAACATTTCTTATCAATAGTGGAGAGGTGGGGAGAATACACAGGGTGAGGCAAGGTTGACAAGAGTTTTCACTGATGAGCAGTGTAAATCTGAAGCTGAGTGACTTAATTTCTTATGCCTGCAACTCTCTCCTGATAGACTCCATTTCCCTCCAAAAAGTGTGTCCAAGAACACCATCAGCATCCCCATCCTCTACATTTTTTTTAATGACTGGTAACATTGCCATTAAATAACTCTCTGGGACTTCAAAATTAAGGTTTACATCCACACCAAGAAGTGCTAAAATATAAAGGATTGAGTTTGGGAGGGGGACAGAAAGATGGATGGAAAGGAGGAAAAGAGATAGAGGAAAAGAAAAAGAAAAGAAGGACAAGAGATAGAAAAAGAGAAAAGAGAGATAGGGAGGGAGAGGTATCAGAGGAGGAAGTGAGCGGGAGACAGACATGAGGCTCAGAGGAACCAATCAGGAGGATGGCCTTTGGATGTACTCCCTATCCAAAGTGTACTTGAAAGGCAGTTGATTCAGGGAATGTGACCTTGACAACCAAGAAAGGGCAACCTGCCAAACAATGACAAGTTCATTTTTCAAACCCTCCAAATAAACTAACTTGTTTGTCTGCTTTCAGCACTGACCTTTCTAAGATAAAGCATGTTTAATATATTTAGCTGACTCTGAGTTGATCAATGAGCCTTCACCAAAAGGAACTGCTGAAAAACTATCATACATGTATACAGAAATAAATGTGTATGAAATAGTACTGAATGTTATTTCAAAGCCACAATTCCAGTTTCAGATTTACTTTTCATTTTTTAAAAAATGCTTTTTTGAATCAAAAGAAAAACAAAAATGCCAGTTAACAACTACATGATGTAAAACAGAAGCAGTAACTACAATTTCCATATATTTTCCCTTGTCTTTCATAATGCTCTATAAAACATTGTTATGTCCTTAATCAGAAGTGATCAATATAGGAATTGCTTTCTAAATAATAAAATTATAGTCTAATTTTATGTCCCCTAATATACATTTATATTATTTATGACGAGAAAAATCAACCAATATAGTCAGAGCTACTCTGAAGTTTATAAAAAATGAGCTGGCATCATTTTGTAAAGTGTTGTGAAAACAGTTAAAATGGTAAGAGTAGATATGGTACATGAAGTTTTAAAAATACACACAGGTTGGGACAGATTGCAAGTGACCTTAATCCACGTTAAGCAGTTTGGACTTTCTTGCTGGCAACGGAAGCTTTATTATGAAAATTTTTGCAACAGAATATCAGGATGAAAAAGGATGTTACAGAAAGATAAAACAAATGGGCAGAGGGATTGGGGAGGACCTGAGTGCCATGGACTACACTTGTCATAACTATACTGAAATAAGGAGTAGAAAGCAGAGATGGAATCAAGAAAACCTTTAAAAGGAAGAATTTCTAGGAGCTTCTGCCTGCTGACTAATCACTGACTGATACTAAGGTAGTGAAGTAGGAGAGACACAGAAAAATAGAACATGAGAGGGAGGAATATGAAATTATTTCCAAGGTTACAGAGGAAATGATGCCACCATTAATAGAAACAGAGGTGCAACTGACATCTCTTGGTGAAGAGTTCCTTCTTAGTTAAATTGAGTTAAGACAGGCTAGTCAATGAAAAATGATTTACAGGCCAGGCCACTGGAATATCAAGTCAGAGATCTACTTTTAGATTTAAGATACAGCCAGGGCAGGAGTTTTACTTAAAAGGCTTTCAGATATTGCAAACATGAAGTTAGGACTGAGAACCATTGAAGGACCTTCTGCTTGTAAGACACACACATCTACACATTGTCAACTGTAAGATAAGGCTCCATTAGTGTTTAATGGGGGAAAAGGCAAGAATCCAGTGTTATTCATCATAGCATTATTTTAAAATAAAGAAATACATAAAATGAGAACTGTATGACATATATTTGAAGAATTTTTAAATTGTTCAGTTATTTTCTTTAAAAATTCAATATCTGAATTTTAAACAGTGAGATTTGAATTTTACACCGTCTTCGGATCCCTCCCTTTCTTACCCTCTACTCACACCAACCTACTCAAATAACTAGACTGCAAACTCTTCTGCCTCCGTTTCCTCCTGATCTGTAAGAATGAGTATATCTGCTTCCCCTTACTTCCCCGCTGGTGGTGTGGGCTATAGAATGAAATGAGATACAAGTGCTTAGCAAATTATAAAACATGTTTACCAAAATAAGATGTCATCATTATAATTAAACCTAGGATGTAATTTTTAATTTTTCCAATTAGTCTCCACAAGAAAAGTATGACTTTAATTATTGGCCTGCATACAGTCTTTAAATTTTAGTTTTACAAACATAGCATAAATGCTTACAGGGGAAAAAAAAAAAAACAGAATGCAAATGCTTTATTTTTCATAATTTTGAAAATCACTATTTTTGGGAATTTTTACTTCAAACACGACTCATTTCTGGAGTGATTTTTTGAGGGGCCGCCTTAACATTTTGCTTAGTACTTTATTTGTCCTTCCCTTTAATAAATACTCATTAATTTTCACAACAAAACTATGTAGATAATTCAATAATAATTTTCTATCAAGAGAAAAATTAGGCAGAAAATAATTCTACAGCTTCCCCAAGGTATGTGGACACCAAAACTGGAAAAAGCAACCGGAGTGGACGTCATAACCACTGCTCCTCATGAATCCTTCTCCCCTCAGAAGAAAGGCGCTCTTTAATTGACAAATACTTTTTCATTATGTGGCTTTTCTTCTTTTAAAAGTTGATGGTAATACCAAATAACAGTAAATGCAACTGGTAATATTGGAAATGGCATCCCATGTACCTTGGATTCCAACGCTTGTTAAATTTAAAATGTCCTTTTAGAAAATTCAGCATAATTTTACATAAATTTTTGTTAAATCTGAAAAGCTCAGTGAGTAAAAACCTCCGTTCATACATATTTTGTTTAAAAAAAAAAGAAAAAAAAAAAACTCAAGGTTGGTTTCCACTTTTTAAGTTACCTATACCTAGAGCCTCTCTAGTCTATCAGTAACAAAGTTGCTGATGAATATTTCAAAATATTATATGAAACCAAACCCAAGTTCAATTTCTCCTTATCATTAAAGGTCTATGAGTGAAGTCATGTAAACCTGTGAGGTCATAACATAGTCACTGATTATAATGAGTGGCCAAAGATTAGTCACCCTGGCTTGTAATCAGCAGTAGCAAATATCATGAATATTTCAACATTACTGCATTTTCCAAAGGGAAAAAAAAAAAAAAAAAAAAAAAAAAACAACAACACTTGAAGTTTATCAGCCTCTCATTTATCTTACACTAAACTTAGAGCATTGCTGAAGAATTAACAGTACATTTGTAAAACACTGCCATTAACTTTAAAGTTTTTTGTTGTTGTTTTGTGTTTTGTTTTCGTTTTTGATTTTGTTTGTTTTTGTTTCTCAGACAGTCTCTTTCTGCCGCCCAGGCCGGAGTGTAGTGGTACAATCTCCATTCACTGTAACCTCCACTTTCCAAGCAATCCTCTCATCTCAGCCTCCCGCAGAGCTGGGATTCCAGGTGTGCACCACCACGTCTGGTTAATTTTTGTATTAAGTATTTAAATGCTAATTTTTGACCGAAGACATATATTTTCAAAATCATTAGAATTTCTGTACAAATTAAATCTAAAATTGAACCCTTGGGAGCAACTAAAATGTTCTGTCTCATAAAGGCATACACTTGAAAGTATCTGAAAACAAAAATGTTTAAAGATAACGTTTGGTATACACCCCTGTGGTTAAAAATAATAACCAAAAAGATAACGCTGACTAAAATGACTAAATGGAATGTGAAATTGGTAAATGTTGCCTAAATAATGATTATTTTTATCATGTTGGAAAATCTGTGCACCAGGTCTCACAGAAAGCACTGTAACTGCTAACAACAAATAAAACTAAGCTTGCTACATAAAATAATGTCTCCACTAACAAAGTTTCCACTAACTGCATCCAATCTGTATTGCTGCGAAGGTTGTTACCAAAATGAATGATACTCAGTAACATTCGAAAAACACTAAGACTAAATTCTGCTGAATGTTCTGAACCAGTCATAGAAAAACGTTAAGACCACCCTCAAATTAGGCATGTATGTAGTGGAAGATGGTCCTATCCACGTACTAACCGTCAAAATTATCCTCCACTTCACCCCAAAGGGACATCTTATACAGAAAATATGCTAACAAAAATATGTTGTTACATTGTCTAAGCGTTTAGAAGGCACCCTAAGAGCAGTTTCTCTCTTGAAAACAATATTTAAACATCATTAAAAAAAAAAAAAAAAAAAAAAAAACAGTCAACACTCATTAAAACAGTACTCCTAACGCTACCATGGGGGTGGGGTGGTGAGAATGATGTCAGCATTCAGTAAAGTCGGAGACAATTTCTAACACAATAATGACAATAACTGTTACAAATCCTGACGGCCCTTGCAACGCGGAACGTTGGCAACTTGAAAACATAACTGAATTATGAAATACTGCAATATTCAAATGACCTGCAGTGAGTGAAAACTCAGCAAACACCCTTGTTCCTTCTGAACAATGACCTAAATAGTGAATCACTATAAAAAGAACAGATGACACATTCAATTCATCTGTTCAACCTCAAATGTGCAAATGTCTGACAGTCCCAGAGATAAGACACAATGAATTCAATAGGATAGTATGGTCATTTTAAGTCATCAGAATGTCTGCAAAAGGAGTGAAGAGAAACAGAATCAGACAGAGGCGGAAAGAGTGGGGGAGGGCTTGTTTAGGGAGACTGAAAAGGACGGGCGTTAAGCCTGTAAAGCAGAAAAAGGCTACCAAGAAGCCTAACTGGTACAGGAGAAAAAGAAGTTCGGGGATGATATTGACCAAATCCTCGACGTTGGCACAGGAGGTGGGCAGTCCGGCAAGACCAGCCTTTGTTGATTTCCCACTTTCCCCGATTTTTAAGCACAGGTCTGCTTTAAAACTCTCCCGCTGCCCCTAACCAATTTTAAGAGGTGAGGAGCGGGATGTAACTGGGTGATGGGTACCAAGGGCAGTTCATTTCCCCAAATATTTCCTCCACCCAGGACATAAACCACTCTGAGGGGTAGGATGGGCGAGACAGACAGACGCCGGGATCTCTCGGAAATCAATCCCAGTGGAGAAACGGGCTGGGTGGGTGCGCGCGGTGGGGGAGGGGGCTGGCTCCGGTTCCAAGTGCGGCCACTTACGAAGACGCGCTGGGCACGAAGAAATCCACGGCGAAGCCGAAGTAACTTCCCTCGGGGCCAGAGTACTCGGCAGGACTGTCCACGTCTAGGTTGAAGGCGCGGCACAGAGGTAGCAGGAGTCCCGAGAGAAGAAGCGGGAGGCCGCGGGGACCGAGGCGCAGCCGTCGCCGCGGCGGAGAAGCCATCGTGGAAGAGCGCGCGGGACGCCGAGCCGGGAGCGGTGGCCACCTCCCCCCGCCCCACCGAGGCGCCCAGTGCCAGCGGCCCGCCGCCTGCGCGCGCCCAAACTTGCCGGCCGCTCTCGGCTAGCCCGGGACAGCTCCGGGGCAGGCAGGAGAGCTGAGCTTCGGAGCGACCGCCAGGGACAAGGGGCGCAGAGCGCGCGGGGCGGGGACAGCAGCGCAGACGGCCCCTGGCTTCCCTCCGGCTCCGCCGCTTCTGAGGCTGGGGACTGCCGGGGTGAGCGCCGCACCTCGGGCCTGAGAGCCGCGGCGGCACTGGGAGGAGACCTGGGAGGAGGAGGAGCCGGCCCGGGAGGCTGTGCCGCGGAGCTGGAGGAGGAAGTGGGGGAGGAGAGGCGCCCTTCCACAAGGGAGAGCTCAGCGCACTTCCGTGAGTGCAGTCGCCGCCTGTCCCGAGACCCGGGAGTCTGTGCCGGGGTCCTCAGCTCCTGAGCCTGGGTCAGCGGCAGCGCTCCTGGACGAAGGCCTCAGGCTGAGCACTGGAGGAGGCGTGGGGGCGGGGGCGGGGAGACACGGTCCAGCGTCCCAATCCACCCGCGTCCACGGGAGAAGCAAGGGCAGTCCACGTTCCCTTGTCCCGTGCGACTTTTGTTTAAAAATGAGGAAAGCTTTTTATCAGCTTCTCGTGTTTCTGCTACTTAGTCTGGCAGGCTCTCACGAACGCAACTTTGTAATTAATGGTCGTTAATTACACTCCATCCCACAAACACTGAACTTAATTACAGATTTCCAGAAAGCCAGCATAGCCTCTTGCAAGTGAGGTGTGTAAAGCTTAACTTAGTAATCAAAGAAAGGATTGGCAGGGCAAAGAATTGGCAGTGATCGTTTTGAATCAAGTCAGAATAATCGAAGCCTTATTCCCAGTTTGTTAGCTGCCCTTGTATGATTTAGAAAAACTGATTTGTTGATTTAGGATGTTTGGATAGACATAATTTCAGAGCTGGAAAAGGACTGCACACCGGTGAAATAAGGCCCCTCGTGCTTGTTTGCCACTGCTGTGTTCCATCAAGCCTTGACCAAACTGGACTGAGAGAGGGCCTTGAGGACAGGAGCCTTAACCTTTTTCTTAGTATTCCTATTTTCCAGCACCTTGCCAAGCAGATAGTAATGGATCAATAAAATGTCGAATCAGTGAATAAATAGCAGACGAAATCAGCAAAGTGCCCAGAGAAGTGACTCTTACATATTTCAAGTGTTTCATGTGCTACAGAATCTGTTGAACAAGATAAAGTTTAAGTGCATTGTGTGGACTTTAACAACTTACAAGTAAGTACTGGAACAGTAGTTTCTGTTTTCCCAAAGTAACTATTAAAACTCAATCACAATATACATTAATAACTATCAAATAATCCTGTAAAAGGATATGAATATAAATGGAAGTGAAATGCCTAATTTGAATTTATAATATTTATTGGACCAGGTCCAGGTGCTCATGCTGGTAATCTCAGCACTTTGGGAGACTGAGGCAGGAGGATTGTTTGAGACCAGGAGTTCCAGGGGAACATAGGGAGACCTCATTTCTACAAAAATTTAAAAATTAGCTGGGAGTGTGGTGCATGCCTGTAGTCCTAGCTATGACGGGGGGGGGGAGGGGGGGGGGGGTAAGGCAGGTAGATAGAACGCTTAGGCCCAGGAGTTCCGGGTTACAATGAGTCATGAGCCTGCCACTGCACTCCAGCCTGAGTGACAGAACAAGACCCTGTGTTTAAAAAAAAAAAAAAAAAAAAGCCAGGCGTGGTGGCTCATGCCTGTAGTCCTAGCACTTTGGGAGGCTGAGGCAGAGGAATTGCCTGAGCTCAGGAGTTCAAGACCAGCCTGAGCAACACGGTGAAACCCTATCTCTACTAAAATACAAAAAATTAGCCAAGGGTGGCAGCATGTGCCTGCAGTCCCAGCTACTCAGGAGACTGAGGCAGGAGAATTGCTTGAACCCAGGAGGGGGAGGCTGCAGTGAGCTGAGATGGTGCCACTGCACTCCAGCCCAGGCCACAGAGTGAGATTCTATCTCAAAAAAAAAAAAAAAAGTATTAAATATTTCCATTTTTTAATTTGACTAAAAGATACGCAGCAAAACCTTTGCCATGTTTTACAAGGCATGGTCTAGCATCTGCCTAAATTACTGATTGAGAGAGGAAATCTGACACTAATCCTTACACATAAATGCAAATATGTGTAAGGCGAGCTTATTTCTCACCTTCTTTCCTAATATACCAAAGAGGCTACAGATATGTATGCATAAACCCAAAGGGTCTTTTATGTCTTAAAAACATGAGAACCAATCTACCTGGAAATCCATCCAGGTGAGGAAGACGGAAGAGTTTAAACTCTGGCTAGATCCAGTAAGTCTCCCACTCCTCAACTTCTGATTCCAGGACAGGGGTCCAACAGACCAGGGTGGAGTGAAGAAATGTGAGAGGACCAGGGAAAGGAAGAAGCCAACGAAATGACAACACACGTAAACCCACCAAAACTTGAGTGAACAACACACCCCCAAATAGGTCTACAAATTACGGAAAGCACTTATTCTTGAGCCATTCTTTATGACTTTATTTTGAATGAGCAGTCTTGAAAATCAAGGAATTTGTTTTTTTTAAAAACGCAAACAGGCCATGGACTATAGCTCATGCCTGTAATCCCAGCATTTTGGGAGGCCAAGGTAGGTGGATCACCTGAGGTCAGGAGTTCAAGACCAGCCTGGCCAACACAGTGAAACCCCATCTCTACTAAAAATACAAAAATTAGCCAGGCGCCATGGCTCACTCACACCTGTAATCCCAGCACTTTGGGAGGCCGAAGTGGGTGAATCACGAGGTCAGGGATTCAAGACCAGCCTAGCCAAGATGGTGAAACCCTGGCTCTACTAAAAATACAAAAATTAGCTGGGTGCAGTGACAGACACCTGTAATCGCAGCTACTCAGGAGGCTGAGGCAGGAGAGTCACTTGAACCTGGGGAGTGGAGGTTGCAGTAAGCCAAGATCGTGCCACTGCACTTTAGCCTGGATGACAGAATGAGACTCTGTCTCAGGGAAAAAAAAAAAAAAAAGCCAGGTATGCTGGTGTGTGCCTGTAATCTCAGCTACTCAGGAGACTGAGGCAGGAGAATCGCTTGAACCTAGGAGGTGGAGGCTGCAGTGAGCTAAGATATTGTGGTATTGTGGGCCACTGCACTCCAGCCTGGGTGACAGAGCGAGACTTTGTCTAACAACAAAAAAAAGGAAACATACATTTCAATTAGGAAACTATGAAGCAGACTAACCCAGTGGCTTTAGAAACTTGGGGTTATAATTGCAGGCATGTCTTTGTGTGACCATACTTGAGCAGCCACTCACACAGTGCCTTGCAAATTGTATTGTAGAACATGTCAATTCAGCTAATGCTGATTCAAAATCCACATTCCACCTGGTGCTATGTGCATGGGAGAGAGAAAAGAATGTTTTCGTCTATGAAAGAATGGTGATGCCCCTCCCCCACCCCATGACACTACTCTTTAAACTACATTATAACAGTTTTCCAACTTAAAAGGAGAACTTCTGTGTATACATTAAGTATTCATTGAATATAATCCTTTTCTTAGAAAATAAAATATTAGATAGTAAAAAGAATTTGTACTTTGAATTTTATCCTCTACTACCCTATACTTTAGTAAAAATATTGATTCCAGTGGTTTCTGTAAAATAAAGCGCCTGGGTTCCATTCCTGGCTTTGCCAACTACCAGTTGTGTGACCCTGGGCAAATCAATCCAACCAGTCTGTGCCTCGGTTTTCTTATCTGTGAAAGGGAAAGGGAAATAATACTATGTCTATCTCAACAACAAAAGTTATTGTTGCCATTAATACTTTTACGACTAATAGTTTACCATGGTAGCAATAGCAAATTTTTTTTTTTTTTTTTGAGGCAGAGTCTCACTCTGTCATCAGACTGGAGTGCAGTGATGCCATCTCAGCTCACTGCAACCTCGGCCTCTTGGGTTCAAGCAATTCTCCTGCTGTAAATTTTTATGACTATTAATTCACTCTCTTAGTTCCCCTAGTGCCTATCCAACAGGTCCTTCAATAACCTTAATCAAATCAGGGCTTCACGCAGCTCTGTCTCTGCAAACAAAGGAACTTAGTCCATAATTTAAGAGGAATTTCAAATTTTATGTCTCTCAAAGAACCTCAAAGGAGATTCAGATCATAACCCATGGGAACTTCAGAAATCTGCTTCTTCTAGTCTCCATTTCCTGGAGGCTTTAACCCACTAAACCCTGCCCTAGAATTTTTGTTGCTGTTTTTGTCTAACTCACTCCTGTCTCTCCTTTCTTGGCTGTTTATTAGGGAGATTGACTTGTTCTCTTTTCGCCCCCATAACCACCTCCACTCCCAGTGCTGCCCTTTCCTATCTGATCTCTAACAGAAAAGATTCTGGCCAGCACTTCTGCTCTTTGGGTGAATGGGAAAGAAGAGAAGGCAGGGAGTAAACGTGTCACCTTTCTGGGCCATGTTTCCTAAACTACCCCTTCAATGCTAGGATTCCCCAAGTCTCAGTTCTTGAGTCACTACATTTCTCCTCAGGGTGATCTTATGCATTGTCATGCTCTCAACTCTCACTTCTTACCGCCTCCCACCTCACAAAGGAGCCTTAGCCATATTAAATTACTTAACATTTCTCCAGAGTGGCATCTTTGCTCAAAGGGCTCCATCTTCCTGGGCAACATTAGTTCTCCCTGCAAACATTTTCCACAAGCTCCCATCCTTCTGTTATATACAAACATACACAATGTCCTCAAAGTGGCTGTTTCTTACTCTTCTTTCATTGCTTGTATTAGGCATCATCCTGTCCCCTAGAAAGACTTCTCTTAGGAACCACACCCGATTGTCTTTGTATCCTTGGAGCTTACAGACCTTAGGAATTAATTCCGTTGTCCAGGAACTTAATAACTAACATATCCCCACTGTTTTGCAAGGCTGAAGTGGGAGAATCACCTGAGCCCAGGAGATTGGGACCAACCTAGGCAGCATATCAGAACCCATGTCTCCTAGGAAGACTCATTGGGAACCACACCTTATTGTCTTTGTATTCTCAGAGCTTACAGGACCTTAGGAATTAATTCCATTGTCCAGAGACTTAATAATAACTAACATATTTCCAGTTCTTTGCAAGGTTGAAGTGGGAGGATCACCTGAGCCCAGGAGATTGAGACCAGCCTGGGCAGCATAGCAAGAACTCAATGACATTACTATATAAACTCAAGTATGAAGAGAAAGTTAATGAGTAGCTTAAGAAAACATACATTGGCCAAGCAAGGAAGATCATGCCTGTAATCACAATACTCTAGGAAGCCATGGCAAGAGGATGGCATGAGGTCAGATGTTTGAGACCAACCAGGGCAACATAATGAGACCCGATTTCTACAAACTTGGGAGGCTGAGGCAGGAGGATCACTTGAGCCCAGAAGCTTGAGGTTGTAGTGAACTGTGATCACACCACTGCACTCTAGTCTGGGCAATAGAGCAATACTCTGTCTGTCTCTTGCTATCCCTCTATACATATATGTATACATATACATATATATGTCATAAATATATATTAGAACTTATTGTTTCTACTAGAGTCAAACTTACATTGTAAATACCAAGTCATATTTCCTCCTGGAGTTATACATTTATTGAGCAGCTTCCTTGTGGTCCTATTTCCATAAGCCTCCTTTTTCATACTTATCTTTCAGAGTTGGTACAATCTATGATAGAAGATATATAAAACAGATTCAAAGCACCAAAATAGAAATCATGACCAGGTGTGTTGGCTCACACCTGTAATCCAGCCCTTTGGGAGGCCAAGGTGTGCAGATCGCTTGAGCCAAGGAGTTTGAGACCGGCCTGGTCAATATGACAAATCCCCATCTCTCCAAAAAAAAAAAAATTACCCAGACATGTTGCCATGTGCCTGTAGTCCCCCCTGGAGTGTGAGCTGGACTTAGTGAACTGCTTTTAGTGAAGAGAATAAAGAGAAAGTGACTGTGGGAGTTTGTTGACTAGGGCATAAAAGGCACTGAAGCTTCCTTTGGTTCTCTCTTGGAGGGAAGCCAGCTGCCATGTTGTGAGGACACACAAGCTGCCTTATGGAGAAACCCACGTGGTGAGGACCTGAGGCCTCCTCCCAACCGCAATGTGAACAAATAATTTTCAGACTGGATCCTGCTTCCCAATTAGGCCCTTAGATGATAGCAACTCCTGCCAGCCTATAAATCTCAAGTGAGACCCTGAGCCAGGACCATCCATCTAAGTAGCTCTTTAATTACTGAGCCATGGAAACTGAGATAATGTTTGTTGTTCTGAGCCAATATAATTGGGGTGTACAATTTGTTATTCAGCAATAGATAACTAATACAGTGAGTTTATAAAAGCAATTTGCTAAGGTCACAGAGCCAGGAAATATTAGAGATGATCTAGCCAGTTTATAATAGCTAAGGTGACCATGCAATTTATTGTTGAACTGAGGCGCTTTAGAAACTAATAGAAACACTAATAATAATTATATTGATACAACAGCTATACACTGGAACTCTCCAGGGCAAACTGGAACATAGGATCATCCTAATTACCTCCTATGCTCTCTATTGCTACACAATTCTGTTTTCAATGTAAGTAAGTATATACAGTATGGCCTGTGCAACAATGTAAGTTTAGCACAAAGAAAGGATAATTCACTTATTCAGATAGAGACTGCTAGCTAGCTATCCAATACTCATTGTCTGCTTCTTGTTTGGTAATAAAATCACTATACTGTGTGCAACAGTGGTCTAGCTAGAAAAAAAGAAACCATTTCCAGCTTCCTACAGATGAACAAGATATGCCAGTAGAAGTTGTCAGGTGGAGCTTATAGGAAATTTCTTTTAGGGGGGCTATCTTAACTATCACAAGGAACCTTTTTTGTGCTTCAATTTCTGTGTAGGTGCTGCCTAAGACATGGATGTGATAGTCGGAGCTGCAGCAGCCACATTGTGAACATGAAGCCCTACTTGGTAATATAGGTCATGACCTAAGAATTATGGAACAGAAAGTTTGTGTTTCTGGTAACCATGGACCCATCATACTGGTTTCGAACTGTAAACCTGTATTATGCAATGGAAAAATATACCTTTATCTTTGTTAAGCTGTTATGACTTGGATTTTCAGTTATACCTTGACTAACCTAATCTTAACTGATATACTCACCTTAATTCCTCAAACAGAGATTTAAATTTTGAGTGCCAAAAATCTTTATTCTTAAGCTATTTGGACAAAAATTATTCTAAATATACTGACCACTCTAAAAGAGAAGAGTAGCTAAAAGAGAAACATTGTCAGGTAGTTTTTTTTGATGATACAAGGTTATTATTATGTACAGAAAGATGTGTCAGCTCACTGTTTAGGGTCTTTAAAAGTTTATATGCCCCATGGAAGCTCTTCTAATTGTTGACATTAATAAAACAAGTATGAATTAAGTCATTATGAGCAATACTCTAATTTTCAGATGGTCTGGTGCCATCACTAATTTTGTTCCTTCTGGGAAGTTTTCTAAAATCTCCACCCTTACTTCCTCTAAAACTTGAAAACTAGTGAAAGATTTTCACCTGTCAGTCTTTATGGATATATTTGGATTTAATAGAAAACGAAGATATTCACTAAGATGTTAGATACAGAACTCTTAATTGCATAATAGCATTAGATTTAGCACATAGAAACAAAAAAAATTAAAGGTTTTATGCATTTCAGCATTTTGTGAAGCATAAAGGGTTCTACAATTGGATTTCTTTTCTTCTAAGTTTTGACTAAATTACTAGTATGGAGATGGTTACATGAATTAATTCTATTCTTTAGTTATAAGAGAGTCCTTAAGAAAGTTTCTTATTCTGTCTAGTTGTTCTATCTCAGTTTAGACTACCTTTATTGTTAACAAAATTTCTAAACCGTACTTTAGTGAAGTACTCTCTATACAGAATAAATCTTGTTCATACGTCTAAAATATCTAGGATAAATATATGGAAGAAACTTCAAGGACAACCTAACAATATGACTGGCCTGAAATGCAATAATAAAGAACACTTGTTAAGACATATGAAAACTAAGGCTAGATGATCATTTGATAAGGATGTAATAAATATGTGTTGTCTACTATAACTTTCTTAAATGATGAAAATATTCCATATCTATATTGTCTGAATACTTGCATTACCCATATATGGCTCTTGAGCTCTTAAAATTGACTAGTATGATGGAAAAATTAAATTTCAACTTAAAAAACATTTTCATTGCCACATGTATCTAATGGCTCCCAAACTGGATAGCATAGTTACAGATGGTATTGATGCAGAGGTTAAAGAATCAGATTTCGTAGATTCTAAAGTCTCTTCTAACTTTATACTGCCATAGCTGCAAAAATAAATGGTAAAACTTTTTCTCCATTACTGCTCTGCTCTGAACCAAATTTTTCTGTCTTTAATATTAGGAATTCATGTATTCATTAATTTAATCATCATAGAATTAGTGTGCCAAGTGCAGTGGAAAAAAAAAAAAAGCTGCTCTGGCATCAACATTTTTGACCTTGCTTTTCCCTTTCACTGCCTTCAATATCTCTTCTCCTTTGGGACACATGTCTCATTGTCAAATGTGATAGCAAGGTACCAGGCTATGGACACCAAACCCTAAATGCAGGGACTTCCAGATTCAGCAGCTATTTCTCTGCTTGGAAGGAGCAAACCCACAAAAATATATGGGGTCATGCAGGAATAATAAGGACACTGAGTCAGATCAGATTGATTTTAATGTAAATAATGTGATGTTACTTGCACATGTGAGATTGCATGTGGGCTGTACATAATTCCCACTGTTGCCAGGATTCTTGCCAGTGTTCCAAGAATTCTCAAAGGGGCTTAAGCCAACATTAAGTTCCCAATCTCACTGGTACCTCACCTTCTGCATCTGGTTTATTTACTCAACCTTGCACATACTTCATCCAAACTGAAAAATGGAATATCGCCCCTTTTACATTTATTCCACAAAGGAATCTGAATGCATGGTGGTTGCATGTAGCAGAATTCTGTAGAAAGTCTGACAGTGATGGTGGAGGGTAGTATTTGAGAGTAATGCAGTGGAGACCAGCTAATCACTTACGGTTGAATAGTAGATATATTTACAGCCCTCAGCCATTCCTACCATGGGAACATCGCGTTGACTGTGTCTCCTTCTCAGCCTCCTGGCCTGCCATTGTGTTGTGTGCACTCCTTGCCACCAGATCTTCTTTTTTTTCCCTTGTCCTCATTCCTAGGCCCCTGTGTCTTCCTTCTGGGCCAAGGTCATGTCTCAATCTTTCTCAGATTTCATACTGAGCAACTAAGACTTCTCTTTGTTTTGCCCTATTTTTTTCAGACCATGTTTGGGATATACATTGCAAGTCTCAAAATTTAGAATGAAAAATTAAATTTAAAATTTTCTTACTCTAAAAAGGATCTCGTTCCCGAGTTTGAAATACAATTTTCTTTCTCATATGACTATATATGCTATATAAGTATATATTGTTACGAGAAAAAGATGCCTCAGAGAGGACTTGGCCATTGTCATAAAAGCAATAAAAGGTGTTACTGGGACTAGAATACAGGTCTCTTGAAAGGAATTTATCTTTCTATTGTATTATCACCATAAACAATATGAGTTAAATAAGATTTTATAAACATGTCTGAGAATCTTATAATTACTTACATATTATATCCAATAGGAAATCTTTCTTGACTACCAAAAATGGCATAACAAACATTTGAAAAATAAATCATATAAAAATGAAAAATGCATAGGTAAAAAAGTGATTGAACATAGCTTGATGTATATATGTATTTTTAAATGGTATTTCACATGGGCACATTAGTTAAGAATTCAGCCAATACTTTGAAAATCTAGTATTACATATAGGAAACGGAACTTTTAACCAAAAAAAAAAAAAAGAGAGAGAAAATTTTTTCCTCTTGGAATTGAGTTAGAGAAGCAAGTAGATAATGATAATTATTTTGACAAAATTATGCCATGATCACAAACAATACCTTTTGAGGATGCCAGAAGATAGATTTACCAATGCTTATTGAATTATAAAACCTTTACTGACTCAGTGCTACATACAAGATGCTATAGCATATTGTGGTACATCCTACAGCACTTTCAAGAATGAAGAGGCTGAGGCAGGTGGACTGCTAGAGGCCAGGAGCTGAAGCAACACAACGAGACTCAGTATCTACAAAAAATAAGAAAATGTTAGTCAGGAGTGGTACCCCATGCCTGTAGTCCTAGCTACTCAGGAGACTTAAGCAGGAGCCCAAGAGTTTGAAGATGCAGTGAGCTATGATCATGTCACTGCACTCCAGCCTGGGCAACAGAGTGAGACCCTCTCTCTTTAAAAAAAAAAAAAAAAAAAAAAAAAAGGAATGAAATGAAGTATTTGTCAGGACTCCTTCAATTACAAGTGACAATATCCCAATTCATATTAGCTAAAGTGAAAAAGAGACTGGACTGATTCACATAACCCAGAAGTGCAGTGTTGGTTCTGACTTCAAACACAACACAATTCTTTTTCCATCTCTGCTTTCTTCTTTATGTTGGCCTTACCCTCTCCGACTGCATCAGGCTGTACAGTTGACCAGGGAAAATAGTTATACGTCCTAGTTTAGCAATCCATAGATGATAAAGCTTCCCTCTTCTCAAGTAGGTATCTCAACTCAAGGGAATGATTTATATTGACTGTGTTTATAATAACTGCTCACCCCTGAACCAATCACTGTATTCAGATGGTGAGATACTATGGTTGGCTACAGGTCAGGTGATAACTCCTGTGGGAAGAATGTGGCACAGCACTGTGGTCGATGAATGTTATTATTACTTAAGATGGAGGAAGGGCAGTTCCACAAAGATAGAGATGTAACCAGGCATACAAATACAACATTTGGCTACTGCAGACTCGTAAGTAACATGTCCTGTCCTCAAGGAGTTTCCCACATATAACTCTTGGTACTTATGTAAGAGGAAAATAATTCCCACATGTGCCCCCACTTTTTTGTTTCAATATTAATCAGTTATCCTGATTATGAAACTTGAAAAATATTACCCTAGCCCTTCTTACTGTTAATTAAATCTGTTTTTGTTAGTTTTAAACCAAGTATGAAAATTATGTAATCATTGGCATAATATTTTTGTGGTTAAAATACAATGTTAGCTTAAAACTTTTTGTATTATAAATTATACATTTATCTTTAGATATTGTGGGAACTATGTCAGCTAACAAGCCATTTCCTCAGTTAACCCTACTTCTGTGGTTGGGATGATTTGAAAACTGTAAACCTTGCTACACCTTGGTTGGTACTGTATTTGGAGACAATGTATTTTAGCCTTGACAACAAAACTTACCATTATTTTTACAGAAATTTCATTTGCTAGAAAGCATCATTTGTATTATTTTATATTCATGCTGCCTGGGTGTATGGAATGAAATTAAATGCCTGATGTTTCCATTATATATTTTTACTAAATGTGTCTCACATGCAATAGAGTGAAATACAGCTTTTATTGCATTAAGCTGCCAAGATCTCTGTGTTAATGTGATACTATAATACCGCCTAGTCAATCCTGAGGAATACGTATACATTAAATTACATGTGGGCATAATTTATAAACAAAAAGGATTCTCATGGTAATTATGAAATGTTATATATTTTCCCTTACTACAACATATATAATTTCCATTCTAGACAAAAACATACATATATTTGTGTGATTTACCTACAAATAACAGTTGATTTCACCTTTTTCCCAAGGGAAAGGGAAAACAATCCTTATTTAGTGAGTATCAGAGTTCAAAATATTTCTTTGGTGAGTTCAGGCTCAGAAGAGTCAGAAGGGATCTACTATGCCAACTATCTGTACGTATCTATGATTTCATCATACTCTTTATTTCAGCAACTAAAATTTCACAAATAACTTTTTAAAAAAATTCTGAGTAGAAGTTCTGTTACTATACTAGAAATGTATGTTTTCACCACAAGTTCTTTCACTTTCACTGTAGCAAAAGAAATGCAGGTTGATCTCCCTAAATGTCCTTGGGAAGTGGCTACTATTGTGAGTTTTCTTGGGTTCTCCTCACCTCCTAGGGTAAAAGAGAACCCCAGGAAGATTAAGTTTGAATCTTTCACCTGCCACTGAAAAGCAGCCATCTCAGAAATGTCAATATCACTTGTCTAATAATCAATCCTTCCCTTCAATTAAATAGCATTTCCTTCATGCTTTAACTCATTGTTTTTCAAACGTTTCTTAGCAGCGGAACCCTTCAAATGGCACACCAACTGAATTCACATATGTTAGACTAAGAAAAAGCAGGACCCAGATGCTGCCAGAGGACCACCGTCAAGTACACCTGAAAACTACAGCTTTCAACACTTCACACCACCTTTGTTTTATGATACACCTATTATGCTGTAGCTATGATGAGGGCATACAAATAAATAAAAGACTCAGTCATTTCCCTCAGGTAGATTCATTTTCATCTTTCTATAGTGGTTTCACCATATTCACCTACAATTTATATGGTTCTCCACTCAAATAAACCTCCCTGAGCATCTACCTTCCCTGTTCTCCTCTCCCTTCCTTTCATAATGCTCAAAAACATCTGCACACTTTTTAATCCCACTTCTGCCTCAACTCAGCTGCATTTTTGCTGCGTAGCCCATATCAAGACTTTAACCCGTATCAGTCAAAGTCTCCACCAACCCCATTTCCACAGGTGACTGTGCTATTTTGCTCCCCCATTCAACCCCCTCTCCAATAATCCATATTAGATACGTAAGGAAGAATAGAAATAATCTTTTCAATTTCCATTTTATAATTAGATATATATAAACAAAAATGCTCTGTTGGTACCTGGGACACTGCTTATGATGACGACGATACAAATGCGCACTTGCTCCAGTGGCATCATTTGCAGGAGCAATACACAGCTATGTGGCCACCTACCTCAAGCCTCCTTTGTGCTGAAGAAAATCTTGCGAGGGGGTGTATCTCAAAAGGCGGTCTGAGGACCACTGCCATCCGGGGTCTGTGTACTAAAAGTGGGATGCCAGGCCTAGCTAAATCAGGATTTCTGGGGTGGAGATGATGAGACCTGATTTTTTTTTTTTAAAGAACTTCTTTTGGGGAGTTTTAGTGAAACTAAACTTAGTGAAATTTGAGCATTCCATCTTTTTAGTTACTTATTGCTACATAGCAACTCCTCCCCCTGACAACCCCAGTAGCTTTAGACAATGATTTCTTATTTCTCATGATTCTGTGTAGGTTCACTAGTAGTTTCTGTTTTGGCATCTCCTGGGCTCACTCAAGCAGCATCATTCTGGTAAAGGTATGGCTAGACTGGAAGGTCCAAAATGGCCTCATACATGTATTTGGCAATGCTGCTGGCTGTTAGCAGCAGAGCATCTCAGTTCTTCTTGCGACCTCTCATCCTCCAGTCAGCTGGAGCTCCTCAGGGCAATGCTCCAAGACAGCAAAGGTGGAAGCTGCAAGCTTTCCTGAGGCCTAGGCTTGCTTGTACAACATCATTTCTGCCACATTTTGTTGGGTCAGAGCAAGTGAGATGGCCAGACCAAGTTCAAAGCAGAGAAAAAATAGGTTTCATTTCTTGATAGATTCAGTCACAAAGCATTTTGTGACTGTATTTATTCTTCCTGTACACCATAGTTCTTAATACTTAGTCCCTTCTCCATCATGTCTGCAGGGATTGTTGTGTTTATGAAACTTCTATGGTATGTTTTTTATGGGCTTTGCTTTGAAATGATAATTTCTATCTGTATTTGCTAGAAACAGGTTGTTTTGCTTTCTAGTCCTAAAACCAGGATTGTTAATATCATAGCTAATAGTCATTAAATATAAGGGTCCAACCTCAGTCGAAAAGATTCAGAAGCTCAAAAGAAAAAAAAAAAAAAAAAAAGAGTTGGTATCTAACTTCCATTTTGGACCTACTGAAAAACAACTATGGACTTATTTAAGAAAAAAATTATTAATACAACAGAATTGCACACATCCACAATTATTTTATTCAGGTTTTTTTCCATCATAACCTTTTCAAATATGAAAAAAAATCAGAACTGGTTAAGTAAATTTAGTTTCCTCTTCTACCAGGCTTGTAAAGGGAGAGCTTCCACCCAAGCCACACCTACATCTCTGCTCCAAGAATTTGCTCGTGTATACACAAGTTACATGGAATATTGAGAAAACTGATTTAAAACGTATTCTTGGAAAGTGGCCTCTGAGAAGACTTAATTAGCAGTTAATTCTTAAGAAAAATGCCAAACCCTAAGTGCAACCATGGGCAAGTCAGCTATCTCAGTCTTTCTCCTAAAGTGAGCAATGAATTTTATGCTCTGTACCTGACTGACTTCAGTCCATCTTTATTCTCTCTACCATTTTCATATTTAAATAAAACCTTTTGCTGTTTTCAAAAATCACTTTTTAGGATAAGCTCTGGTAAAAGAGGAAACCACAAATATCTCATTTAATCAACTGAAAGAAAATATGCGATTAATTTGCCTGCTGCCTCCAGTTAAAGTGTTTGAATTCATTCTCCTGTATTTAACATTTGCTTATATATTTTTTTCCCTTTTGGTTTATACTAAGGCAAAAGTTTGCCAAGAACAATGTCCTCCTGAGTCAGCAAGTAAATTTCCCACTTAGATGAGTCACCAGCCTGGCTTCCCTAAGTCAGAGTCCTGTGTCTGGGCTGGATGAGAAACAACATTACAGGCAATCAGTCTAGACAGCTTGGGGGCAGTCACTTGGCCATTTATGGTGTCATTTCCTTTTTTTTTTTTTTAACTAAGAGAGCCTAGAGAGCAAAGAGAGGCTCCTGGGAATATATGTAGGGTTGCCAAATTTAGCAGATGAAAACACAGGATGTCCAGTTAAATTTGTATTTCAAATCAACAATGAATAGTTTTTTAGTATACATATGCCCTGTGCAATATTTGGAACATACTTTCACTAAAAATAAAAAAAATCACTTGTCTGAAATTCACATTTAATTGACTATCCTATATTTTATCTGGCAACCCTACATATATGGATCTCAACTCACAGCAATCACCTTTTATCATGCTACAGAATGTCACAGATGAAAGTCTTTTTTTCCTGAGTTTTAGAGAATGAAAGTTGAGTTATTTTTCTTTCATCTTTTATTCACTATGGAATTACTATCTAACGTCTGAGAAAGAAAAAATGATTAGTGACAATAATTCCTTAGAGCAGTGCTTCTCAGACAGTCATGTACATATAAACCAAACCACATGAGAACCTTGGAAAAATCCAGATTCTAATTCATCAGCCCGAGGTGAGGCCTGACATTCTGTAAAAAGCTCTCAGGTAATAGCAATGCTGCTGGTCCATGGACCATACTGGTCAGTAGCAAGGCTTTTAGTGTTTCTCAAATTTTGCTGTATATTAGAAAAATCTGGGGAGCTTTTAAAACTCTTGATGCCCAGGCTGCATCTCACCTATCAAAATCCAGATCTCTGGGAGTTGGAGCCAGGTGTCAGTATTTTTTTTTTTTTTTTAAGCACCTCAGTTGTTTCCTATGCACAACCAATGTTAAGACCTGCTATCTTTGGCCAACCAGTTCACTGCAACACTGGTTAATATTTATTTTTATATCCTTAGTGGAAGGCAATCATTTAAAAAAAAAAAAAAAAAAAAGGAACTCTGGTTGTTACATAGTAACTGTAATCTTTGTTTTAATTTTTTTTTATTTTTAACTTTCATGGATACATAGTAGATATATATATTTATGGGGTAAGTAACTATAATCTCCAGAGGCTGAAACTGAAGGATCTCCACTGCAGTCTTTTCAGTGTGTCCACTTTCAGTTATGCTTTCTAAGCAATTGAGAAAAGCAATAGATTTTTTTTCTTTGCTTAAGCTCAGCGGCAAGAAAGCAATAGATTTTTATTATTTCAACTGTTATAATAAATATCTCTCACTAAATATTTTCCAAATTCAGAAATTTTATATCTGTGACACCAAGATTGTTGGAAAGTACTTTTTCCATGATTCTAAAATCATTTATTTTTCTTAATGTTTCTAATAGAAACCTAACAGCCACCACCTCAGAGTTAGACTGCCTTGGAAAAGACTAGTTTTTATTGTCTGTTACTCTGGGAGGCTTGACTACAGTCAAGGAATGTGGCTTACGGAAGAAAATCAAATCTTTAAGTCTTGTCGTTTTTCACATAAAGACATGTCAATAACATAAAAGTATGCTTTCAAAGCTACTGATATGAACATAACATATACGTAACACATACTTACACAAAACATAAAAAGAAATGTCTCTGGAAGCCTTGTTTCTTAACCAAACGCCTTCCTCATTTTTCCTCTAATTATTGTCACTTTGGTGCCATCCATTTTTTTACCATCTTCCCTAAATCACAATCTTCTTTTTGTAGTCTTGTTTAGAGTGAGAAATGCCTTTAGGGTACCTTGTACTTTATGCTGGATTGCTCTCCCGTGGACTCTTTCTCTTTCTTTTCTTTTTTATTTATCTTGGTTTTTCTTTGTCCACTTCATTCATCATATATTCTCTTTACTCATGTGTGCCTAGCCTGCTCCCTCTATCTCTTCTCCGCTCAGTCCTGTACTTTTTTTTTTTTTTTTTAAGTTTCTACATTGTTTGGGGTGTGTGTGTGTGTGCACGCACACCACCATGCCTGGATAATTTTTGTATTTTTGTGGTGATGAGGTTTTACCATGTTGGCCAGGCTGATCTCGAACTCCTGGCCTCAAGTGATCCACTTGCTTTGGCCTCCCAGAGTGCTGGGATTACAGGCGTGAGCCACTGCGGTCGGCCAGTCTTCTACTTTAGTATCCTAACAATCTAGAATCTGTGACCAGGTCTTTTACTTGACCTGTCCCCCTCACCAACTCCAGCAGCTGCTACCATGCCTTGGGAAAAAACCTTAAGTCCACACATGCCCCTGATACTGGGTGGCAACATCAGCAGGTTGAAAGGTTGCCAGCTTGAAGAGCTGCCAAATTGCCAAATTGTTTTGCAAACATTTAACTATGGGTCCTTTCCTTAGTGTGCCCTTTTGGAAAATTTTTGGCTTGGAGGTGAGCTAGGGCAAAGTGGAATGCATCTCTTATGCAACATGAGCCTCCCACAATGAGGAGGAAAAGTTAACCTTCACACAAAGTCAGCTGCCTAAAAGTGTTTTTGTTCTAAATAATGGTAGTTTACCTTTCCTGCCATCATGGGAGGCTCATACACAGTTTCCATTTTATTTCATTTCATTTCATTTCATTTCATTTTGAGACAGAGTCTTGCTTTGTTGCCCACGCTGGAGTGCAGTGACACAATCACTGCTCACTGCAGCCTCAACCTTCAAAGCTCAAGCGATTTTCCCATCTCAGCCTCTGGAGTAGCAGCTGGGACTACAGGCGCGTGCCACCATGCCCATTATACACAGTTTCTTAAAACTCGGAACAGTGTACAATATGGTGACAGAACAATAACTAAACTAATGTTTATTCAACATTGTAAATTTTTATATGCAATTAGACCTTTAAATCTTGAAAACAACCCCCATTTTAGAAAATGAGGGTTAGAGAATAATGAGTTGCCCATGGTCACACAGGTAATCAGGTAGTAAAGACAGGATGTGAATCCAAACAAATCGAGTTAGAGAGCTTAGCTGCTGTACATTTGAATATATCTAGGGCCTCCACTATGCTGTATTGCCTTTTATAGTTCTCTTGGAGAATAACAGGATTCTAAAGGACCCTGATTTTAGATATTAATGTTGATAAATGCATTAACTGTAGTAGTTTTCTCCAAGCTGATTAAAAATATTATTTAAAGTGTTACACAAGCTTGATATTACGTAACGGTTAATCACAGTAAGAATTTTATTCCCCTTTCATTATTCTTTTAGTCTTTCTGATTACTACAAAAGGCTCAGATTGGGCCAGGCACGGTGGCTCACGCCTGTAATCCTAGCACTTTGGGAGGCCAAAGTGGGTGGAACACCTGAGGTTGGGAGTTCGACACCAGCCTGACCAACATGGAGAAACCCCGTCTCTACTAAAAATACAAAATTAGCCAGGTGTGGAGGTGCATGCCTCTAATCCCAGCTACCTGGGAGGCCAAGACAGGAGAATCACTTGAACCCGGGAGGTGAGCCGAGATCGTGCCATTGCACTCCAGCCTGGGCAATAAGAGTGAAAACTTCGTCTCAAGAAAAAAAAAAAAAAAAGGCTCAGATTGGTGCTAACTTGCGTTGGCAACTCTAATCATACTTGCTAATCTTTTAACAAAGAAAGGCAGGCCTTAGGCTGAGAAGTTCTGGTAGGCAAGAGTAACATTATTTTCTGTTCATTTCTAAGATTATTTTATATTTATGGCAAATGATTTTGGCTTGTTTATTTAGGCATGAATATATGTCCTCTTTAAATAAAATTCACATGTATATACTTATTTTAAAAAGTACATGGTAAAGTTGACATGCAGATGTGTCAAAAATCATGCCAGTAACATGCCAATGGTTGCAGTCTAGACTACTTTAAACAACACAACAAGAACAAAACAAAAAGACTTTGCAGTCCTATTTCTACTAGCTGCATGAAAATGTTGGAATTAAGGAAGAAATAAACAATTTAATCCTGAAGAGAACAGAATATTAGCTGCCATTGAATTCTTTTCTAGGGCTTCTAGAGTATAAAACAATTACTCCTCATTCACTCCTGTGAGGCGTTATTATGTTGTAGAAAGAGCTGTTGACACAATTTCACAGGCTAAAGGTCAGATCCTAACTCTGCCACTGACTAACCCTAGGCAGGTTCTCATACATTCCTTGAATTCAGTTTCTCCATCAAGAAATAAAGATAAATTAGTTTCTGGCCAGGCTCAGTGACTCATGCCTGTAATCCCAGCTCTCTGGAAGGCTAAGATGGGCTGTTTGCTTAAGCCCAAGAGTTCAAGACTAGCCTGCGGAAACATGGCGAAAAGACTTCTCTACAGAAAATACAAAAATTAGCCAGCCATAGTGGTACACGCCTGTAGTCCCAGCTACTCTGGAGGCTGAAGTGAGAGGATTGCTTGAGCCTAGAAGGTCGTGGCTGTAGTGAGCTGTAACTGTGCCACTGCACTCCAGCCTGGGTGACAAAGTCAGACCCTGTCTCAAAAAACAACAATGAAAAAAACCCAAAAAAACAAATTAAATAGTTTATTCTAGCCGTTTAGTCTATGATTCCACACTCAATGTATCCTCAATGGTTTGTACATTTTTTCCTAGCCACATCAGTATGGAACTGTGTGGGTTAAATCTCCTTTGACAATCTCCTCACTTAGAGTTAAAAAAAAAAAAAAAATTCTGTACCTATTTCCATTTATTTGCCTTTCTTCCAAAGTACTTACCTAGGAGAAGCTTTGTATAGGCTTTGAGAGAATGTAAACAATGCTAATGCTTTATTTTGTAAAGCTTCTGTTTTGTTATCAAAAGCTATCAAATTTAAAGTCTCCTTTGGGGGTGGGGTGAAAGTGCTGTTATAGGTCTGCTGCCTATTAAAACCTGCTTTTATTCTGGGAGAAGGTGAGACATTAACTTCCTTTACACCATTCAAAGAAACTAGCTTAAATTCCAAGGATGCCTGTGGCATTTACCCGACACTGCACTTCCCCATTGTGTTTGTTTGTTTGCTTTAACATTGGGCACAAAGTACAATTAATTACCACTGCTCACTGAACTAGAATATAATTATGGCCTGAAAGGATGACCAAACTGCTTTCTCTTGTTGAGTGACTATATCTGCAGAGACCCTTTTCCAGAGCTGCTTGAGTAAATGATCAGCTCAGCGCTATTGCTGAGCACAGTCTGGATAAATAGATGGCCCACTTTTAGTTAGTGTTCTTAAATTTTCCTGGATCTGGGTTTCACAAAAAGAAAAACTAAATTAGACAGTGAAAACACAAAAGCAGAAAACACGAGACCACAGGTTTCATTTGCTGTATAAGATCATTTAAAATCCTAGTTTCGTGGGTTATTTTCTTTTTTTTTTTATTTTAATTTTTTTTTTTTTTGAGACGGAGTCTCGCTCTGTAGCCCAGGTTGGAGTGCAGTGGCCAGATCTCAGCTCACTGCAAGCTCCGCCTCCTGGGCTTACGCCATTCTCCAGCCTCAGCCTCCCAAGTAGCTGGGACTACAGGCGCCCGCCACCTTGCCCGGCTAGGGTTTTTTTTTGTATTTTTTAGTAGAGACGGGGTTTCACCGTATTATCCAGGATGGTCTCGATCTCTTGACCTCGTGATCCGCCCGTCTCGGCCTCCCAAAGTACTGGGATTACAGGCTTGAGCCACCGAGCCCGGCCTTTATTTTAATTTTTAAGTTTTGGGGGTACCTGTGCAGGACGTGCAGGATTGTTATATAGGTAAACGCGTGCCATGGTGGTTTGCTGCACCTATCAACCCATCACCTAGGTATTAAGCCCAGCATCCATTAGCTATTTTTCCTAATGCTCTCCCTCCCCCCACCCCACCCCCTGAGAGGCCCCAGTGTTTGTTGTTCCCTTCCTTGGGTACGTATGTTATCATTGCTTATTTCCCACATATAAGCAAGAACATGTGGTGTCTGGTTTTCTGTTCCTGAGTTAGTTTGCTGAGGATAATGACTTCCAGCTCCATCCATGTTCCTGCAAAGGACATGATCTTGTTCCTTTTTATGGCTGCATAGTATTCCGTGGTGTATATGTACCATATTTTCTTTATCCAGTCTATCATTGATGGGCATTTGGGTTGATTTCATGTCATTGCAATTGTGAATAGTGCTGCAATGAGCATACACATGCATGTATCTTTGTAATAGAATGATTTCTGTTCCTTTGGTTATATACCCCGTAATGGGACTGCTGAGTCAAATAGTATTTCTGGTTCTAGATGTCTGAGGAATCACCACACCATCTTCCACTATGGTTGAACTAATTTACACTCCCACCAGCAGTGTATAAGTGTTCCCTTTTCTCCACAACCTTGCCAGCATCTGTTATTTCCTGACTTTTTAATAATTACCATTCTGATGGCATGGGATAGTATCTCATTTGGTTTTGATTTGCATTTCTCTAATCATCAGTGATGTTGAGTTTTGTTTCTAAAAACCCTAGAAGAATATCTAGGCAATGCCATTCAGGACATAGGAATGGGCAAAGATTTCATGATGAAATCACCCAAAGCAATTGCAACAAAAGCAAAAATTGACAAATGGGATCTAATTAAACTAAAGAGCTTCTGCGCAGCAAAAGAAACTATCATCCGAATGAACAGGCAACCTACAGAGTGGGAGAAAATTTTTGCAATCTATCCATCTGACAAAGTTCTAATATCCAGAATCTACAAGTAACTTAATCAAATTTTCAAGAAAAAAAAACCCCATTAAAAAGTGGGTAAATGACATGAACAGACACTTCTCAAAAGAAGACATTCATGTAATTTTTTTCTCACATTTATTTAAATTTTTTTTAATTTTCAATTTTCATGAGTACATAGTAGATGTATATACTTATGTGATATGTGAGATATTTTGATATAGGCATACAATATGTAATAATCACATCAGGACAAATGGGGTATTTCTCCCCTCAATCATCTATCATTTCCTTGTATTATAATCATTCCAATTATACTCTCCTATAGTTATTTAAAAATGTATAATAAACTATTGTGGACTTTAGTGACCCTTTTGTGCTATCAAATACTAGACCTTATTAATTCTAACTATAATTTTGTACCCATTAACCATCCCCACTACCCCCACCATACATGCTATCCTTCTCAGCCTCTGGTAACCATCAATCTATCTCCATGAGTTCAATTGTTTTAATTTTTAGCTCCCACAAATCAATGGAAACATGCAAAATTTGTCTTTCTGTGCCTGGATTAGTTCACTTAACATAATGTCCTCCAGTTCTATTCATGTTGCTGCAAATGACGGGATCTTATTCTTTATTATGGCTGAATAGTACTCCATTGTGTATGTGCCTCATTTTCTTTATCTGCTTATCTGTTGATGGACACTTAGGTTGCTTCCAAATCTTGGCTATTGTGAATAGTGCTTCAATAAACGTGGGAGTGCAGATATCTCTTCAATATATTTGCTTTCTTCTGTGTATATAGGTAGTAGTGAAATTGCTGGATCATATGGTATTTTATTTTTAGTTTTCTGAGGAACCTCTAAACTATTCTCCATAGTGGCCGTGTTAATTTTCACCCCTACCAACAGTGTACAAGTGTCCTTTTTCTCCACATCCTCATCGGCCTTCATCATTGCCTGTCTTTTGGATAAAAGCCATTTTAACTGTGGTGAAATGATATCTCATTGTAGTTTTGCTTTTCATTTCTCTGATGATTAAAGATATTGAGCACCTTTTTATATACCTGTCTGCCATTTGTATGTCTTCTTTTGAGAAATGTCTATTTAGATGTTTTGTCTATTTTTAACGGAGTTATTAGATTTTTTCCCTACAGAGTTGTTTGAGCTCCTTATATATTCTGGTTATTAATTCCTGGAATGATGAGTAGTTTGCAAATATTTTTTCCCATTCTGTGTGTTTTCTCTTCACTTTATTCTGTCCTTTGCTGTGCAGAAGCTTTTCAACTTGATGTGATCCCACTTGCCCAATTGTGCTTTAGTTGCCTATATTTTGGGAGTATTACTCAAAAAAATCTTTGCCCAGACAGATGTCCTGGAGACTCTCCCCAATGTTTTCTTTTAGTGGTTTTATAGTTTGAGGTCTTAAATTTAAGTCTTTAGGCCGGGCGTGGTGGCTCATGCCTGTAATCCCAGCACTTTGGGAGGCCAAGGCAGGTGGATCATTTGTGGTCAGGAGTTTGAAACCAGCCTGGCCAATATGGTGAAACACTATCTCTACTAAAAATACAAAAAAAATTAGCCAAGCATGGTGGCGGGCACCTGTGATTCAGCTACTTGGGAGGCTGAGACAGGAGAATCATTTGAACCCAGAGGTGGAAGTTTCAGTGAGTCGAGATTGGGCCACTGCACTCCTCCCTGGGTGACAGAGTGAGATGCCCTCTCAAAAAAAAAAAAAAAAAAAGATTTAAATCGTCAATCCATTTGGATTTGATTTTTATATGGTAAGAAATAGGGGTCTAGTTTAATTCCTCTGTATAAGGATATACAGTTTTTCCAGCACCATTTACTGAAGAGACTGTCCTTTCCCCAATGTATGTTCTTGGTACCTTTGTGTAGATGAATGGACTTATTTCTGGGTTCTTTTTTTTCTCTATCCTGTTCTATTGGTCTGTATGTCTGCTACTACATCAGTCTTATGCTGTTTGGGTTGCTATGTAATATAATTTGAAGCCAGGTAATGTGATTCCTCCGGGGTTTTTATTGTTTTTTTGTTTTTTTGTTTTTTTTTTGCTCAGGATGGCTTTGGCTATTCTGGGTCTTTTGTGGTTCCATATAAATTTTAGAATGGTTTTTTCTATTTTTATGAAGACTATCATTGGTATTTTGATAGGGATTGCACTAAATCTGTAGATTGCTTTAGGTAGTATGGACATTTTCATAACATTGATTCTTCCAATTCATGAATGTGGAATATATTCCCAATTTTTGTGGGTCCTCTTCAATTTCTTATGTCAATGTTTTATAGTTTTTATTGTAGAAATCTTTAACTTCTTTGGTTAAGTTTATTCTTAGGTATTTTATTTTATTTGTAACTACTGTAAATTAGATTATTTTCTTGCTTTGTTCTTCAGAATGTTTTCTGTTGGCATATAGAAATACTACTGATTTTGGTATGTTGATTTTGTGCCCTGCAACTTTCCTAAATTTGTTTATCAATTCTAATAGTTTTCGGTGGATTCTTTTGGTTTTTCCAAATGTAAAGATCATATCATCTACAAACAAGGATAATTTGACTTCTTGCTTTCCAATTTGGATGCCCTTTATATCTTTCTCTTTTCTGATTGTTCCAGTTAGGACTTCCAGTTTTGAATAACAATGATGACAGTAAGCAGTCTTTTCTTGTTCCAGATTTTAGAGGAAAAGCTTTTAATTTTTTCCCCAATTAGTATAATATTAGCTGTGGGTTTGTCATATACAGCTTTTTTTGTGTTGAAGTATCTTCTTCTATAACCAGTTTTTTGAGGGCTTTTATCATGAAGAGAAGTTGAATTTTATCAAATGCTTTTTCAGCATCAATTGAAATGATCATGTGATTTTTGCCCTTCATTCTGTTGATATGATGTATCACATTGATTGATTTGTATATGTCGAACCATCCTTGGATCCCTGGAATAAATCCCATCTGGTCATGATGAACCATCTTTTTTAATGTGTTGTTGAATTCAGTTTGCTAGTATTTTCTGAGGATTTTTGCATTAATGTTCATAAAGATATTAGCTTGCAAGTTTCCTTTTTTGGTTGTGTGTTTGGTTTTGGTATCATGGTAACATTGACCTCATAAATGAATTTGGAAATATTCCCTCCTCCTCTATATTTCGGGATAGTTTGAGTAGTATCGGTATTAGTTCTTCTTTAAATGTTTGATAAAACTCAGCAGTGAAGCCACTGAATCCTGGACTTTTCTTTGCTAGGAAACTTTTATTACAGCTTCAGTCTCATTACTTGTTATCGTTTTGTTCAGGTTTTGGATTTCTTTGTGGTTCAATATTGGTAGGTTGTGTGTGTCTAAAAATTTATCCATTTCTTTTAGGTTTTCCATTTCATTGGCATATAGTTGTTCATAGTAGCTTCTAATGATTCTCTGAATTGCTGCAGTATTAGTTGTAATATCTTCTTTTTCTTCTCTGAATTTATGTATTTGGGTCTTCTCTCTCTTTTTCTTAGTCTGGCTAAAGGTTTGTCAACTTTGTTTATCTTTTCAAAAAACCAGCTGTTCACTTCGTTGGTATTTTCTATTGTTTTCTTCATTTCAATTTCATTTATTTCTGCTCTGATCTTTACTATTATTTTTCTTCTACTTTTAGGGTTTGGTTTGCTCTTGCATTTTTCATTCTTAAAGATGTATAATGAGGTTATTTGACATTTTTCTGCTTTATTGATGTGGGTGCTTATAGCTATAAACTTTCCTCTTAGTACTGCTTTCACTGTATCCCACAGGTTTTTGTATGCTCTGTTACCATTATCATTTTTTCAAGGAAAAAAAAATTGAGACAGGATCTTGCCCATGCTGGAATGCAATAAGTGGCAAGATTATGGTTCACTGTGGTCTCACTCTCCTGAGCTGAAGTAATCCTCCCTCCCCAGCCTCCCGAGTAGCTGGGACTGCAGGAACAAACCAGCATGCCCACCTAATTTATTTTATTTTAGTAGAGATGAGGCCTCAGTATGTTGCCCATTTTTAAATTTCCTTCTTAATTTCCTTCTTAATTTCTTCACTGACCCACTGATCATTTGGAAGCATATTGTTTAATTTCCATGTGTTTGTATAGTTTACCAAATATTGTTGTGGACTTCTAGTTTTATTTCATTGTGATATAAAATATTTGATACAATTTCACTTTTTTAAATTTTTAAGACCTGTTTTGTGACTTAAAGTATGGTCTATCCTTGAGGATGATCCATATGTTCAGGAGAAAAATGTGTATTCTGCAGCCTTTGGATGAAATGTTCTGTAAATATCTATTAGGTCCATTTGGTCTACAGTGCAGATTAAGTCCAATGATTCTTTGTTGATTTTCTGTCTGGATGATCTGTCCAATGTTAAAGTGAGGTGTTGAGGTCTTCAGCTGTTATTGTATGGGCGTCATCTCTCTCTCTTAAGCTCTAATAATATGAGCTTTATATAGCTGGGTGCTCCAGTGTTGGGTGCATATATATTTACAATTGTGATATCCTCTCGCTGAATCAAGCCCTTTATCATTATTATAATATCTTGTCTCTTTTTATTTTTTGTGGCGTTTGTCATGAAATCTATTTTGTCTTATATAAATTAAGTGACTCCTGCTCTTTTTTGGTTTCCATTTGCATGGAATATCTGTTTCCATCCCTTTATTTTCAATCTATTATGTTTTTATAGGTGGAGTATGTTTCTTTTGGCAACAGATCATTGAGTTTTGTTTTTTCATCCATTCAGCCACTCTATATCTTGTGACTGGAGAGTGTAGTCCATGTATATTAAATGTATTATTGATAAGACCTTACTGTTGCCATTTTGTTATTTGTTATTCAGTTGTTTTGTGGGCTTCTCTTCTTCCATCTTTTGCTCTTTCCCATCTTCCTTTTGGCGAAGGTGAGTTTCTCTGTTGGTACATTTTAATTTCTTGCTTGGTATTTGTTGTATGTTTTTTGATTTGAGGTTATCATGAGGCTTGCAAATGTCTTATAACCCATTATTTTAACTGTTGACAACTTAACCTTGATTGTATAAACAAACAAAATAACAAGCAAAGAGAAAACACTTTACCTTTGTCCTCCCATTTTTAAACTTTTTGTTTTTTCTCTTTACATCTTATTATGTTATCTATGTATTTAACTGTTTTTGTAGTTATTATATTTTATAGGTTGATACTTGAGTCTTCCTACACAAGATATGAGCAGTTTACATATCACAATTACAGTGTTATATATTCTGTATTTGTCTGTAGGCTTACTGTTATCAGTGAGTGTTGTATCTTCAGATGATTTCTTATTGGTTGCTAATGTCTTTTTCTCTTTTTCTTTCAGATTGAAGAACTCTCTTTAGCTTTTCTTATAGGATAGGTCTGGTGTTGAGAAAATCCCTCAGCTTTTGTTTGTCTGTGAAAGTCTTTATTTCTCCTTTATGTCTGAAGCATATTTTTGCTGGATATAATAATCTAGAATAAAAGTTTGTTTTTTTTTTTTCCTTCAGCACTTTTAATATGTCATGCCACTCTCTCCTGGCCTGTAAAGTTTTCACTGAGAAGTGTGTTGCCACAAGTATTTGAGTTTTTTGGTATGTTATTTGATTATTTTCTCTTGCTGCTTTTAAAATCCTTGTGGTTTTGTTTGTTTGTTTGTTTGTTGTGTTTTTGGGGTTTTTTTTGTTTTTTTGTTTTTTTTTTTGAGATGAGGTTTCACTCTTGTTGCTCAGGCTGGAGTGCAGTGGTGTGATCTTGGTTCACTGCAACCTCTGCCTCCCTGGTTCAAGTGATTTTCCTGCCTCAGTCTCTCAAGTGGCTGGGATTACAGGCACCTGCCACCATACCCAGCTAATTTTTTGTATTTTTAGTAGAGATGGGATTTCACCATGTTGACCAGGCTGGTCTCAAACTCCTGACCTCAGGTGATCCACCCGCTTTGGCCTCCCAAAGTGCTGGGTTACAGGCATGAGCCACCTTGCCCCGCCTAAAATCCTTTCTTTATCCTTGACCTTTGAGAGTATAATTATTAATTTTCTTAAGATAGTCCTATGTGGGTTAAATCTGTTTCATGTTCTACAACCTTCAGGTACTTGAATATTGATGTCTTTCTCTAGGTTCAGAATGTTCCCTCTTATTATTTATTTTAATAAACTTTCTACTGCAGTTTCTCTCTACCTCCTCTTTAAGGCTAATATCTTTTAGATTTGCCCTTTAGAGTCTATTTTCTTGATCCTCTAGGCCTGCTTCATTCTTTTTTATTCTTTATTTTATTGTCTCCTCTGACTGTATTTTCTTTTCTTTTTTTTTTTTTTGGAGACAGAGTCTCACTTTGTCGCCCAGGCCGGAATGCAGTGGCGCAATCTCGGCTCACTGCAAGCTCCACCTCCCGGGTTCATGCCATTCTCCTGTGTCAGCCTCCCAAGTAGCTGGGACTACAGGCGCCCACCACCATGCCCGGCTAATTTTTTTTTTTTTTGTATTTTTAGTAGAGACGGGGTTTCACTGTGTTAGCCAGGACTCTAACTGTATTTTCAAATAGCCTGTCTTCAAGCTCACTAATTCTCTCTTTTGCTTGATCAATTCCACTGTTGAAAGACTGACCTCAACAGTTGATGCATTCTTGTCAACTGAATTTTTCAGCTTCAGAATTTCTGCTTCATTTTTTTAAGTTATTCCAATCTCTTGGTTAAATTTATCTGCTAGAACTCTGAATTTGTTCTCTGTGTTATCTTTAGTTTCGCTGAGCTTCCTCAAAACACCTATTTTGAATTCTCTGTGTGAAAGATCACATATTTCTGTTTCTCTGGGATTTGTCACTGCTGCCTTGTTTAGTTTGTTTGGTGAGGTCATGTTTTCCTGTATGGTCTCGATGCTTGTGGATGTTCCTCAGTTGTGAGCATTGAAGAGTTAGGTATTTATTCTAATCTTCGCAGTCTGAGCTTATTTGCTCCTGTCTTTCTTGTGAAGGATTTTGAAGTAGTCACAGGGAATTGAATGTTGTAATGTAAGTCTTTAGTCACTGCAGCCATATGTGCATTAGGGCACACTCCAAAGCTAGTAACACCGAAACTCTTGTAAGCTTGCAAAAATACTGTCTTAGTGGTCTTGGGTAAAATCCATGAGAATTCTTTTAATTACCAGACAGAGACCCTTGTTCACCTCCCTTACTTTCCCTTAAAAAAACAGTCTCTCTGGGCTGAACTTCCTGGAGCCAGGGGAGGAGTAACACAATCATTCCTGTGGCCATCACTGCTATGTGTGTGCTGGGTCATACCTGAAGCCAGCACAGTACTGGATCTCGCCCAAGGGCTGTGGTAACTATTGCCTGGCTACAACTGATATTTATTCAAGGCCCTAGGGCTCTTTAGTCTGCACATGTCACAATTCAGCTATCTTTTTTCAAAATCTAAGTTTCCATACACAGCACTGAGATAATTCAGTTCTAATAATGACCTCTTTGAATGTTGTATTATATTTGGAGGAGAAGAGACACAATCGGCCCTGTAGTCAGGAAACACTTAGAGATATAACACACTTATTTGATCACGTCTTACTGCCTGGCATCAATCACGTAATTCCCATATTTTATTCTTCTGTGTTCAGTAACATTTTGAATACATTATGGAAGACCCATAAGGGGACATAATGAAAAGTGTGGAACGAACAACATGAGGCATTAAATACATGGAGATTCTGTGGACGAAGAGATAAGTACCTGTGCAATGATGCTCATCTGTGAGAAGGGCAAAACAACAAATTTGTCATTAATAACAGTCTTTATAGGTCCTTGCACTGGAAACGATATTATTTGAAAATGATAAACTTATTAACTGTCCAATATAGCAAACCTCATAAAAAATTTTTTGAAATTAAAAATCTAGCTCCATGACATGAATTTGGCCCAAAGTAATGGTGTTTCTGTGGTGTGGTTATTGACAATACTATGGAACAATAAACCTGACCAAATGCTTTCTCATTCTCCATCATTGTTTGGTTTGCAGTAATCATCTATAAATCACCTGTTTGTCAAAATTGGTAGAATACTTACGGAAAAAAAAGAGAGCTAACTGGAGCAGGATCCCATTTTATTTATTTATTTATTTATTTATTTATTTATTTATTTATTTATTTTTGAGATCAAGTTTCGCTCTCGTTGCCCAGGCTGGAGTGCAGTGGTGCGATCTCAGCTCACTGCAACCTCCCCATCCTGGGTTCAAATGATTCTCCTGCCTCAGCCTCCCAAGTAGCTGGGATTACAGGCATGAGCCACCATGCCCAGCTAATTTTGTATTTTTAGTAGAGATGAGGTTTCACCATGTTGGTCAGGCTGGTCTCGAGCTCCTGACCTCAGGTGATCTGCCTGCCTTGGCCTCCCAAAATGCTAGGATTACAGGTGTGAGCCATTGCGCCCAGCCTAGGATCCCCATTTTTTAAAGCAGTAAATACCTTCAGTTCTCTTCTTAAACATCACCTGCATGTCTCAGTGATCCATCTCCAACCCAGACTCCTACTCCAGTCATGCAAATAACCATACACAACAAATGACAAATAGATCAGAAGTTTAATTGAAAAGCAAGACGTGTGCCATTCATTGTCACAGCCACTGATGGATCTGTTCAATTAATAATCTGCAAAAAATCTTTCTGTTGACTTTACCAATTTCAACACTTTTTTTTTGTTATAACTTGTTAATTTCCCATAGAAAAGTAAGGATTTTGTTTTATTTTACCTCAACATGTGATTTTTAGTAATATGCTCACTCCAAAGAGACTTCACCACATCAAAAGGGTGACGTTTTCCTATGGAATTCATTAGTTCAGGTTTTATTTTATTATTTATTTATTTGCTTATGTATTTATTTATTTTTATTTTTCGAGACAGAGTCTCACTCTGTTGCCCAGGCTGGAGTGCAGTGGTACAATACAGCTCACTGCAGCTTCAACCTCCTGGCTCAAGCATTCCTCCCACCTCAGCCTCTGGAGTAGCTGGGATCACAGATATGTGCCACAAAGCCTGGTTAGGTTTTTAAAAGTTTTGTAGAGATGAGATCCATGTTGCCCAGACTGGTCTTGAAATCCTGGGCTCAAGTAGTCTCCCACCTCAGCCTCCCAAAGTGCTGGGATTACAGGCGTGAGCCACTACCCCCAGCCTAGATTTTGATCAATAGGAAGATTGTGTGTCTTGATATTCAGAATATACAGCATGTGACTGACAAAGCTGAGTTTTGAGCTCTAGTTCTGTGACTTTCTGATTGAATGACTTCAAGCAAGTTACTCAACCTTTCAGTGACTATGGTCTTCCTTTTCAGTTATTCTGTCTGATCCTTTTTAAAATCCACCTGCTCTTTTTTCATTGTGATTATGTTCCATATGTTTCTCTTCCTTCTTTCATGCGTTTACTTATTTTCAAAATATTTATTTCATAACTTATTTCATATTATTCTGTTTTCTACGTTCTTGGATGTACTAACTTCCCCCAGTTACAGTATCTGCTGGCTCTGGCTTACGACACATTATTTCCTTGTGTGTCTTAGAATTCATCAGGGTTTTGCTTCTCTTATAAGAACTTCCTGTTGCCTTATTTATAGAAGTGCTCTTCAGAATGCTCTTTCATTTGTTTCTACCAGGCATCCCTGATCATCACTGCTCCACAACCCAATTGTCCAGGCAGAGATGTTTCCTTGCTCCCCTCTGGGGACCCATATGCAGACTTTTTCTAGTTCTCCTTTCACTGACAGTGGGGGCCTTTGTGAGACTTGGTTTATAGAGAGGTCTCACTTTCAAATCTTTAACTTGTCCCTTGTTTCTTTTGAGTTTTAACGTCCAAATCCCTAAATGTTAATGCCTATTTCTTCTTAATACCTGGAAGTTTCCCATTATTTTTTGCAAGCTCACCTTGGTATTTACAGTATAATTTATTTTATTTTGTTTAACAGTTCTAAGTAATGGTAGGAAGGGTTCTTTATTAGTTTAGGCCACCACGCCCCCAGAACCATTCTCTTATCTCTGCATATATGAAATACAGAATATGATGGCATGTGCCACACACAGTTTTGGTATGGATAAATAAGATACAGATTTAAATGCTTAGGGACATGTCAAGCACATAATTAACTGCATAATAAATGTCAGCCTTCATTGGGTGGATGCTATCACTGGTATTGTTAAGGTTCTCTTGGAACTAATCTCTGACACAGTTGTTAATATTTTATTAGATCAACAATTTGTTGAGTCTGCTCCGACTCACCAAATTAACTTGGCAATGATCTCTCTACTAGATGTAGCAGCAATTCTGCTTGTCATGGTTGGCTCTTAGCAAACTGGAGAGACCTGGAGGGTTAGGAACTACCCATATGCCTCACCTTGTAAAGGTGACAAATTGAGAATAAGCAAAACTAATCACTAAGAGATGGAGGAGAGTTACTAAAAAGCTAGCAAGATTCGTTGTTAATTAGGGCCAGTTTTTAGTTTCCAGAATAAAGGAACAGATATCAGAAGCTAAATTTGGATATTATAAACTTAGTCTACTGAAGACCAGTTATCCAAAGCCCAGAACCAAAGTTGAGTCATACTTAGGGAGTAGGGGAAGAAGCTTTCAAAGTATGGAATATAAATGATGGCCTAATAGGACACGCAGCTTAAATACTTCAGGAATTTCATCTGGAAACAAGGCAAAGTAGAGTGTGAAATGGGGATAACCCCTGAGAAGTAGTTTTGAACAAGTAGGAAAAGTGGGATATGGACTTCCAAAATATGGCAACAGTGAAAGCACCCTGCAAAGGATGAAGCCTAGAGTTAGATACCTGGAAGTCCAGAAACTTCAGGTACCTAAGACACCCAAGCAAAATTTATCCAAGTAAATAAAACACACCACACAAATTCTTAGGGAGAATACCTGATGTTGTGTAGGCATATCTCATCTTATTGGGCTTCATTTATTGTACTTCGCATATATTGCATTTTTTACAAATTGAAGGTTTGTGGTAATCCTGCATCAAGCAAGTCTATCAGTGCTACTTTTCCAACAGCATGTGTTCATTTCACAATATTCTTGCAATATTTCAAACACTTCCATTGTTATTATACCAGTTATGATGATCTGTGATCAGTGATCTTTGATGCTACTATCATAATTATTTAGAGGCACTAAGAACCCTGCCCATATAAGTGATCTTTGATGGTACTATCATAAATGTTTAGAGGGACTAAGAACCCTGACCATATAACACTGTGTGTGTTCTGACTACTCCACCAACTGGCCATTCCCCCACCTCTCTCCCTCCGCTAGGGCCTCCCTATTTCCTGAGACACTACAATATTGAAATCAGGCCAATCAATAACCCTACAGTGGCCTTTAAGTGTTCAAGTGACAGTTAGATTCCCATGTCTTTCACTTTAAATCAAAAGGTAGACATGATTAAGCTTAGTGAGGGAGGCATATCAAAAGCTGAGATAGGCTGAAAACTAGGACTCTTGCTGAACAGTTAGCCAAGTTGTAAATGCAAAGGAAATGTTATCGGAGAAAATAAGAAGTGCCACTCCAGTGAACACATAAATGATAAAGTGAAACAGCCTTATTGTTGATATTGAGAAAGTTTTTGTCGTCTGGATGGAAGACCAAACAGCCATAATATTTCCTTAAGCCAAGTCTAATACAGAAGAAGGTATTAACTCTCTTCAATTATATGAAGGCTGAGAGAAGTGAGGAAACTGCAGAAGAAAATTTGAAGCTAGCACAGGCTGGTTCATGAGGTTTAAGGAAAGAAGCCATCTGCGTAACATAAAGTGCAAGGTGAAACAGCAAGTGCTGGTGTAGAAGCTGCGGCAAGTTCTCCAGAAGATCTAGCTAAGATCATTGAGGAAGGTGGCCACACTAAACAACAGATTTTCCATGCAGAAGGAACAGCCTTATATTGGAAGAAGATGCTTTCTAGGACTTATTATTATTATAGCTATTATCTAAAGAGAAGAAATTAATTACTGGATTCAAATAACTGACTGACTGTCTTGTAGGTGTGATTGCGGCTAGTGACTTCAAGTTGAAGCTAATGCTCATTTACCATTTCAAAAATGCCAGGGCCCTTAAAAATTATGTTAAATCTACTCTGCCTGTGCTCTATAAATGGAGGGACAAAGCCTGGATGACAGCACATCTGTTTACAGCATGGTTTACCGAATATTTAAAGCCTACTGTTAACCCATACTGCTCAGAAAGGAGGGTATCTTTCAAAAGATTACTGCTCATTGACAAGGCAATCAGTCACCCAAGGGCTCTGATGGAGATGTACAAGGAGATGAATGTTATTTTTATGCCTGCTGACACAACATACATTCGGTAATCCATGGATCAAGGAGTAATTTTTACTTTCAAGTCTTATTATTTAAGAAATACATTTTGTAAGGCTATAGCTGCCATAAGTAGTGATTCCTCTAATGGATCTGGGTAAAGTAAATTGAAAACCTTCTGGAAAGGAGTCACCATTCTAGATGCCATTAACAACCTTCATGATTCATGGGAGGAGAGCAAGATATCAACATTAACAGCATCTTGGAAGAAGTTGATTCCAGCCTTCATGTATGACTTTGAGGGGTTCAAGACTTCAGTAGAGGAAGTAACTGCAGATGTGGTAAAAATAGAAGAAATTTGAAGTGAGGCATAAAGATATGACTGAAATTCTGCAATCTCGTTATAAAACTTGAATGGATGAGGAGTTGCTTCTTATGAATGAGGAAAGAAAATGGTTTCTTGAGATGGAACCTACTCCTGATGAAGATGCTGTGAACATTGTAGAAATAACAAAAAGAAATAGAATATTCCACAATCTTAGTTGAGAAGGTGGCAGAAGGGTTTGAGAGGATTCACCTTAATAAATCAAATAAAATCAGGATTATAATACTTAGAAAGAAGGAACCAGTGGACATTAGCTAGGCAGCTGGCAGTTTTTGTCACATCTATACAGTGTGATCACAACTATAATGATTATAAAATCAAATAAGGCCTGAGGAGTAAGACAAAGATATATATGTTTCCATTGGGACCTAGAGTTGAGGAATGACTCAGAGCACAACAAAGGGTAAGGAAGGGCAGACTTAGGCAGTATATGTGGGTTGGTTGTGGGGGAGTGTGGACGTTCAAGGTAGAGGACATGAAGGAGTTGAGAAGTTGAGAATGAGAAAGGAAATAATGTAGGGGAGTGTCTGGATGGAGACAAATGTGGGGACTGAAGGTGTAAACAACTCTTCTTGAAACATGTATCTTTTCTCCTTCCTCCCTTCTTTCTTTTCTCCTTCCTTCCTTCCTTCCTTCCTTCCTTCCTTCCTTCCTTCCTTCCTTCCTCCCTCCCTCCCTCCCTCCCTCCCTCCCTTCCTCCATTCCTTCTTCCCTTCCTTTCTCCCTCCCTCTCTTCCTCCATTCCTTCTTCCCTTCCTTTCTCCCTCCCTCCCTCTCTCCCACTGCCTCCCTCCCTCCTTCCTTCCTCTCTTTCTCCCTCCCTCCCTCTCCCCCACCCTTTCCTTTCTTTCTTTCTGTTAAATTATTTTGCAGGGTATACACACACACACACACACACACACACACACACATCTATATATATAATATAATATATATTACATCAATATATTATCGGATGTAGAATATATCATATTATAGAATATTATATGATATATATATTATATCCAATATATTATAGAATGAAGAACCAGATAGTCTTTGTTGAAAGAAACATATGCTTTGCTTCAGAGGTGTTACAGTAAGATCAGAAACAGAGACATAAATGAGACTTATTTCTTTAAAACAGAAATCATATTAATTCCATTTCATTCTTAAAATGTTGAAATCCTAAACATAGGTTTTGAGGTCCTACACGATCCTACAAACCTCGATGCCTGTGTCACAGCCACACTGTCCTTCTCTAGAACCTCAACTTTGCTGTATCCTCTTCTCTCACAGGGCCCCTCCTCATCTAGGAAATGTCTACACTCCTTCAGGTCTACCCTTAAAGGAAAGCTGTCCTGGCTTCCCTCACTGGGCTATTTCTCCTGTCTCAGGTCCTTATAGATAGGACCATCCGTCTCTCTTTTGAAACACTTATCTCAATTGTAAATTAACACTTCTTTGTATAATATATACTTTAACAGTGTAAGTTCCATTAAGGCAGGCACACTGATCTTTTTTGCCAGTGAGGCTGCAGGCACCTGATTCATGGGTTCTTGAGAAGAGAGAGCATTGATTCAATGATTGGAGAGAAAGGGAAATTCCTTAATGTTGAACTCCTGAGTTGGCCTCTGTTTGCCTAAGATAAAATTTACCACACTTACAAGTTATGTGAGACAAAAACAAATCACAAAAACAAAAACCCCTCAAACACAAACAATCTTAAGAAAGAAATTTCTTGGCTTACATAACTGAAAAATGCAGAAGCAGGAAGGGCTTGGCTTCTATCTCTTGACTCAAGTTTAATTTCCATATTACGATCTGTGTGAGATATGCTAAGGCTTCATTCTAAGACTCCTTGTGGTGATGAGAGAGCAGCAAAAGCCTTATCTTCACAATCTTTCTGGTTCGAGTCCAGCAGGAAAGGAGTCTGTTACTTTGATGCCTCTAACACAGTGTGACAGTCTCATTACTATGATTGACCTGCTTGTGAGTTAATAATGAGCACAATACAAAATGATACTCTGGCCACATCTGTATCACATAACATGCTTCAGAGCTAGAAGTGGAATTAGCTGCTTAGGAAATTATCTGCATAGACTGAGAGTGTATAGGGAGTTAATTCCCAAGCATAAGTTGTACAGATATTGGATAAGTTTACTCCACTTCTCATTATTGTATCTTGCCATGTGTTGCAGGCATCACTGAAATGCTGCTACATTACATAGTGGGAATCTTGAGAAAACATATCCTTGCTTTGCCATTAGGTGTGAAATTCCCTTATGGGTAAAAGGGTGCTGGTAATTGTTCCACACTCCAGTTTAGATATCTCAGCAGTACTGGGCTGTGCTATTTATTTGGTACATAACCCAGGCTGATTTTTAGCGTTCATCTTTACATATGCATTTGTCCTAGCTCCTCATTATACTGCAAGCTGCTGTAAGGAAGGGTCTAGCTGGGTTCCTCATGAAATGTCAGTATGAATAAGTGATTTTGTTCAATGATTCATTCACTTAAGGGCTCTGTTTCCAGTCAGATCTGACACAGTCAGAAACATTTGAGCTTCCAGTAGCTTTCAAACAGGAATTATAATTCTTTCTGGCAAGTGTGAAATCATCATAACTCATGTTCTTTAGAAACATAGTTTGAACAACATCCTGCTGACTGGAAACATGTATATAATCCCTCAACAGAGCAATTGCTCATTCAACACTTACATTTTACATGGAAACAAAATTTCAAGTAATTAAGTTTGACTGTTTACCAGTGTGTTTTTAACAGATAGGCCTATGGTATTATACTTTTGAACACAGACAATGTTTCCAGAACAGGAAAATGTTTTTTTACTTTCAGTTTTTATTTTTTAAGTTTAAATGTTTTATATTAGCTTGTAAATAAAATCTTTGAACATAGGAATAAAATCATATGCAAGGGAAAAAATTCTATCAGTTATGTTAGTGATGATTTATCTACCTTTAAAAATTATGCAAAAATGAATAGTTCAAATCAATAGCATAATTTTACAAACCTAAAACATTCTGTGTTGATAGATCATTACCTAATCTTTATGAAATTAATCTGTGTTACAAAAACAAAATTCCACTAAATTTATTTTTTAAACTTTTATTTTAAGTTCAGGGATATACATGTAGGTTTGTTATATAGGTAAACTTGTGTCATGGGGTTTGCTGTACAGATTATTTTGTCACCCAGGTATTAAGCCCAGTACCCGATAGTTATTTATTTTTTTTCTGATACTCTCCTTCTTTCAAGGAGCAACCCCCAGCAGTGCCTGCTGTTTCCCTCCTTGTGTCCATGTGTTCTAATCATTTAGTTCCCACTTGTAAGTGAGAACATGCAGTATTTAGGTTTCTGTTCCTCCATTATTTTGCTGAGGATAATGGCCTCCAGTTCCATCTATGTTCCTGCAAAAGACATGATCTCATTCTTTTTTGTGGCTGCATAGGATTCCATGGTGTATATGTACCACATTTTCCTTATCCAATCTCTCATTGATGGGCATTTAGGTTGGTTCCATGTCTTTGCTATTGTTAATAGTGTTGCAGTGAACATTCACATGCATGTATCTTTGTGGTAGAATGATTTATATACCTTGGGTGTATACCTAGTAATGGGATTGCTGGGTCAAAGGGCATTTCTGTCTTTTGGTATTTGAGGAATCGCCACAGTCTTCCACAATGATTGAACTAATTTATACTCCCACTGGCAGTGTATAAGTGTTCCCTTTTCTCCAAAACCTTGCCAGCATCTGTTATTTTTTAACTTTTAAATAAAAGCCTTTCCACTGTTGTGAGATGGTACCTCACTGTGGTTTTGATTTGCATTTCTCTAGTGATCAGTGATGTTGAGCTTTTTTTTTCTCATATGCTTGTTGGTTGCATGTATGTCTTCTTTTGTGAAATGTCTGTTCATGGCCTTTGCCCACTTTTCAATAGGGTTGTTTTTTTTTTTTTTTTTTTTTTGCGTGTAAATTTTAAGTTTCTTATAGATGCTTGATATTGGACTGTCAGATGCATAGTTTGCACACATTTTCTCCCATCCTGTAGATTGTCTGCTTACTCTATTGGTAGTTTCTTTTGCTGTGCAGAAGATTTTAAGTTTAATTAGATTCCATTTGTCAAGTTTTGTTCTTGTTTCAATTGCTTTTGGTGTCTTTGTCATGAAATCTGTGCCAGGACCTATGTCCAAAATGGTATTGCCTAGGTTGTCTTCTAGGGTTTCTACAGTGTTAGGGGTTACATTTAAGTCTTTTATTCATCTTGTGAACTCACCAATTTAAATGTTGAGAAGTATCTATTTAAATCTGAGGCACTGAACCTGACCTCTGATCCTAAAGGCAGGGGAGTGTGTGTGTGTGTGTGTGTTTGTGTGTGAGTGACAGGGAGAGAGAACACAGACAAAATGACAAAAATTGGCCAGCTATCTGAAAAACATGGGGGATACAAGAAAGTGCCAAGGGGCAAAAACCAGAGTTCAGCCAAGGTTTAAGATAAATAAGCAAAGAGGCTAATTCTGGGCAAGTAAAATAGGAAACATTATTATTATTATTGTTACTAATATCTGTATAACAATTACTGTGCACTAAGTACTATATAAGTGCTATAAAGAAAAATGTATTATCCTTCTTTTTAATACTGCAGCTTTAATGAAGGTAGAAACTATAACTATTTTATGTAGGTCCCTTGTTCAGTAAGTACTCGTGAATAATAATGACACTGCATTTGCCAAAATAAAGTGAATGGAACCAGGGATGAAGGGTTGGGGGCAGACAAAGAGACATTCCCTGAGCAGCTAAGTGAAATTCCTGACTCTTTATGGGGTGTCCAAGGCCCTGGCTGTGGCTGAGGAGAGGCTTTTAAAGTGTAGCAAGGCATATTGGATTCTGCCCAGATTTTATCCAAATTCCAAAGATAATTTAAACTTTTCATTAAAGTAGCTATCAAAATGCAACTGAATGACTGTGGCACTATAAAAATGTCTGTATGTGTTTCTCTCCCCACCTTATCCTGCTTCCCCTACTCTACCCTACCCTAGTCAGGGTACTCTGGGATTTCTAAAGTGCATGTAATCACATATCCTCAACTTGCACCAGTGCTGGGGGCATTTATTATCTGGTGTTAGACATGTGTGAGGGTGGATTTCTGGAGCTTTGTACTGGTGGCAGCTAATGTACTTAGCAGCCAGCCCCGATAACTGACTATCGCATGTACCTATTTCTTTTCATAACACATCGCTTTTGATTAGTGCTGATTCAGTGTGTCCTAAGAGACAATCATTTCAGTCTTCCAGGCCTGAATGTAATCATCAAGGGATTTTTTAAATTCCTGTGTTAATACCTTCATTCCACACAGCCTCTACCATGTTTTCTTAGCTAAGCAAAGTGTCTTAGTAGTAAATTGAACTTTTTAGAAAATAAAACCAATACTACATGGGTTGGTGAATGAGAGAGGCATCTGTAGACAAGATAATTTTATCACATAAAATAAATACACATTTTATGATGGAAAACAGTCAATGAAAATAGAACCGGAGGATACTATTTGTTACTTTCAGAAGGCTATCTAGATTCTGGAAAGCAATCTGGGGTTTTCATTAATGATGCAGCTGTCTAAGGTTTGACCACACAATAACAGACATTCTTCATTTGAAAACTTTCAAAGCAATAATAACCTATTTATGACAAAGAGAAACCTTGAGTTATTGAAATTGCTGGGGGCAGGTAAGTGGTGTGTGGGCTGGGGAGGTTTACACAGCACAGACATTTGAAAAGAATCATTAATATTTTTCAGCTTACAGTGGCTCTAGAGGAAGACTGTTTTTGAATTCACACTTACTAGCTGTGTGAACTTGGATAAATTTTAAACTCTTTATCAAAGTTTATTTTGCTGTAAAGTGAAGATATAATAATATAGTACATGCTCCGTCATTATAGGGGTGATAATTGAGTTAATACAATGAAAAGGCTTAGAAAGATGCCCTAACTCACTGTAAAATTATGTTGCACCATCACGCTCATCATTATTATATTAATGTATATCTCTAGATTAAATCACTTTTTATCTATTCCTTGTTCCATAAATGTGGTCGGCTGTTAGCTGAAGATAGGCTGTCCTTTCAGCTTTCACCATCTTCATCAAGGCCAATCCTCATGTTTCTGTATGGAGAGAATTCAGCTGGATCAATACCTCAGATCTCTCTTCCCTGTCACTCACTTCTCTTCTGGAAGAGGGGTGACTTATTTGATTGAAGGAACTGGGCTGTGTGGTCAGTGGATCTGTCATTGTGCTGACCAGGTACATTCTGGTCTGGGTCTCCACTAGGCAGTCAGGCCCAGCCCTTGGGGCAGACTTTGGCCTGTCTAGCTCTTCCATGACAGGGTAGATGATAAGCCTACTATTTTAGGGTTACAATATCAAGTCATTTGATCACATTTTCCAATTGAGTTTTTTTTTTAAAATCAGTAATAAAGCTGATATTTCTCTATAAATCTGACTTCAATATGTTTTCCTCAGTTGGGTTTAGAAGAAAAATAATATTTTATTAATTGGGTTTCCAAATTTTCAAAACCTATTGTGTGTAAGGTTCTGAGAGGTTACTACAGATAATACACTAATGACTAATGACTAATGACACTAATGACTAAGACACCATCTCTTGCTTATAGAGGTTGATATCTGGTAAAATGTATGATGACTTTTCATAAATACCTATAACACAAGATGAGTAATTAAAACAAGAAAAGCAAAACAAAGTGTTATGAAAAATTCAAAGAGAGAAGACATGACTGCCATGCAGAGGCATCAAGAAAAAACTAATGAGGGGATAAAGAGAGGTTGATTAATGGGTACGAAATTACAGTAGTGGTTGGGTGTGGTAGCTCACTCCTGTAATCTCAGCACTTTGGGTGGCCAAACAGGGAGGATCACTTGAGGCCAGGAGTTCAGGACCTCATAGTAAGGTCAACATAGTAAGACCCCATCTCTACAAAGAATTAGAAAAAAATTAGTGAGGCATGGTGGTGCATGAATATAGTCCCAGTTGCTTTGGGAGGCTGAGGCAGGAGGATCCCTTGAGCCCAGGAGGTTGAGGCTGCAGTGAGCCATGATTGTGCCATTGCCTGGGTGACAGAGTGAGACCCTGTTTCAAGAAAAAAGAAAAAAGTACAGGTAGATAGAAAAAATAAGACCTAGTGTTTGATAAATAAGTAGAGTGGCGATAGTCAACAATAATCTATTGTATATTTCAAAATAGCTAGCAGATAATAATTTGAATTTTCCCAGCATAAACATAAGATAGAGGTTTAAGGTAATGGATATCCCAATTACCCTCATTCAATTATTACAAATTATATGAAGGTATCTAAATATCATATATACCTTGAAAGTATGTACATCTATTAGGTATCAATTTGAAAAAAGAAAAAATCTCATGGAAGAGATGATGCTATGGTTTGAATGTGTCCCCCAAAGTTTACGTGTTGGAAACTTAAACCCCAGTGCAGCAGTATTGAGAGCTGGGACCTTTGAAAGCAATTAGGTCACGAGGGATCTGACCTCAGGAATGAATTAACGTCATTATCCTGGAAGTGTGGGCTTATTATAAAAGTAAGTTCAACCCCCTCTTAGTCTTTTTGGCCCTCTCTTTGCCTTTCTGCCATGGGATGATACAGCAAGAAAGTCCTCTCAAGATGCCAGTACTTGAATCTAGGACTTCCCAGCCTCTGCAACCATGATCCAATAAAGTTATATTCATTATACATGACGCAGTTTGTGGTATTGTTATAGCAGCACAGAACAGACTAAAACAGATACTTAATATGGGGTGGGAGAAGCAAAGTGCAATGCCATGAAGGCAGAAAAGCATGAGTATGTATGTTAGGGGAGGGAGGTAATGGAAAGTCACAGAAAGATTTTGAACAGAGAACTAACTTTAGGGTTGCATTTAATGGATATTAACCAGGGAATGGAATATAACACAGATTTAATTAAAGGGTTGGGGGATGAGAGTAATTGGTGTCGAGATTCAGTTCCCTAATTCTAAACCATGATATATCAGAATAAAGCACATAAAATAGATTTACTTTAGGGGAATATATTAGTCAGTGTTCTCCAGAGAAACAACACAACCAGTAGGATATGTGTCTATCTGTTGACAGACATTTGTCTGCTACTTCTTTCTCACACATGTATACATGCATAATTACGGAGGCTGAGAAGGTCCACAAACTGAAGACCCAGGAAAACTGGTGGTATAATTCATTCCAAGTCTGGAAGTCTGAGAACCAGGAGAGTTGATGGTGTAAATTCCAGTCCAAGGACCAGAGAACATGAGATGAGTTGTCCAGCTCAAGCAGACAGGCAGGAAGCAAAAGGGAAAATTCCTCCTTCCTCCACATTTTGTTCTATTCAGATGCTCAGTGGATTGGATGATGCACAGCTGTATTGGGAAGGGCAATCTACTTTACTGAGTCTACTGATTCAAATGGTAATTTAATCTGGAAACTCTTTCACAGACACATCCAGAAGTAATGCCTCCTCTGTGCATCCTATGGCCAGTCAGGTTGACATATAAACTTAACCAACACAAGTGATAAGATAGTTAGTTCAGACTTGGATATTGAGTTTGAAATGCCAATGGGACATTCAAATGAATAACTCTAGACACTTCTGGCTCCATTCTATCCTTCTAGTGGTAGAGAAATAGACTGTAACTCTTTGTGGCAAGAATTGCAAATAATTTCTTTTTGCCATTTTTATTATCCACCCCACAAATTCTGCAATTTATTTGCTTTATAACCTAGAACATTTATTTAACCTTTCTTAGCCTGAGTTTCCTACTATGTCAAAAGGAAAACCTCATAGATTTCTGAAGGTTAGATAACACATGTACTTACCTTGCACAGTCCTGGAATGTGGTAGGTGCTAAGAAATGGTAACTATGACCATCGTCGTCATCCTTACTGACACAGGTTCAAATACTGTCTCCATCACTTAGCGGTGTGATATTTAATCTCTCTAAACATTGGTTTGCTCATCTTCAAAATGAGGATAATAAGAATAACTACTGTAATGGTGGTTGTAATGATTTGTGAGAAATCTGTGTATAGAATCTCTTAAAAGGCTAGTACTAGTAACTCCCACATAAAGTTGTTGTGAAGACTTAATAAATTCTTAAATATAAAGCATTTAGCCTGATGGCTGGCATATATTCCAAGATTCAATACATGTTAGCTATCATTGCTATAATTACTACTACTACTACTACTACTACTACTACTACTACTACTACTACAACAATTATATTAGATAGATAATTCACTGTCACCTCTCTATTCACTATGGGTTCTTTAAAGAATCTTGTCAGTACCTATCTCACTTAGAAAACTGGATATTAGATAGCTAGATATAGCTATTTTAAAATATAAACTGAAGATATATAGAGGGTAGTTTTCTATGCATTTCAGGAACTTAGGGGTATCTGGGTTTTAAGTATATATATATATATATATTTAATTATATCTATATTTCAAATTTAGTTTAAATGAATTTAATTTAATTTTTGTAGTTGCAGGGTCTCAGTGTGTATTCCCAGGCTGGTCTTAAACTGCTGGGCTTAAGTGAATCACACACCTGGGCCTTCCAAAGTGCTAGGATTACAGACATGAGCCCCTGCACACAACCTTAGGTATATTTAGAATGGTATGCATATAGATACTTAAGAATCCTGAGCAAGTATAGGGAGAAAGGTGCACTGACGCGCCTTACTAGGTATCTGTGCTTTGCAGATGGAAGAAGGAAGAAAAGACAGGAAAGGACACATAAGGAAAGACTGGTGATCCAGAAGTAGATCCAGAATGATACCAGTCATAGTACCAAGGAAGGAAGAAATTACAAGAAATGGGAATGTTCAACAATGCTGAGTGGTACACAAAGGCCTGAAAAAATGTAGGCTTTGCCAATTATGGGGTAATTGGTGACCTTTGAGAGAATAGTTTTAGAAAGAGAACCAAGGGTGGAGTTAAAATTCCAAGGATCTGAGGAATGAGTGGGTGGTAGGAAAAAATGGAAGCTATGATGGTAGCCTACTTTTTAAATATGTTTTCCAAAGAAGAGAAGAAATAACACAGGGCAGTAACTTGAGAGGGCAGCAAGTCAAAGGAAGGATCTTTATAAGGAGAGAGAATATTTTTAGAAACTCAAACAGAGAGCAAATTAAAACACCATCAAGAGAGGCCCTTGGTGCATAAGATCTTAAAGGAAGTGAAGAAGAATAGGAATAGAGCCCAGGTTGAACCTCATAAAGGGTGGACTTCCATCATCATTAGAGGCATAAGCAAAGGAAAGGGGTGAACAGACTAAAATTACCAAGAGATACTGAGATGGAGAGAATGAAGCTGCACAAAGTCTACATCTGATATCTTGAATCTTACTGGGAAATGAGAAAGTGATTGGTATATTTTGAGAAATAACCAGAAATTGGGTGGGAGCTGAAGGACAGGAGAGCCACATGGAAGGTTGAGAGTTGATTGTACCTGAATATAATAATTTCTGGGCAGTAATGAGAGCTTAGCTAAAATTAGACATATTAAATTGCTGTAGACCCAGCATATTCATTTTCCCTAAGAGTGTTAAATGTCCAGAAAGTGACAGTAGAGAAAGCATATTTTCTTTATATTGAACTTGAAAATGGTAAGACAGGAATGAGAGAAAAGAAAAATGGCAAGGAATGCTGTGAGGCGGTGAAGAGTGTATTACTGTCAGGAATAAGCATATTATTTACATTAAAAATAAACTCAGAGAAGGGAGGATAAACTGAAGAAAAGAGAGAGTTCAAGACACAAGCAAACACCAGTAGGATTAAAAACAAGTTCAGTGATGATGAAGAAATGGAGGATTTGAGGTTGAAGTCAGACTGTGGATTTCCAAAGATCAAAATCTTGGAAGTGAAACCACATCAAGTAAATCCAGGTAGGTCTTGCCTACAGGTGGAGGTCTGCTTCAGGAAGTCCAGAAAGCAGTGAGGAAAGACTGTGTAGGAATATGACCCAGTGTTTACAGACATCAGCTTTGCAGTCAGAATCCCAGCTCTACCACTTTCTAGTTGGGTGACTCTGTGCAAGTTCCTAAACTTTTCCATGTCTGATTCTCATCCATACAATGAAGGTCATATTATTTCCCCGCTTTTAGAACTGATGTGAGGATTAAATGGGATAATATATGTAAAGCGTCTCACATGTGACACTTAATAAGGGCTCGAAGTATAGTTTTTATTATTTAGTGTTACTTTCAGTATCTTCATGATTCATATGTCAGTGTTTATCCATGGGAGAGTGACATGGGTTAAGGTGCAGAGAAAGACTGTGAGTGTGGCATAAAAGTCTATGAAGAAAGTATCAGGTTTAGAGGTTAGTGGATGACTGGGTAAAGGCTAGAAACCTAATAAAAATGCCTGCAACAGACATTGACGACCTTAAAAAAGGAAATCCGTTTTAGGTAGAACGGAGTAGAATGGCTCCAAAGTTTAGTGCCATTGGCTTAATGCTATCCTGAAAGACTCAGATTATTTCTCTGCTTGTTTGCTGGTCCTCTTGGGCTATGTTCTGTCATGCTCTCCATATTATGCCTGCAGTTTTAGATATCCTTGGGGAACAAGTTTTGGGGATCATTAGTAGATCATTCTAGAATGTGAGGGTGCTAGCACCTATTGATTTCAGTTTGGAGAATAAGGCAGCAGAGAAGTATTATTCCATATTTTGTTATACAAATGATGCTGCAGTTAGCACCCTTATAAATGCTTCATTATACATATGTGAAGTATTTTTCTAGGATGAATAGGAAGACATAGAATTGCTACCAAAGAGCACACATTTTAAACATTGTAGATACTTACAAATGGCATTATCACTTTACACTCTCACTAGCAGTATATTAAAAAATTCTAAGGATTCCCTTACTTCCTACTCATATTTTGATAATATCAAACTTTTAAATATTTGCTAATCTGGTACACAAAAAACCATGTCTCATTGTTTTTTCAATGTGCATTTTTCTGGTTACAAATGGGGCTGAGTATCTTTTCAAATGTTTGTGGATCAGTTGCATTTAATTTTTAATGAGGCCGGGCGCGGTGGCTCACGCCTGTAATCCCAGCACTTTGGGAGGCCGAGACGGGCGGATCACGAGGTCAGGAGATCGAGACCATCCTGGCTAACACGGTGAAACCCCGTCTCTACTAAAAAAAAATACAAAAAAAACTAGCCGGGCGAGGTGGCGGGCGCCTGTAGTCCCAGCTACTCCGGAGGCTGAGGCAGGAGAATGGCGTGAACCAGAGAGGCGGAGCTTGCAGTGAGCTGAGATCTGGCCACTGCACTCCAGCCTGGGCGACAGAGCGAGACTCCATCTCAAAAAAAAAAATAAAAAATAAAAAATAAAAAATGAATTTCCTCTTCATCACTTTTGCTTGTTTTTCTATTGGATTGCTTATGTTTTCTTAATTTGTAGAAATTCTTCATATAGTCTGAATACTAATCCTTTGATTGCTATTTTCGTCTATCCTTTGCTTTAGCTTTGTTGAAGATGTCTCCAACAAGGGAAACAAGTTTTAATTTGCAAGTAGGAAACAACTTTTAATTTGCACAAAACTTTTTGTCCTCTTGGATTCTTAGGCTGTTTAACTGGCAGTAACTGGTCATTTGATTTCCAGAGTCTACTTTTCCCAAAGTCAATTACAGGAAGCTCTTTATACAGTGTCATTTAAAGAATAAAGAGAGAAAGCCTGAACTGCTAAAATATACTTCAACCCATGAGTCTGATGCCATGACTGGAATCCCCCAGATTAGTCATTCCTGAGGGACTTTCTGGAATGTGAGATTTTAACTTGGTGAAGGGTATTATTATGTTGTTGAAACCTATTAACACATTAACAATGATTATGTTCTTTAATGAAATGTTTTTCCTTTTTTTTATTTTAACTGAGTAGAGAAAGAACAGAGCAGGAATGAGATGTACAGATAAAGTAAGCAAAGTATGAAAAACAGTATAGGGCCCTGCTATTTGAAGAACTATTATGGAAGGCTCTGGGCAGTGAGGAGGCAAAATTTACCTGTTTTAGGAAGAAAGAAGGGAGACTAAAAACAAAGATGACCAAAATAAACTTTTGAGTTTTCTCCCCTCAGCCTGGAATTCTTTTAATCCTCTAATATTGAGGTTACAATATCAAAATATAGTAATTTTCCACTTAAATTAGATGTGCGTTTGATTATTCCCTTATCAAAGCAAACTTAAGCAGTTCTGTAGCTCTGAGTCAACAGATCCTTTCAAACATTCTTCACAAAAGTCCTGTGATGAGGAAAGTCATTTAAGATTTAAAATGAGAGAATTACAAAGAAAGTGGCATAAAAGACTTGTCCTTTGCCATGTGTTAAATTACAAGTATTATTCTAACTTTGTAAGTGGTTTTAGTCTCTGAGGGAAAAATATTTAATGAAAGCAGATGTTGATGAGTCACATTTAAGCTCTTATAGTTTAAAACACATTTTTTATTTGTACATGGAGTTGTTGCTTAGAAGGTGACTGGATAAAGTCCTCAAACCCAAACACTAAATGATGAATTTTCTTGTGTTGTCAATACCAAAGAATTTGGACTAGAGAGTCTGTAAGAACACTTCCAACTCTTGTATCCTACACTTTTTAAAAGGAGATTTATGGTCAGGCGTGGTAACTCACGCCTGTAATCCCAGCACTGTAGGAGGCCAAGGCAGATGGATTACCTGAGGTCAGGAGTTCAAGACTAGCCTGTTCAACATAGTGAAACCCTGTCTTTACTAAAAATACAAAATTAGCCAGGGGTGGTGGTGCATGCCTGTAATCCCAGCTACTTGGGAGGCTGAGGCAGGAGAATCGCTTGAACCGGAGAGGCGGAGGTTGCAGTGAGCCGACATTGCGCCACTGAACTCCAGCCTGGGCAACAAGAGCAAAACTCTGTCTCAAATTAAAAAAAAAAAAAAAAAAAAAGGCCGGGCGCGGTGGCTCATGCCTATAATCCCAGCACTTTGGGAGGCCGAGGCGGGCGGATCACAAGGTCAGGAGATCAAGATCATCCTGGCTAACACGGTAAAACCCTGTCTCTACTAAAAATACAAAAAATTAGCCAGGCATGGTGGCGGGCGCCTGTAGTCCCAGCTACTCGGGAGGCTGAGGCAGGAGAATGGCGTGAACCCGGGAGGTGGAGCTTGCAGTGAGCTGAGATCGCACCAGGGCACTCCAGCCTAGGCGACAGAGCGAGATACTGTCTCAAAAAAAAAAAAAAAAAAAAAGACATATGCCTTTTTCTCATTTGCCCTAGTCATACAGCCATGAAATGATGTAACCATGAGATGATGTAGCCACATGATGAAATAGCCCCCAACTCTTTTCTCCTGCGGCTACTTCTTTAAGTCACTGTTCAGACATTCACGGTGAAGAAGTTAGGGAGAAGAAGAAAATGTTCAAATTGTGAGTATGAGACAAATATTGAGTTATTATTTAATAAATATTTACAGATTGGTTAGCATGTGTGAGACTAACCACAAGTAGACAGACTAACCAAATAACCATAAACAGAATCTCAGACAAAGTTAAGTACTATGAAGTGTCCTTATAACAAAGGACTTAGGAGTCAAAGAAAACCTTCTCTCAGGAAGGACCAACGTCTGTGCTAAGATTTGAAGGAGGAGCAGGGGTTAAACAGTGAAAGAGTAGACCGGTCACTGTGGCTCACGCCTGTAATCCCAGCACTTTGGGAGGCTGAGGCGGGCGGATCACGAGGTCAGCAGATCGAGACCACCCTGGCTAACACGGTGAAACCCCGTCTCTCCTAAAAATACAAAAAAACTAGTCGGGCGTGGTGGCGGGCGCCTGTAGTTCCAGCTACTCAGGAGGCTGAGGCAGGAGAATGGTGTGAACCCGAGAGGCGGAGCTTGCAGTGAGCGGAGATCGCGCCACTGCACTCCAGCCTGGGCGACAGAGAGAGATTCCATCTCAAAAAAAAAAAAAAAAAAAAAAAAAAAAAAGGAAAGAGTAGGCCAGGCGTGGTGGCTCATACCTGTAATCCCAGCTCTTTAGGAGGCCAAGGCGGGTGGAACACTTGAGGTTAGGAGTTCAAGACCAGCCTGCCCAACGTGGTGAAACAGGCTCTTTACTAAAAATACAAAAATTAGACGAGTGTGGTGGTGCATACCTGTAATGCCAGCTACTTGGGAGGTTGAAGTAGGAGAATTGCTTGAGCCCGGGAGGCAGAGGTGACAGTGAGTCGAGATCACGGCACTGAACTCCAGTCTGGGTGACAGAGCAAAACTCTTGTCTCAAAAAAAAAAAACGGTGAAAGAGTGGGTGAGTTGGCGATGGGCATTCCAGGCAGAACAACAAGCATTCACAGGGCTCCTGTATCAGGAGACAGCATTGTCTGTTCAGGAAACATGGAGAAAGGGTGATGCATCCCCAAGCTAGTTAGGAGGATTTGGTAATGACTCGGATAACTGGAGAGAGTTCTCTCTCAGATTCTGTGCTACTTTCTTCCTCTCTCTCCCTCTCTCCTAATGGAAAACAAACACTTCAGTCAGGCATTGTTTTAAGCACTTTATACATACTAACTCAACTCTAACTCAACACAAACCAACCAACATATGGCAGAGAATATGAACTCATGATCTTACCCGAGACATCTCTGCTTTGTCTTTTTCACCCCTCAAACACTGAACTATCCTTAAGATAACAGACAGTTTCTATAGGGACAAACCCAGGGCATTTAGTTTTTGTAGGGACAAGCCCAGGATTACTTGCAAAAAGGCCAAAATAAATAAATAAATAAATAAATAAATAAATAAATAAAATAAAAATAAAAATAAAAAGTAAAAAATCCCACACAAGAAATAAAGGAAAAAAAAGGTAAAAAAGGATGTAGGTATGCAAATGTGTTTTAGTCATGCTGAATCCCAAGGCAAGGTACACTTAGGAAGAAAACTACAAAATACTACAATCCATTCATGTGTTACTTACTTAGTTGTGATGTATAATATTTATTGAGTGTATATTCTGTCAAGTATGGTCCTACAAATTTTATAATGTGTATGTTTATTTAATCCTGACACCCAAACCTGTTATGCCAATTTTACAGAGGAGAAACCAAGAGAAAATTCCAAGGATGCACAGCTAGTGGTAGTGAAGAAAGGTGGGAGCTGATTCTGAACAGTCTGGCTGCAGAGCCATGTTTTTAAGCACTAGACTTCACTTACTCATTTGTATGACCAAAAAATGCCTTGTTGCCTCATAAAAAGATTATTTTCTCCCTTCTCTAAAAGAGAGCCTTATGATACTTTAGGAAATGAAGATCTTCTTGACAAATATGAGAGTCAATGAATTAATAAGAAAATAGAGAAACTCTTATGGAACTCTGTAAAAGCAGCAAACACTGAAACTGCACTTTCTCTGACAAAAGATTGCGAATAAGAATATGGAAGTAATTTTGTGGCCAGTGAACACGGAACACTTAAGATATGCAGCAAGCCGCCATGTAACTCTAGACATCTGAAACTGGTAGTACGAAAACAGCTCTAAGGCTGATTTTGAGCAGGGATTATAGCCAATCCTGCAACACTAAACCAATTACAGCAGAAAAAATTGAGACTACTTTCAACAAAGTTGCAGAATTTTCTGATTTGCATTAAGTGTTTGTCATTTTCTTGGCATGTTTCTCTTTTCATCATTGAAGTGTGAGAGATTATGTGTTTAAAGTCTGCCTCTTTCTCATTTGGGTTTGAATCAAATTCCACAGTGTTCTTTTGGATGAAAGGGGTTCCCTAAAGTTAAAAGGAGTTTCCTCCACTTTTATTGAGATCTAAAGAAGCAGAATTGCAGTTCATCATTCACCAAAGCAGCAAAAACCAAAAAACTACTACTGGACATATCATATTCAAACTGCAGAAAATCAAAAGTTTAAAAAGAAGTCTTGAAAGAAGCCAGAGGAAAAAAATATCTTACTTATAGAGGAGCAAAGATAAGGGCTACATCTGACTGCCCAAAAACCATGCAAGCAGAGTGGAGTAAATATTTAAAGTGTTGAGAGAAAAAAAAAACCCCACTGACCTAAAACTGAATACTCTGCAAAATTACTCTTCAAAAGTGAAGGAGAAATACTTTCTCAGACAGAGTTGAGGGAATTTGTCGCTAGAAGCTCTGCCATGCAAGAAATGTTAAAAGAAGTTATTTAGAAAAAAAGGAAAATGATGTAAGTCAGAAGCTGAGATGTAAATAAAGAAAAGAACATCAAGAAAGCTGGGTGCGGTGACTCACGCCTGTAATTCCAGCGCTTTGGGAGGTCAAGGCAGGTGGATCACCTGAGGTCAGGAGTTCAAGACCAGCCTGGCCAACATGGAGAAACCCTGTCTCTACAAAAATACAAAATTTAGCCCGGCATGATGGCAGATGCCTGTAACCCCAGCTACTTGGGAGGCTGAGGCGGGAAAATTGCTTGAACCCGGGAGGTAGAGGTTGGAGTGAGCTGAGTTCAAACAATTGCACTCCAGCCTGGGTGACAGTGAGACTCCATGTCAAAAAAAAAAAAAAAAAAAGAAAGAAAAAGAAAAAAAAAAGGACATCGAGAAGGAATAAGTATAGTTAAAATTAAAGCTTTTATTTTTCTCATTCTTAATTGATCTAACAAATACAGTTTGTTCAAAATAATAATAGCAATAATGTGCTCAATTATGTAGCAAATCAAATCCAACAATGTATTAAAGGAAATTATAGACCATAACCAAAAAGAATTTATCCCAGAAATATAGGGCTGGTTCAACATTTGAAAATCAATTAATATAATCCATTACATAAAAACATACTAAGGAAGAAAAGTCACGTGATTATATCAGTAGATGCTGAAAAAGCATTAGACAAAATTTAACACTCACTCATAATAAAAACTTTTAAGGCTGGGCGTGGTGGCTCACACCTGTAATCCTAGCACTTTGGGAGGCCGAGGCGGGTGGATCACGAGGTCAGGAGTTCGAGACCAACCTGACCAACATGGTGAAACTCCATCTGTACTAAACATACAAAAATTAGCCAGGCGTGGTGGTGGAGGCCTGTAATCCCAGCTACTCAGGAGGCTGAGGCAGGAGAATTGCTTGAACCCGGGAGGCAGAGGTTGCAGTGAGCGGAGATCAGGCCACTGCACTCCAGCCAGGGCGACAGAATGAGACTCCATCTCAAAACAAAACAAAACAAACAAACAAACAAAAACTTTTAGCAAAAAAGCAATAGAGAGGAGCTTCCTCAAATTGATCCTCAATTTGAGCTTCCTCAAATTAAACACTTACAGTTAACATCATACTTAATAGTGAGAAACTTGAAGCTTTCCCACTAAGATCAGAAACAACGTAAAGATGTCCCCTCTCACCATTCCTTTTCAGTACCATACTGGAAGGTTCTAACAAAACAATAAGACAGGAAGAGGAAACAAAAGTATTATAATTAAAAGGAAGAAATAAAACTGTCTTTGTTTGCAGATGACATGAATGTCTAGGGAGAAAATCCAAAAGAATCAACAAACCTCCTCCCTACTCCTGGAACTAATAGGTAATTATAGCAATGTTGCAGGATATGAGGTTATTATGTAAAAGTCAATTACTTTCCTACATAACAGTAATTAATACGTGGAATTTGAAATGAAAAACACAATACCAGCCGGGCACAGTGGCTCATGCCTGTAATCCCAGCACTTTGGGAGGCCAAGGTGGGTGGATTGCCTGAGGTCAGGAGTTCGAGACCACTCTGGCCAACATGATGAAAGCCTGTCTCTACTAAAATAAAAAAATTAGCCAGGTGAGGTGGCAGGCACCTGTAAACCCAGCTACTAGGGAGGCTGAGGACAGAAGAATTGCTTGAACCCAGGAGGCAGAGGTGGCAGTAAGCTGAGATCGCATCACTGTACTCCAGTATGGGCAACAACAATAACAACAACAAAATAAAGATAAAAATAAAAATAAAATAGATAAAATAGATAAAATAAAAACACAATACCATTTATATTGGCACCCCAAAAATGAAACACATAGGAGTACATCTAACAAAATATGCAAACGATCTGTACGAGGAAAACTATAAAACTTTGATGAAATCAAAGAACTAAATAAATAGATATTCCATGTTCACAGACAGGAAGATTCAATATGTCAAGATGTCAATTCTTCTCAACTTAATCTATAAGTTAAATGCAATGCCAATCAAAATCCCAGCAGAAGATTTTCTGGATATTGATAAACTGACCATAGAGTCACATGAAGAGGCAAAAGACCCAGAATGGCCAACACAATATTGAAGGAGAAGAACAAAGAGCACTGATTATAAATGACTTCAAGATTTACTACAAACTTAGAGTAATCTAGGCAGTGTGGTACTGGTGAAAGAATAGACAAATAGATCATTGAGACAGAAGAGAAAGTCCAGAAATAGACCCACATACATACTTTTACATTGCCAACTAGTTTTTGACAAAGGAGCAAAGGCAGTACAATAGTGCAAAGATAGTCTTTTCAATAAATGGTGCAATAAATGGTTCGATAAATTTATTTAATAAATAAATAAGATATCTGGAGAGCCATATGCAAATATATATACATAAGTGTGTGTGTGTGTATATATATACACACGCTGACCTTACACCCTTCACAAAAGTTACATCAAAGTAGATCATACACCAAACATAAAATGTGAAACTATAAAAGCCTTAGACGATAACGTAAGAGAAAACCTAGATTACCTTGAGTATGGTAATAACTTTTTAGATGCAACACTAAAGGTACAATCCATGAAAAAAGAATGGTAAGCTGGACTGCACTAAAATCTTCTGCTTTGTGAAATACACTGTCAAGAGAATGAGAAGACAAATCATAGACTGGGATAAAATGTTTGCAGATATATTTGATAAAGGATTATTAAGCAAAATATATAAACAATTTTTTTTTTTTGAAAAAAAAAAAACAAAAAACTGTCACTCTGTCGCCCAGGCTCCTGGAGTGCAGTGTTGTGATCTGGGCTCACTGTAGCCTCCGTCTTCCAGGTTCAAGTGATTCTGCTGCCTCAGCCTCCTGAGTAGCTGGGATTACAGGCCTCCACCACCACGCCTGGCTAATTTTTGTATGTTTAGTACAGATGGAGTTTCACCATGTTGGCCAGGCTGTTCTCGAACTCCTGATCTCAGGTGATCCACCCACTTCAGCCTCCCAAAGTGCTGGGATTAAACTCGAGAGCCATACACCTGACCCAAATATTACAAACAATCCTGAAAACTCAACAGAAACAACATAATTTTAATATGGGCCAAAGACTTGAGCAGACAACTCACTGAAGAAGATATATAAATGGCATATAAGCATACAAAAAGATGCTCCACATCGTATGTTATTAGAAAACTGCAAATTATAATAAGCTATCACTATACACCTATTAGAGTGGCCAAAATTCAAAACACTAACATCACCTAATACTGGCAAGAATGTGGAGCAACAGGAACTCTCATTCACTGCTAGTGAGAATGCAAAATGGTACATCCACTTTGAAGACAAATTGCCAGCTTGGCAATTTCTTATAAAATTAAACATATCATATGATCCAGCAATTGTGTTCCTTTGTATTTACTCAAATGAGTTAAAAACTTATGCGGGAGGCTGAGGCAGGAGAATGGTGTGAACCCGGGAGGCGGAGCTTGCAGTCAGCCGAGATCGCGCCACTGCGCTACAGCCTGGGTGACAGAGTGAGACTCCATCTCAAAAAACCAAACCAAACATAACAAAACAAAAAAACAAAAAAACTCACGTACACACAGAAACTTGCACATGGATGTTTATAGTAGCTTCATTCATAATTTCCAAAACTTTGAGTTTTGACATTAGAACCACAATGTCCCTCAGTAGGTGAATAGATGAATAACCTGTGGTGCATCCAGACAATGGAGTATTATTCAGTGCCAAAAAGAAATGAGTTATCAGTTTATAAAATGACATGAAGGAAACTTATATGCGTATTACTAAGTGAAAGAAGCCAATCTAAAAAGGTTACATACTTTATGATTCCAAGTATATGACATTCTGGGAAAGGCAAAACTATGAAAACAATAAAAGGATCAGGGGTTGCCAGGAGTTAGGTGGGAGAGACGATAAATAGGAGGAGCACAGAGAATTTTTAGGGAAGTAAAACTACTCTGTGTGATACTATAATGGTGGATACATGCCATTATACACTTGGCCGGGCATGGTGGCTCATGCCTGTACTTTGAGAGGTCAAGGTGGAAGGATCCCTTGAGGCCAGGAGTTCAAGACCACCTTCAGCAACACGGTGAGATGACCCCATCTTTACAAAAAATGGGGAAAAAAAAAGTTATCTGGGCATGGTGGCATGTGCCTGTAGTCCCAGTTACTTGGGAGGCTGAGGTGGGAGGATCTCTTGAGCTCAAGAGTTCAAAGTGGCAGTGAGCCACAATTGTGCCCCTACACTGCAGGGTGTGTAAAAGAAAATTATCCTGTTTCAAAAACAGACAACCCCTTCAAAATCCCCTGTAATTATACATTTGTTCAAACCCATAGAATATACACCAAGTGTGGACCCTAATGTAATCTATGGACTTTGGGGTGATAATGTATCGATGTAGGTTCATGGATTGTAACGTATGTGCCACTCTGGTGCAGGGTTTTGATAGTGGAGAAGGCTGCACACATGTGGGCTTAGCAGGGAGGTATATGAGAAATCTCTGTACCTTCCACTTAATTTTGCTGTGAATCTAGAACAGATCTGAAAAATAAAGTCGTTAAAAATAAAACAAAACCAGAAACAAACAAAACAAAGAGCCTTCCTGGACCTCATATCCCTTCCAGTCACCATCTCATTTTTCTGCTGCATCTTACAGAAAAATTCACGAGTTGCCTATGCTCACTAGTTGTCTTTATTTCCTCTCTTCCCATTCTCTCTTGAGTCTGTTCCCACCAGGCTTTTGCCCTCACTATTCCACTGAAATGTGGGCAATACTCAAGTAAGTCCTCATCTTACTTGAAATATCGGTAGCTTTGAAACCATGATGCTTCATCTTTCCTGATTAACTTATTTCACTGGGACACTCATTCACCTCCTCCATTACGGGCCACTCTTTCTAGATTTCCTTTGTTGGTGTCCCCTGATGTCCCTAAATGCTAAGCATTAGAGTGCTTCTAGCTCAGTCCTTGGTCTTCTTTTCTTCATCTACACTTACTTTCTTGGTGATCTCATTCAGTCTCGTGGTTTTTAAATCCTACTAAGAACTGAGGACACATCAATTCAAAATACCTCATTTACTGGCTGTAGTGAAGATTAAATGAATTAATGTTGATTAGGCACTTAAAACTGTCTAGGACAGAGTAAGTACTTTATATAATCAGCTATAAACTTGTAAGCTGTCTAATAGGCACCATAAATGTCACAAGTACAAAACCAAGCTTCCAATTGTTCTCCCTTAAACTCCCCCTCCTGCAGACTTTTCTCACATACCTTACTATTGCTTCCTATCGTATACCGCATCTAGTCTATGAGAAAATCCTAGTGGTTCTACTTTCAAAATATACTTGGAATTCAAATTCTTTCCAATAACTTCATTACTACATCCTTATCCAAGGTATAACTATTTTCCACCCGTTTTATTGCAAATGTACTAACAAGTCTCCCTGCTTTGTTTCTCTGTGGTCCAGTTTAACATGGCACCCAGAGTAATTCTTAAAAAACGTGAAATCATGTGACTTCTTTTCCAAAATCCTCCAATCTTACGCAGGGCCATAGCCAATATCCATGCAATGCCCTAAAAGACCCTATGTTAACTGGCCTTTTGATCTTTCTCTGATCTCATGTCCTACCACTCTGTGTGATCACTCTGCTTCTGCCATATTAGCCTTCTTGCTAGTGTATTTGCCACTAGTGTGTTATCTTAGGTTGGTGCAAAAGTAATTGCTCTTTTTGGCATCACTTTTAATGGCAAAAATATTATATTAGTGTGTAATATATCAAGTATACTCCTTGCTCCATTACCTTTGCATTTGATTTCCTTCTTTCTGGTATGTTCTTCCCACAAGATAATCTGCCCAAATATCTGCTCATCCTCTCTTGCTTTCTCCAGTGTCTCTCTCAAAGAATTTTCCTCTCTCTCCTGCATCATAAGGGCCATGAGGGGACAACGCAGCCTGTGCACTAAGCAAAAACTACAAAATCAGTTTCTTGATGAGATCCTCTGAGCATAGATCAAGGCTTGCCTATTGATAGATTCAGTTACAGGAGGCAATCATGACCTTTAGAGTTTATTATAATATTCAGCAAGTTCTTCAAACTTGGGAGGTGATATACATTGAAAATATCATTATTAGTAGTATATTTTAATCATAAGTTATTTTAATGTGGTAGAATTGCATAATGATTCATATTAGAAAGAAACATGTAATTTGTGTAAATAGAGGATAAAGAAATTCATGGCTTAATCTTTTCTTCTGGAAACATGATTATATTGTACAACATCAAAAGAAGTGAAAGAAGAGAGGGGAAGGAGATAAAGAAAAGGGAGGAGAAAGTTATGAACATTCAGGCTTTGTGCTAAGTGCTTCATATACATTTTCTTCTTCAAAACTCAGCATCCCCAGGGCGAGTCTTTTTCGCTTCATTTTACAGGTGAGGATGGTCAGAAGGTTACGGTCATCCAGCTATTAAGGGGAAAGAGTCAGAATTTGTGACTAGGGTTGTGTTACTCTGAGACCCATCCTCTTGCCATTTTACCATGCTGGGTTTGGTCTTTAAATCTTTCTACAATAAATAAGTCTTGTTTATTGAGTCAGTGAGTGAAGCCAGAAACCAAGTCGAAAAAAGAGTTCTTTTCAGTCTGCAAATGTCAAGCGTGATAATATGTAACTGTGTTCTTACCATCCAGCTTAAAATCTTGCAATTTAGGCTTTCACAAAAATATGAGAAAGGGAAGAAATTTTCCATCAGCACTTCCAATGTATTAAAGAACTATGAAATGTGACTGCACACAGTTACAATATCCTGCCTCTTTCCTGGAATCCATTCTATGATGGAGAAGGATATGAATCAACTATAAATAGAATGCATTAACCCATCTGTTCTTGCCAGAAGCAGTGAAATTTAGTATCTAGGGTAAGGAGAGGTTTAAGGGTCTCCCTGAACTTACTTTTCAGGGGGCAAAGAATTTTGAAATAGTCTATGTCTAAGAAACTATGATTATTCACTGTATTATGATATAGATTGGGGCTTAAACTGTATCATATTAGAAATATTTCAAGAAAAACAATGTGATACTGTCTCAGGAGAGATTAAACTTAAGCTACAGGGAAAATATCTAGTTAATTCATTCAAGTCAACATTGTTTACTGCCTATTTGTACTTTGAACTCAGCTGGATACTGTGTAAAAAGGGAGCATGGTGTACTCAAACGATTTCATAGCCCTAGAAATCCTTCAGGGACCCCTCTTCTTTTGTGAGCTCCCAGGAAATTCAAAAGCTACTTGGGATGAGTTATATCCTGGGCACAAAGAAATAATTTAAGTTGGCCAGCTCCACTCCTTCACAGAGCAAGAAGAATTGAAATAAGGGCAGGGTATTCCTTTTCAGTTCTTTGCCTAACCAACCTAAATATAATCCTTTAAATACCTTCTAAAATAGTTTGTCTTACATATTAATTATTTTTTGAATCTGTATCAAAATACATATTCCCAGTACTTAGAGATACTTAGAAATGGATACAATAATTTCCCAATAATTCTTCTGGATACATATGTGTTTAAAAAGTCCACATTCTGGTTTTTTATTGGGACAGCTGATCTGCAAGGTTTATTGTTGACATTCTGTTAAAGTTTGATAGTCGTGTTTTCCTTTTAGATTCAATGTTTAATTCATTTGTTGCTGAGACTGTCCTCACCTCCATTCAACTTTTGTGCTGTGTCAAGAACATGTTGTAATCTATATAAATCTTTTGCCTTTTGTTTCTGCTCTCTCAACAACTTGCAATAGTAGTCACTCTCTATTTGGGGCCACTAGTGTGTCACTGTGCTATCCTTTCATATAATAAGGAAGTTGTTCATGGTGTTATGTCATACAGTTAGAAGTTTCCAAGAAAAGGGTTATTCAATTCCAAATCAACCATACCTTTCAATACACACATACAGCAGTGTCTGTACATAGATGGGAAAAACACTTGGAAAACAAGACTACAATACTCTTGCAGGAGAAGGAAGATGACACACTGGCTATGAATTTTTACTTCTGAGACCAAAAGGGCCTTTCTGCCTGCACTTTCATACTCTCTCATCCACTTTGGGCTTTTGAGTGTCCAGGTTCAAGAAACCCTTATCAGTTCTGTCAGCCTTGCCTTGCTTGTATGGTTTCTGGAGTTTGGGTGGGGCATCTATGCTTGTTCTGAATGTGAGGCAATTTTCAGGGACCCTAATAAGCAAGGAATTATGACTACTACATAATTGCATTCTTTAACAGTTATGGGACATACAACTTTTGTCAGTTTGTGGTCTGTGCATAAGTTCGGCAGCATCCATGGAAGAGTATAAAGAGAGAGAAAAAACGTTTCTCTGACCTTACATACAATATGTTGAGATACATTTTCAAACATGTAACTCTAAAACATATTTATAGGAACATCTTCCACTTTAGTGGGAAATATTAAGCTCCAATATTATTTTGCTATTCTTTAGAAAGAAAAGCCTAAGGTAATGGTTGAAAGACCTAGACAGTTGATAGAAACTAATTTGGAATTGAGGTAAACACTGGAAATGTGTTTTTTCATTTTCATGTTGAATATATGAAATAATTAAATAATAATTTTTCTAGGTTGGGTTTGGTGGCTCACACCTGTAATCCCAGCACTTTGGGAGGCCGAGGTGGCAGATCACTTGAACCCAGGAGTTTGAGACCAACCTGGACAACATGGTGAAATGCTGTTTCCACAAAAAAATACAAAAATTAGCCAGGTGTGGTGGTGCAAGCCTGTAAGTCCCAGCTACTTGGGAGGCTAAGGTGGGAGGATCACCTGAGCCCAGGAGGTTGAGGGTTGAGGCTGCAGTGAGCTGTAATCATGCCACTCCAGCCTTGGCGACAGCAGGACAGCCTCTCTCTCTCTCCCTTTCTCACACACACACACACCATTTTCTGTGTTAATACTGGATATGTATAGCTTACTCTGTTTTAAAATTTTCATTTATCATGTAAATTAGTATTGTTTAATTCTTTTCTCTGGGTTATCTAAGTCAATAAATATGAGAGAACTTGGTCAATGTAGTTAAATCTAACTTTTGTTCTATGTTTGGCTAATGCCTATCAAATTATAAGCATATTAAAACAAGACATTATTAATAATAATTATATTTGAAAGTTATTGATGAGTAATTCATTCAGATTCAGAGGAAGCTAGGGAAGGTGGGATATATAAGCAAGGAGAACATCATTTTGGGGTTAAAAATCTGGCCCTTTTTGATGGCATAATAGTTAATAAAATTAACTCAGTTATTGCTTGGGTTTGATGAAATTTTTTGCTAAAGATCACCATTTCTGGCAACATTGAGGACTCAGTAGTGGCAGGGGCTTCTTAGCCACTATCGGATTTTAAGAAGCAGGAGCTGACTAGCTTTGTTGTGTGAGCTATTTCTTGAAATATCTCAAGAATGAGCTTTACTATAGTCTTCATTCCTCTGCGCAAGCCACCTCAGAACCTCTTATCTTACTCTCTAGCTTTATCTAAAGGAAAACTGTATGACATTTGTTTATCATTAAAAGCCTTAGCAGCATCTAATAATTTGATCACTTTGGAGGAATGCCAAGACAAAAACATTCCTTTAATTTTAGCAATAATTATTTGACTGTGAAAGCTTGCTTTTGGAGTTCTGAAACTCTTAATTATTGTTTCCTTAGGTCTAGAATGTTTTCAACTACTAAATCAGAAATCTCTTACCACTCCTCCTTAGCTTCATGTTCCAAATATACTGAACTAGTTTCAGGGCCTTTACATGAGCTGGGCTCACTCACATCCTGTACCTCTGCTAATGCTGCTCAAACACCAACTCATTTGGGCAATTTTAACTTGCACTTCAAGTTTTAGTGAAAGCATTATTCCATCTTGCTCCTGCTTTGGTTAGATGCTCCTCTCACATGCTCTCATAGCACACATGCATATCTCTATCACACAGTATTAAAACCATTTAGTTTTCTGTCTTCCTCATTAGGCTAGGGCTTCCTGGAGACAGGATTTTTTTTTTTTTTTTCTCCTATTATCCCCAGTACCCAGCACAGTGCTTGGCATATAGTAGCTGCACAAGAGTTTGTTGAATAAATGAAGGAAATAAGTTGAGATGCTTAACAAAGGAACAAAACTGTAGGGATTTGACTACTTTTTTCCTCAATGTTTGAAAAAAAAAAAAAACCAAAAACAAACTGGAGTCATTGTTAAGCAGACACAGCACCCAAATGGCCAGTTTCCATACTGATCTCTGCTCCTAAAATTATTTCAAGTAAATTACTCTCTGTAGCAACAAGTTCTCCATGTGAAGCAAGCACGTTAGCTTCACATCATTAACATTATGTATAATGGCAGTACATTATTGATGGGGCACTTTAATCATTCTAATTAAAAAGTTCTAGTTATAAGGATTGCTATAAGGATGTCACACTGAGAAAGAAGGAATGAGTACATATAGGAATGTAACAAATGGATTCATTTAATGGCTAAGTGGCCTGCTTTAGAAGTTCACTGCTGTCATTTCACAATCTTTTTTGACACAGAGAGATCGGCATCCATTTTGAATGGATCTGTTATGCCTTGATTCAATTAATTAATATTGCAGATCCATTGCCCAGAAATGAGTTGCTGAATAGACTCAGATATTCTTCTAACTAAATCACAGTAATGTTGATTTTTATATTGGTAATTATAATAGCCCCACAGTATTCAAAGTTTAGGTTAGGAATAAAGAGCTACTCATAAAATAATGCCCTTAGCAAAGCTCTTAAGACAAATCAGGATTTGAATTCTGCTTCAGATGCTTACTAGCTCTGTACCTTGGGTAATCTTCTTAACTTTTCTGGGCCTCATTTACATTTTATGTAAAATAGGTATAACAGTACTCAGATCATAGGGTTATTGTGAGGAATACATGAGATTATCATGTAAAGAACTTAGCATGATGCCTGAGACATAGTAAGTGCTCAGTAGACATAAATTGCTCTCCTCTCCTCTTCCTCTTCCTCCATATCATCACTACTACTGCTCCTTATGTGACTGCTATTTCTCCTCAATTCCATCGGGTTTGAGCTCCAAGTAAAGGAAAATCAAATCTAAACTTAATAATTAACAAAATCCAAATTTTAAAAAACCCTTCAAAGTACTTTAAATATCCAGTAATTAATTATAATATCTCATTTGTATAATTATATTTACAATAAAATGCAAATTTAAATATATATTTCTTATATTCATGCTATATAAATATTTTAGAAATTTAGGCATAGTCCCATGAATGTTTCTGCCATTCAACTTATTAAAATGATTTCAATATAGTTTTTAAGATAGGAAAGTAATGCTATAATGTAGAATAAAAAAATTCCCAATCACAATGGAGGAAAAATATTAACTGAGTTTATGAGTTGTGCAATTTGGTAACTTTTCTTTTTTATACTCTCTATATTTTTCAAATTTTATATAACAAAACATTTTATTTTAAGCTTTTAATACATTTTTAGGCAGTAAACATATTAATCTTGTCATGTATATATGCAAATATTACACAAACATAATTTTGTATTTTAGAATACACACTCCTTATAAAAATGGTATAAACCAAATAGGCATGTGTAAAACAGAAAGTTAATTCAACATATGAAAATCAATCAATGTAATACACCACACATTAACAGACTGAGGGATAAAAACCACACAATCATCTTGATTGATGCAGAAATCTTAAAAAAATTTTCTTGTGAGATAGGGTATCACTCTGTCACTCAGGCTGGGGTGCAGTGATGCAGTCAGCTCACTGTAACCTCAAACTCCTGGGTTTAAGCAAAGAGAAAAATTTTGATCAAATTCAATACCCTTTAATGATAAAAATACTCAACAAACTAGGAATAGGTGAAACATAGTACCGAAAATTCTAGTCACAGCAGTTAGACAAGAAAAAGAAATAAAAGGCATCCATATTGGAAAGGAAAAAGTAAAATTATTTCTATTCACAGATGACATTCTCTTGCATTTAGAAAACCATAAAGATACCACCAAAAAGACCCGTTAATAATTTCAGCAAATTTGCAGGATATATAATCAACATATAAAAGCCAGCTTCATTTCATTTCTTTTTTTTTTTTTTTGAGACAAAGTTTCACTCTTGTTGCCCAGGCTGGAGTGCAATGGCGTGATCTCGGCTCACCGCAACCTCTGCCTCCCGGGTTCAAGCGATTCTTCTGCCTCAGCCTCCCAAGTAGCTGGGATTACAGGCATGCGCCTCCACGCCCAGCTAATTTTGTGTTTTTAGTAGAGATGGGGTTTATCCCTGTTGGTCAGGTTGGTCTTGAAGTCCTGACCTCAGGTGATCCGCCTGCCTCGGCCTCCCAAAGTGCTGGGATTACAGGCGTGAGCCACCATGCCCGGCCTGCCAGCTGCAATTCTATACTCTAAAAATAACCAGTCCAAAGAGGAAATTTAAAAACAAGTCCCATTTGCTGTATCATCAAAAAGTATAGAATACTTAGGAATAAACTTAACCAAGGAAGTGAAAGACTTGAATACTCAAAGTTATATAATATAGCTAAAAGAAAGCAAAAAAGATAAAATGGAGAGACATCCATGCTCATGGATTGAAAAACTTTAATTTTGTTAAAATGCCCATACTATCCAAAGCCATTTGCATATTCAATGCATTATTTATCATAATCCCAATGGCAAGCTGGGTGTTGTAGCACATGCCTTAGTCCCAGATTCTTGGAAGGCTGAAGTGGATCACTTTATCCTCAGTTCGAGGCCAGCCTGGGGGACATAGTGAAATCCTGCCACTAAAAAACAAATCCCAAGGGAATATTTTTGCAGAAACAGAAAAAAAATCTTAAAATTCATATGGAATCTCAAGGGACCCTGAATAGCCAAAATAATATTGAAAAAGAACAAATTTGGAGAACCCCTCTTCCTGATATTAAAACCTACTTCAAAGCAACAGTAATCAAGATGATGTGGTACTGGCATAAGTAGATATATAGACCAATGGAACATAACAGCCCAGAAACAAACCCTTGAGCCTATGGCCAAATGATTTTTGACAAGGGTGCCAAGACTATCTAATGGGGAAAGGACAGTCTCTTCAACAAATGGTGTTGGGAGGACTGGATAACCATATGCAAAGAATGAAGTTGGACTTTTACCTTACACTATATGTAAAAATTAATTCAAAAGAAATTAAAGACCTAGATAAGACCTAAAACTATACAACTCCTAGAAGAAAACATAGGTGAGAAGCTTCAGGACACCGGACTTGGCAAAGATTTCTTGGATATGACATCCAAAGCATACGTAACAAAACCAAAACCAGACAAATGTGACTATATCAAATGTAAAAAAAAGGTGCATCAAAGGAAATAACAGAGTAAAAAGGCAAGGTATGGAATGGGAGAAAATATTGCAAATCATATATTGGATAATGTACTGATATACAGAAAATAAAAGGAACGTTTACAACTCAACAACAAAAACCAAATAACTCAATGAAAACATGGGCAAAAGGCTTGAATAGGCAATTCTCTATTATAAATGACCAACAAGCATATGAAAATATGCTTGACACCACTAATTGAGAGAAATGCAAATCAAAACCACACTGAGATATAACCTCACACCCCTTAGGATAGTCAATATCAAAATAACAGAAAGTAAGTGCTGGGGAGGATGTGGAGACACTGGAGGCCTTGTGCACTGTTGTAGGGAGTGTAAAGTGGTACAGCCATTATAAAAAACAATAAAACATTAAAAATAGAATCCTCAAAAAATTAAAAATAGAATGTGATCCAGCAACTCCGCTTCTGGGTATATATCAAAAAGAATTCAAAGCGGGCTCTTAAAGAGAAATTTGCACACCCATGTTCACTGCAGCAATAGCCAAGAGGTGGAAGCAATCCAAATGTTGGAGAGATGAGTGAATAGAGAAAACATGGTATATACAAGCAATGAAATACCATGCAGCCTTTAAAAAGAGGGAAATACTGTCACATACAACAATGCGGATGAACCTCAAGGACATTATACTGGAAAAACAAGCCAGTCACAAAAGGACAAATACTGTATTATTCCACTTATGTGAAGTATCTAATGTAGTCAAAATCATAGAAATGAAAAGTAGAAAGGTAGTTGCCAAAGGATTGGGGGGAGGAGAAAAATTAGGGTTTTATGAGTTTTGAGTTTCAATTTTGCAAGATGAAAAAGTTCTAGAGATCTGTTGCACAACAACGTGAATATACTTAACACTACTGAACAGTACATTTAGAAATGGTTAAGGTGGTAAATTTTTGTTAGGTGTCTTTTACAATTTAAAAACAACAACAAAAACATGAAAATCATATTCTCTGTAGTTACACCTCTTCCGCCCTACAAACACCAAAGACGACTACGGTTATCAGGCCTATAACTTCTAGATCTTTTTTCATTACATACACACATACACACTATACACTCACCTAGCTTGAGTGCAGTGGTGCAATCTTGGCTCAGTGTAGCTTGGACTTCCCAGGCTCAAGCGATCCTCCAACCTCAGCTTCCTGAATAGCTGGGACCAAAATAAATCCTGGCTTATTTTATTTTTTGTAGAGATGAGCTCTATGTTGCCCAGGCAGGTCTTGAACTCCTGAGCTCTAGTGAACCTCCTGCTTCAGCCTCCGAAGTGCTGGGATAACAGGTGTGAGCCACTGCACCCAGTCACACATGCATGAGATTCTCATATAGGCTTATTTATTTATTTATTTATTTTGGGGGGAGATGGGACAGGGATCTTGCTCTGTTGCCAAGGCTGGAGTGCAGAGGTACAATCAACACATTGTAACCTTAAATTCCTGGACTCAAGTGATCTTCCTGCCTCAGGCTCCCAAGTAGCTGGTACCACAGGCATGAACCACCACGTCTGGCTTTTTTTTTTTTTTTTGTAGAGACAAGTTCTTAGTACATTACCCAGGCTGGTCTCAAACTTCTGGCCTCAAGTGATCCTCTTGCCTTGGCCTCCCAAAATGCTGGGATTATGGGTGTGAGCCACTACACTCAGCCATACTTATCTTTAAAAAAGGGCGGGCGCAGTGGCTCACGCCTGTCATCCTAGCACTTTGGGAGGCCGAGGCAGGCGGATTGCCTGAGTTCAGGAGTTTGAGAACAGCCTGGGTAACACGGTGAAACCCTATCTCTACTAAAATACAAAAAATTAGCAGGGTATGGTGGCGTACGCCTGTAGTCCCAGCTACTCGGGAGGCTGAGGCAGGAGAATTGTTTGAACCCAGAGGCGGAGGTTGCAGTGAACCGAGATGGTGCCACTGCACTCAACCCTGGGCGACAGAGCGAGACTCCGTCACCAGCAAAAAAAAAAAAAAAAGCACTAAACAGAACATCATGGTCATCTTTGTCAGTACGTGGAAAAATCTTTTCTCATTCTTGTAAACAGCTGTGTAGTATTTTACTGTATGGATATACTATATTTGGCAAAGGCAGTACCATAAGTCTCAGAGTCTTAATATTTCCAAAGGAATGGTCCCTTTAATGAAAAAAATTTAACAAATATTAAAAATATTAATTAAAAAATTAAAAAAAGTTAACAAATATTCTTTGCCTAAATGTACAGCACTAAGGAAGAGGGCACCATCAAAGAATGACAGAGTTCCTACTCTCAAGAAAACAACATTCTTATTATAAGAGCCAAGATACACACATAAACAAGGTAGAGAAACAGATTCTTAATTGCCATGTGAATTTTGAATCCCCAGTTTCGGGGAATCAAAGTCTTCATGGGAATACATCTTCAAAACATTCAAGGATAGGAAGGATTTAGGAATGTGAACACTGTCAAAAGGGATATTTCATGAAGTAGGAACACATAGAAAAGGCATAGAAAACTACAGTGTATGGGCTTGGTGTGGTGGTTCATGCCTGTAATCTCAGCATTTTGGGAGGCCAAGGAGGGCAGATGACTTGAGGCCAGGAGTTTGAGATCAGCCTGACCAACATAGCGAAAGCACATCTCTACTAAAAATACAAAAATTAGCTGGGTGTGGTGGCAAGTGCCTGTAATCCCCGCTACTCGGGAGGCTGAGGCAAAAGAATCGCTTGAATCCGGGACTCGGAGGTTGCACTGAGGTGTAATTGTGCCACTGCACTCCAGGTGACGGAATAAGTCTGCCTCAGAAAACAAAACAAAGCAAAACAAACAAACAACCCTACAGTGTATGTGATAATAGCTAATACCTCAGTGCCTATGTACTAAGTACTTGCTGCTAAGTACTTATATACCAACCTACTTTCTCTAGATATAATTACAGCTTCACAACTGAGGAAGAGACATTTTAATCCCTACCCTACTAATGAGGTAACTCAGGATCAAAAAAGTTAAGCATTACATTGTGAGTTACTTGACTAAAGAAGAAAGAAGGTAGGAGAGGGAAAATGGGGCCACCAAAGAAGAATTTGAAGATCAGGCCTAAATATTTAGATTGTATTTAGTAGGCAATTTAGAGCCATTAAAGAATTATGGAGTGGTAGACCTCATGATTAAAACTATGCTTAAGAAGATAAATCTGGCAATGCCTTGGATGGATCAGTTACAGGAAGGAAAGGAAACAGGTTAAATTGATTACAAGTACAGTGACCATATGCCCAAGTTTGCAAAGGACAGTTCCAATGTATACCAGTTAATATAAGTACTAAAAGAGTTTTCTTCACTCTCCATAGTGTCCCTTCCACACTCAAAAAATGTTTCAGTTTTTAAGATAAATTACATGTGACTAATTACAAAAAGGAGATGATAGCCTGAGTAATATAGGATAGTGGCCATATGAATAGAAAAGAGGACGGATGTGGGAGAAATCTTGGCCTGGCAAAATAACCAATAGATATTTTTTAGTCCACTTGGCTGGACAATAAAATCTCAATAATAGGGAAAAAAGAAAGGGGAAAAAAGAGGAAAAGATTTAGGAAAGAAAATAACGACTTTAGTTTGGAATCTGAAGAACTGGCGGATATTCATGTTGAGCTGTGCAGTAGCTTACTGGACATGTGAGGCTGAAGATATAGTTGTTCATATGGAAGCAGTTATTTAAATCATGAAAGTGAATGAGGCTGCCAAGGGATAGAGAATAATCAAAGATGGCAAAGAGGTCCGGAGGAAAAGGAACACTTCTTTAGAAAAACCCTCAAAGTGTAAATACCAAATGAGGTTAAAGACAGTTCTATAATTACTTGATCATCTTGAGCCAGTGAAAATTACCAATGGCCCACATGGAATGCTGTGTTTGACAGGAGCTGGCCAGGATACGAAAGGGCAACTTCACAATGTGCTTCCTGCTTCTCATTTCAGGGCATTTTCATCACCACTTTTCCTGTGAATGTGAATTCCTGAGGGTCATGTTATAAATGTAATCTGAGTTCAAGACTAGATGGATTGATACAAGAAGGTAAATACAGCAGTAAGTGATGTGGGCCACTCAACTGTCTCCATTTTCTGTCACTTTCCTGTACATCAGCACATCTGTAATAATGCTATTGTTTCCCACATAACTTGCCTTAGACTGTCAAGCTGAGGGTTCTCCCTCATCAGTGATGACATGAAGACTGAAAAACAGAATTTATCTTGGTTTTATCAGTGTATTCACAACCACATAGTACACTGCCAAGTCACTTAGTGTTCACATGTGAAAGCCCATGACTTACAGTTTCATTTATATAGAGATGTAACTCTCACCCAGGAAAGGCAAAGTACACCTTAAAATTACTATATGGAATTTATCTATGTAAAAAAGCATTTTGAATTTAACGGCTGCTGTGAATGAGAAAAAAAATGCATTTAAAAATTTTAGGCCAGGCTCGGTGGCTCACAACAGCACTTTGGGGAAGCTGAGGTAGGTGGGTCACTTGAGGCCAGGAGTTCGAGACTAGCCTGGCCAACACGGCGAAACCCCATCTTTACTAAAAATACCAAAATTAGCCAGGCATGGTGCTGCATGCCTGTAGTCCCAGCTACTCGGGAGGCTAAGGAACGAGAATTGCTTGAACCCAGGAGGCAGAGGTTGCAGTGAGCCAAGACTGCGCCACTGCACTCCAGCCTGGGTGACAGAGCAAGACTCCATCTAAAAAAAAAATAAATAAATAAAAATTGTATAAGGCAAATTCATATTCTTTTGCCCAGAAAACAAAGTCGTATGGAAGCACATCCAAAACAAAACTTCACTTAACCGTCTGGGAAGTTGAAATTAAGCAGTAGGAGTACTGGCATGCTTACTGTGCTTGTCTCTCTTTTTAAAATAACTTTGATGCTTCAGTAAGTACCAATAACATCCATAATTTACTACAGTTCAACAGAAAACACTGACTTTTCAATTATTTACCTATTTTTTTCCCCTAATTTAACAAAATTCTTTTTTTTTCAGTGGAAAAAGTTTTAAAGTAGACTACATATTTCCCCATGTATCTGAATACAAATGGTTCAGCCCACTGGGGTTACATTAATAGAGCAGGATAATGAATCTTTTCAAGCAACTCCAATATATTCCAAACCTTAAAACTACTGTCAAAAAGACATAGTGCAGTAACTCAACTATAACTCTCTGAGAAGCAATGTGTTTTTAATACCTGCTTGGAAGAGAAATATGTATGTATACTACAGTTAAGAATTCAGATTCTTTGCCAACATTGTGAAATGAATTCAGGCAGTTGTGAGAATGTGCAAAATGCAGAATTTATTACTCATCAATGTAAGCAATTTTTTCCAGGTTGACACTGGGTCTTTCAAATGTAAAACTGATAAGTTTTAATATGGTCACCATGAGAAGCTTGTTAGTTCAGTGATAAGCTGTGGAGAGTTGACAGCTGACTCTAGCGAAACTCTTGCCAGACACTTGTTGTTTGACATTAGCTAAATGATTATACCAATGATCTGTTCAGGGCTTGAGGCAAAACAAAATGTCATATTATTATATTCCTTGAATTTCTAGAGCTTAGTTTTTAAAGTTTAGATTTTGAACAAGTTGTCATTTCAAAATGTTTTTCCTGTTTTTACGGTAGTCTTCAGTGTATGGACAAGCAAATGAACCAAGGAAACAAAAGTGGTCAAACATGTCTCAATATTTCTTGAGTTCTAATATCCAATTTAAAGCAATAGTTTTAATCTGAACACATGAAAATAAAAATGAGACATAATGATATATCTGTATCTTTTCTGAGAAGGTCATCCACTGAATTCAGCCCCTATAAAGTTCTACAGGGTTTTAAATGATTTGTTAGTAGTTACTGTGGCTTCAACATAAGAGCAATATATTTGGGGGAATCTTTCTTGTTTAATGGAATCACTTTAAATACACATACATCTTTTTAACAGTGAAGTCAAAGGAAACATGTATTACAACAAAAACACTATGCAATTCAACAGACCTTTTTATTAATTTCTCCTACAGTTCTTGACATTTGTATTAGAGCAGCCATTCATATATAAAGAATTTCTACTCAAATGCTTAAAATATCATTCATCTTGGCCATTAAAAAATAATCTTGTTAGAAAAAAATCAGATTAATCTTTTCAGGTTGTCTTAAACCTTAACTTTCTCAATATTAGTAAAGCTATTTCTGTCAAAAGTAGTGTTGACTAAAAACAGAAGCTACCTGGGTAAACATGAGGATCTAGCTGTGAGGAATTAGCTGGGGGTTCTGTAGTTCTCAATGCCTATTTTAGAAAAAGGATCAAATCAATAACCTCAACTTCTAGGTTAAGGAACAAAAAACAAATTAAACCCCAAGTAAGGAGAAGAAACAAAGATCAGAGGGGAAATCAGTGAAAGAGCAAATTTATACAGAAAAATCAGTGAAACCAAAAGCTGGTTCTTTGGGTTGATCAAAAGTCGACAATTACTTTTGCACCAACCTATATAAGTTTCAAGCTTTAACAGCAGAAGGGTCAATTTCTATATTTACCCAAAAATAACTGTCTATGGGACTACAGAGCTGGTTTCAACAGCATTATCCGGATACAAAAACTACAGATTAATTCATCAATTATGAACATAGAAACAAGTACGCTAAATTTTTTCAAATCAAATCCAATAATATATAAAAAGAAAATGTATCAGGCTCAAGTGGGGTTTATCCTAGGAATTCAGGCTGTTTTCACCATATTAGTAAGTTTTAAAAAAAAGCCATTTGACCACCTCAATAGAGTCAGAAAAAGATTTGACAAAATCCAAAACCCATTCTTGATTAAAACAAAATACAAAGCAACCCCCAAGTCTCAGTAAACTAGGAACAGAAAAAAAACTTCCTCAGTGCATTTACGATATACAGCTGTCATTACTTAATCATGCAAGACTGAATGCTTTCCACTTAAGATCACAAAAAGGCAAGAATGTTTGCTCTCATCACCAGCACAGTAAGGCAGAGTTTGACCAACTTTTTCTGTCAGTCTCTGTGCAACTACTCAACTCTGCCATTGTAGCATGAAAGCAGGTATAGACAGTGCATAAAGAATAAAACTGTCTATAAGTTCGCTGACTCATGCAATAACATAAGAAAAAGAAATAAAATGTGTTCAGATTGGAAAGAAAGAAAACCATCTTTATTTACAGAGGACATGATTGTCTATGTAGAAGACAATCTTGTGAAATCAACAAAAAAGTTACTAGAATAAGTGAGTTTAGCAAGGTAGCATGATAAAATTAAAATGCAAAAGTCAACTGTATTTCCATATACTAACAACAAATAATTGTGAACTGAAATTTAAAAAAACATTTATTGCTGGAGTGATTTTAAAAGACCTAAATACTTGAATATACATATGGGTCACAAGGCTCAATATTAACATTGAGACATCGTATTAGTCCGTTTTCATACTGCTATAAAGAACTGTCTCAGACTAGGTAATTTATAAAGGAAAGAGATTTAATTGACTCACAGTTCAGCATGGCTTGGGAGCCTTAGGAAACTTACAATTCTGGCAGACGGCAAAGGGGAAACAAGTTACCTTCTTCACAGGGCGGCAGGAAGAAGTGCCCAGCGATGAGGGAAGAGCCCCTTATAAAACCATCAGAGCGCATGAGAACTCACTCACTATCACAAGAACAGCATGGAGGAAACTGCCCCATTATTCAATTACCTCCATCTGTTCTCTCCCTTGATACGTGGGGATTATGGAGATTACAATTCAAGATGAGATTTTGGGTGGCAACACGGCCAAACTATATCAGATGTCAACTCCATAAATCTGATCTACAGATTTAATGCAAACTCAATAAAAATTCTTGTAGTTTCTTTTGGTAGAAATCAATAGCTGATTCTAAAATGTACACTGAAATGCAAAGAATCTAGAATAGCCAAAGTCACTCTGAAAAAGATTAAGAAAGTGGGATTCATTCTATCAGATTTCAAGACTTATGTTAAAGATGGACAAATAGAAAAATGAATCAAAACAGAATTTAAAAAAAAACAAAGCACTATTGACTGATAATCAGTTGGTTTTTGACACAGGTGCAAAGATAATGTAGGATAGTCCTTTCAACAAATGGTTATAGAACAATTGGATTAACACAAGGAAAAAAGTGAACTTTGATCCAAACTGTGATTATATACAAAATTTAACCCCAATGGATTACAGATCTAAATTAAAACTGACCAGATCAAGTGTTACTGAGGATGTTGAACAATTGGAACTTTTTTTGACACAGGGTTTCTCTCTGTTGCTCAGGCTGGAGTGTAGTGGTGCAATCTTGTCTCATTGCAAACTCCACCTCCTAATTCAAGTGATTGTCATGCCTCAGCCCCACCTGGAGTAGCTGGGATTACAGTTGCACCACCACACTTGGCTAATTTTTTGTATTTTTGGTAGAGATGGGGTTTTGTCATGTTGGTCACGTGGGTCTCGAACTCCTGGCTTCATATGATCCACTCACCTCGGCCTCCCAAAGTGCTGAGATTACAGGCATAAGCCACTGCACCCAGCCTGGAACTCTTACAAACTGCCGTTGGGAATATAAAATAGCACAACCACTTTGTAGAAAACATATGAATCAGACCTTCCACTCCTACAATTTACCCAAAAGAAATGAAACTATATGTTCATACAAAGATTTGTATGTGAATATTCATATTAACTTTATTTGTAATAATTCCAAATTGGAAACAACACAAGTCCATCAACAAGTGAATGGATAGTGTCAGATCCATACAAAATACTATTACTAAGCAATTTACAGGAATGTACTGATATCTACAATAACATAGATAAATCTCCAAATAATTATGCTGAGTAAAAGTAAAATGAAAAGTATATATTATATGATTCCATTTATATAAAACCATTAAAAAACTGTAAACTAATCTATGGTGACCAGTGCTTGTCTGGAGTTGGTGGGTGGTTGGTGTTTGGGGAGGAAAGGATTACAAAGGAACATAAGAAATCTTTTGGGAGGGATGAATATGTAGATTATATCTTGTTACGATTTCACAGGTAAATACATTTGTCAAACACCAAATTGTACACTTTGAATATGTATAGTTTATTGTGCCACATATACCTTAAAGCTGTTTAAAAAGTTTAGTAAAGATCTATCAAAAGCTATTTTGTTTTACCAGAGGAATTAATCAAACATCTCTCTCAATTTACCTCTTTGAAATTTGGTTTGTTTTACATTTTTAGATGTTAATAAGTCACCATATAAGCTCCCATTTTAAAAAAGAAAAATATATTTCACTTAAAACTGTGGCCAAAATTTCCATGTAAAAACCATTGCCAAACAAATCCAAAATATTGTTCTGTGTCTCATAGAGGGCTCATTCTTATTTCTACAGTCAAGTATGCTGATTCTCATTTACTTATGCAATTAAGTCAGATATAAAAATGTCAGTGCAAGTATAAACCTGTTAGCCGCCCTTGTTTGTTGTCTAGGCCTCTGAAATCCTATTGGCTCACTTTAATATTTTTCCTATGCTTTTACTGTTTGCCTCTGGACAAGTTCTGACAGTGAATTTTGCAGTTGGTCTTCTGATCTTCAACTATCAAAGGGAAGAGATGAAAAAGATGGACAATCTTTTCAAAACTGTTAGCAGCAGGCAATTCTGTTTAAGAAGAATGAGCAGTAATACATTACATTACACATTTAAGAATCTTATTGAAACCTTAAAAAAAATTCTATTTGTATTTGACTTCCAATAAACCAGTACAGTTCTAGGCACCATATAAAGTTTGTTAAATTTTAATGCGTGTTATTTGTAATAATATGTACATATAGATAAAATAAAGACAAGCTTAAGATGACTGACCACAAAATACTATTTTTAAATGCTAACAGGTTAAACCCATTCAGGAAAACTTAAATTCCACTTTTGCTGTTTCCTACTCCCTGAATGGCAGTCTTTTTGCTGGGGGCAGGGAGTAATAGTAGATATTTACCATTGTCTCTATCTCCTCATACTAACTAGTTCTTTTTAATTAAAATGTCCAGTAATGCTCTGAAAATCATTTTTGGAACATTTAAGTATTCAGTAAAAAGATTAAAAATGACTTTTTAATAAGTATAATATACTTTTCTAAACATAATAAAACTTATATTCTATACTGTACTTTCACAGCACTTCTAGTTTAACATGAAAAATTTCAGGTGCTTGTTGAAACGACAAAGCACTTTTTTGGTATGGCTATCTTATGCTAAAATTCATTCCTTTGAAAATTCAAACTCAGTATTTCTAAAATATCAGCAAAAGAAGTGTACTATCTGGTATTCTCTCTTCAACAGAAGTTCACCTTATTTAATCTTGTATTTCTTCCTATAATTGTACAGATTACATAATCAAACTGGGGGAGGGGGAACGACATCTGAACAAGGAATATTTGGCTCTTAATTTTGAGGATTTTATTGTAGTTTATCCCTTATTAGCAATAGTTGATTGAAATTAATTGTCACATGCCTCTCTGGTGAGTCATATTCTGCAATTCTGAAAGAGGGAGGTCAGCTAACTCTGTGTGGAAGGGAACTGTGCTACCTTTTAAAACTGTTATATTTTACATTAATGCATTCGAGAGATTTAAAAGGCATTCAACATGATTATTCAATATCAAGAATATTTTGTCATCTCTAGCTATAGAAGTCTTTGAGATTCTCCCTTTCTTTTCCATGCACATGACACTCCCATGTAAAGAGTGAAAAGCGCATTTATGTACTTCCCAGAAGAAACCTTTGATTTTGTGCAAATGGATTATCAAGAGAACTGATTCTTTAAACGATATTCACTTGTTCTTTGCATTCCTGTATTTTTAGATAGTATTATTTTTGTACAGTAGCATGCTGTATATGTACACAGAGGTATATAATCATTAGCATGCTATAGAACTGTTCCTGTGAATACCCCTACAGCCTTTTAAACATTATGAGGTGGTAGCTCACTTTTTCTCATCTTCTTATAGACAACTCATCTGTGTTAATACTTCTGTCTCTTCTAATATTGATTCTGCTTTTGTTTTTTTAATAAAAGGTAAACCTTCACCCTTTATACAATTTTTTTTTTTTTTTTTTGAGATGGAGTCTCACACTGTCACCCAGGCTGGAGTGCACTGGAGTGCAGTGACACAAACATGGCTCACTGCAACCTCGAACTCTTGGGCTCAAGCAATCCCAAAGTGCTGGGATGACAGGCATGTGGTACTGCACTGGCTTCACCTATCATACCATTTGGACTGTTATACATGTCATCAATCGACAAGTACCCAATCAACCTGCCAATTAAATAATTTTCTTAGTTGTTATCCCTAATGTGAATATATAAAAATATTTAAATATAATAATTAAATAAAGAGAATTATTTGCTGCCAAAAACCTTCTTGAAAGAGGAACAGGGGTGGGAGTGGTGTGGGTGTCAAGGCATAGATGGAATCTCCTGTACATAAGGCATTTCATACATCTAAGAGTCCTTAAAAGCTGCATTGTAGATAGTTGAGGCTTTGCCCTTCCATTTAGAAGGTTGCTCTGGGAAAAAGTATTAAAAAAGGTCAGGTAATTAAAAAATGGCCATGATTAGCTTGAACTTGATTATATAATTCTTCTTAGTCCTAGGTTTTCTTAAAACTAGACTGAAGATACCAGTGGTAGGTATCTGACAGGCTGAAGATATCAGTGATTAAGTTTCTTCCCTACAGGGGTAGAAATAGGTCCAGAGTGTAAAATAATTAACCACAAATATACACAATTATCTATTCAATCAAAAAGTTTTTTATACGTAAATTAAAATTTTTCTTTTCCTTCTATGGTGAGTCATTAGTGCCCTAAGTGTGGGAGTAGATAATAATTCCCAACGTATCTGAAAAAAATGATCCATGGAGTGAATCACCAATGTAGTTAGTGTGTATACAACTGATAGACAACGTATCTCCACAAATTATCTAGTTTTTCAATCAAATATTCTCAAAATTAATTATCAAAGAAGATTTAATCATCCCCTTCCCTGCTTTTTTTAAAGAGATAAGGTCTCACTAAATTTGGAGTGCAGTGGCTGGTCACAGATGCAATCACAGTGCACTGCAGGCTCAAACTCCTGGGACCAAGTGATCCTTCCGCCTTTGAATCCAGAATACCTGGAACTGCAGGCACATGTGATTGTACCTGGCAGATTTAGTTACTAAAATTTTTACTTTCAGTACCTATTCAGCACAGTGTAAAAATTCACAGATGAAGATTCCGAACACATTGGATTCCACTTCTCATGCATTAAATTTCTCTTTTAAGTGAAATATGTCCAATATATACAATAATGCACAATCATGAAGTGATCCACATTACTATATTATATACTATACTTCTAACTTGAGAGATTTTAAATTCGTTTAATTATACATTCTCTGATATATTTCCATACATGCTGTAAAAAGATAATTCAAAATACATAATCATCAAATATGGTTAACATAAAAAATTCTTAAGTCATATTAATGACCTTTGTCACTGAAATATACAGTTTCCTAAGACTTAGATAAAAATACAGTTTAAAGGAGTCACAGGTGGAATGAAACACATTTGGAATGAAGCTGATATATGAAAACTTTGAAAACATCCTGGAGATTAACTGGCAAAAAAAAGTAGTATTTCATTGTCTTTTGGTTTATAAGGCTAACTACATAGGCATAAGGAAACTAAGTCTTGATTCTTAAGTCCCATAAGGACAAGTTAATTTTACGTTTGAAAACCGGATCAGCTGTAACAGAAATGTATGCCTCTGGGGACTGAGTACAAAATAACCACCTTTGTCTGAAAAATGTCCATCACACTATCTTCACAAAGAAAATCTTTATTTAAAAAAAAAACCACAAAAAACTCAATGAAACTGAATGTAAAATACTGGAAAGTCTAATTGAAAAGGCATCTTTGTTAATGGTCAGGAACTTACTAGTTCTGCCTTGTATAGTTGTGATTTTCTCATTCTAAAATGTATACTCAAATCAGGCTGAGACCATGTCTTAAACTGTCATACAGTTCATGCTATCTGTAGTGCCCAATACAAGTGCTGTACGTGTGGCAAAGCACACAATATTAATGAAATTAATGAAAACTAATCTCCTTTTCTCTTCTTTTGATATTAACAAAGAGTAACAATTAAAAAATACAACATTAAAAGGAGAAAATGTGAAAATACATTCTGTACTATTATTTCATTTGGGTTTGTTTCTAGAGATATTATAAAATTTTGCAGATGTTGTCAAATTCTAGTTAGAGTTCAGCTTCCAGTAATTCCTACAATTGAAAAGTAAAGTGTTATCTTTGTCCTCAGAGAACCTACCTATCATCAGTAAGACATATGCTTAAAAAAAAGAGACAAAAACCCAAAACACAAGATTTTGGTAGTTTATCCTCTCATCTGGTATTCCTTGAAACGAATTTATTATAACATATATCTGAGTTCATATGATATGAATGGTGTGCTAAGTACCTAGAAGCATTAACATAATAGTGTATGTGGATATATATATGTATCAGTATCACAGTCTTATACTTAACATAGGGAGAAATCTCATCTGTGATTCTGAAAGTTCTTTATACAAAGTTAACTACCCAGAACAAGATAACTCATATAATACTACTACTAATTATCTGTATGAATGTCTGCCATAAGTTCCCTTTGTCCACTTTATGTGTTAAAACCTGATAGATGCAATGTTTTCTTAATGATCTGATCCTGTAATCTCACTGCTATCACATTCTGAATCATTTAATGGTCAGCGCTGAATAATACACATTAAAAATACACTGTACAATTATACCATTTATATCAGTCCATGTATGATGGGCTAATAGCATCTGATAAACCATCTGTGCAAAGATAAGGTAAAATTCACAATGTAACTTCAGTCATGCACCGCTTAACTAAGGGATATGTTCTGAGAAACCCATCGTTAGGTGATTTCAGTTATGTGAACATCATAGTTATACAAACCTAGAGGGTATAGCCTACCATCTACCACACCTGCCAATAGGCTATATGAAATAACCTATTTTCCTAGGCTGCAAACCTGTACAGCATATTACTGTACTGAATACTGCAGGCAATTATAACACAATTGTAAGTATTTGTGTATCTAAACATAGAAAAGGTTAAGGTAAAAATACAGTTACTATAATCTTATGGGACACCTTTGTACATGTAGTGTAGAGGCAACTGAAACTTTGTTATGTGACACATGACTGTATTTTGAATTAGAAAGACTGGCAAACATGGGATCATTATAGGCGGTAATGGTTATTTACATATAAATGGGCTTGAAAAGTAGAGCCAATTTCAAATTAACTGTACCAATATTGAGTAACTACATTGAAAATACAAAAATTATTTCTATAAACCTCTGAAATGTACTATAATTTTAGAAGCAGATTAAATTTTGCACTCTGATTCTCTCAGATTAAAATACTTTTGACATTCTCTGTGCATGTATTGTCTCAATAATGGAAGAAATTTCAAGGCAAGATAGAGGAAGGCCATCCAGTAATTAAAGACTTGTAGGTATAAAAAATTACCTCCACATTGAACCATTTTGCTTTATATTGATACTTACTAAAAAACACCTTGACTTTTGAGATCACATTATTTGCTGTAAGATAGTAATGTTTCAAACACACCTAAAATCTTTCAGCATCCTTTTGTTTATATGGCCCTACTTTATATACAGTTTAAAAAAAAAAGCCCCCAAACTTAAGGTCGAAAGCAAGGGTGTCCAATCTTTTGACCTCCCTGGGCCACACTGGAAGAACGGTCTTGGGCCACACATAAAATACACTAACACTAGCGATAGCTGAGATTAAAAAAAAAAAAATCTCATGTTTTCATTAAGTTTACGAATTTGTGTTGGGCCACATTCAAAGCCATTCTGGGCGGTATGTGGCACACAGCTTCAGGTTGGAAAAGCTTGGTCTAAAGTAAATGGATTTTAACTTTTATTTATACGATAAATTCTAAGAAAATGTTTTAGATGACTTCAAAATAGAAAAAAGGTTTAAGCTCTTTAGACTATTCTGAAAATGTTTCATTATTAAATAATGCAGTAAGTACCATTTAAACTTTTACAAAACAATGGAACAAATCTTTCATGAACATAAACTTTAAAACTCAAGCTTTTTAAAAAATATATAAAAAATATATATGAAGTATTTAAGTACACTTTCATTGTAGTTGGGAAATAAACTTGGCTCCTGATGTTCTGTATTTAAAAACTGTCAGTTATATAGTACTAGTACTAAACAACTAGGAAGTCAATTTCTTTATTAACTTTGAATTTATCATTTGACAAGATTTGCAATCATGAATTTCTTAGGCTTCACAACTTAGAAGTATGTTAGTGATCGTTGAGTCTTTTTTTTTGGTTTGTTTGAGATGGAGTCTTGCTCTGTTGCCCAGGCTGGAGTGCAGTGGTATGATCTTGGCTCACTGCAACCTCTGCCTCCCGGGTTCAGGCGATTCCCTTGCCTCAGCCTCTTGAGTAGCTGGGATTACAGGCATGCACTATCATGCCCGGATAATTTTTGTATTTTTAGTAGAGATGGGGTTTCGCCATGTTGGCCAGGCTGGTCTTGAACTCCTGACCTCAAGTGATCCACCTGTCTTAGCCTCCCAAAGTGCTAGGATTACAGGAGTGAGCCACTATGCCTGGCCAGATCATTGAGTCTTAACTTTAATATGCAAATAAAGAAACGAAGATTCAGAGATTTAAAAATCATATAATTTATCTAAGGTAGAAATGAGATTAGGGCCCAGCTCACCTGACATTTTAGTGCTGTTATCTTAGTTGTCTTAAAATTCATTTATATTCGCAAATAACAAAAGCAGCATATTATTTGAAAATACACAACAATAAAAAAGGTGTAGCTAGTATTAAATATGTCATGAGCAAATTGTGTCTATTTTAAATGTATGATCACCCTAATTTTTCAGGGGATCTTAGTGCCAAAGACCCTCAGCCCAAAGTTTTCTGGTGAATTTGTTTATACTTACATTAGTATGTACTATTTTAACACCATGGATCTCAACAAAACAATTCTTAAGCAGTACTTGATTCAACTGCAGGTGATATTTAATTAGGTTGATGTTGTATCAATTCCGAAGTTACTCTTTCATGTAACATCACCTATAGTCTTTTTGGAAGCTTAGTATTTGTGTTATTAAACTCATCGTAGTACTGTCAAGTACTCTAGATGCTTCTGTAGTAAATATTAAGAAACAATGCCTTATGTGATACTATTAACAGGTATTTTAAATCTTCAAGCTAGAAATGTTAAATTTTTCATAGAAAAACTTAAAAAAAGGCCATATTTGGATTTTAACGTATGATGGTCTTTATTTACAACTTTATTGGCAAAAAAGAAAAGGGAAAACTTTTAAACAATTTAACACAGGGCATTGTAGCTGATCCTGTCAGATATAAGAAGTTCCATTTTAAATGTCCATCTAATTGTCCAAAGATATACAATACTGAATCTGCATATGCAGTTTCCTTTATGAAGTACAGTGTTGATGTTTTAGGCAGTCTTCTAAACATACAAATACAAAGGAAATTAAATCACTTATTAAAAACTGTGTCAAATGAAGGGTATTTTAAATGTAAGTTTGTTGTTTCTGGCTATAGCACATGCCCAAATGAAAACCAAAGATGGAAAAGCAGATACACTTCTTACTTGGGTGGACAGTTACAACAATCAATCATTTTCTGCAATGACCATTATATTTTCAATTTATCATGAACTACTCTGAACTTACTATGAGATGTAGCCAAAGTCAGAAGAGAAGACGTAGGGACAATATTCCTTTTTCACAGGAGGTTAACTCCTCCAGAATCAGCATAGGAAATAAACATCCTGTTGATTCTAGGTGGAAAGAAATTAATGTAGTCAATTTCAACTCATGCTGAGCTGACTTAAATTTTTTCAGCGACGTGTTTGATGTCATTCTTCTAAATCAAGTGTATTTAATTCTTCTTCTAGTTCATCCAAATCCTCTCCAGTGAAAAGATTTTCATCAACAGGAACAGCATCAATGGCTCCATTTTCTGGTCCCTCCCTTTCGTTGTCCTCTTCCAAGTCACTTCTTTCACCATTTTCAGCCCTACCTCCAGAGGCTTCACTTAATTTGTTTTCTAAAAATAAAAACTGGAATCAGTAAGGCATAGAAGCAGAAAACAACATTCTACATTAGCAATAGACAACACAGACTCATACTACACTTCCTCTTTTCCTTTTCTCCATGAAAGCCATTTCCCTAGAATTACTCCAGCAAGAACTGATCATTCTTTTCTGAGCTTATTTGTGCCAATTATCTATACCTAGTATAAAATACTGTTTTTCACTGTAGACATTTGACTACTTAATGGTTTATACATTTAAGGACAGGATCAATCTTCTACACCTCTGTGTTCCCGACATAACCTAGCAATTAGATTTTAAATAGTCAATTTCCATACAATATTTTATTTGAATAAATGGTTATGGAAACAAAAAAAGTGTTTGTAATATAAGCAGTTACTTGGCTTTTGGTTTTGCAAATAGTATTTAAATCACGCTGTTGTAATGCTGTGATTGTGACAGCAGAAAATCTTCATCATGTAATCAAATTGTTAAGAAAAAACATAGTGCTATACACAGCTACTTTTCCTTATAGATTATAAATAACTGAGAGGAAAAAAATGCTGCCTTTTCTTATTCAATGCCATCAACATTTACACAGACATTTTTTAACAGCCTAATTTAGATTTTAGCTATTTCAAACATCTCTGAAGACAAAGTCTTGGGAATTTTATAATCTCTGAATTATTTGCAGTTGTGCCTACTGTCACCAAAGTCCCTACTTCTACAAAGAGCAAGTCAATCTGAATACAGGCAAGACAGTGGTTTGCTAACACTCTCAGATCTTGGGAGGGCAAGCTGGTTTTTCAGGTTATAGTTTGTGTGCTTTTATTGTAAAAATAAGGTTCAGACTTTTCTGTCTCAGCTTTTGCCTTAATGGGCATTTCTTCTGCCGTTTGCTCCCGAACTTTTACCCCTTTCTTTAAGTACCTAACTCAAGGCACAATTAGACATAAATTATACCAACAATCCTAGATAGCCTTCCCTTCATTCTCATACCTAACTCATTATTTATACTTTCATGTCTTGCTTCTATAACTGATCTTTTATTAGCAACTTTTCCTCCTTACCAGATCCTCTCCCTCTGACCTACAGATACATTTAGGTTTTCCATATCCTAAAAAGCCCTTCCATGACCATGTCTTCCCTCTAAACATTAAGACAGAGAGGACTGCATTCATTTTTCTTCTCACTGTTATAACTGCAGTCTCAATGAAACTGGCACCTTATTCCTATAACCAATTACAACTATAACTTATTTATATTCTTTTTCACCCTACTTGCTTCTTTGGAAACTTGTTTCTTATTTTTTCTCTGACCTTCTCAATGTCTTTCCTTAGCATTTCTTCTTTTACCTACCCCAAAACACTGATGTTTTGCAGGGTGTTCATGTTTATACAATATCCCAGACAGTACACTTTTGATAATCAAAAAATCTCAAACTCATGAGGTCTCAAAGTGAACTCACTGACTTTAACTCCAAGCTCATTTATGTCTCCTTCTAGTTTCCATTAATGATTTTAATATATACCCAGCTGCTCATGTCTGGCCTTTTACTGTTTATTACTCTTTTTATATATGGTCAAACCACACATTTATGTTACCAGTCTGGTACCTGCACACATCTAAGTTTGCCAAGTCTGGTATAACCCCCTATAGATAATTTCCTAGTTCTTAAAATTAGGCAAAAGTTAGCATACTTACCATCTTTATCTGAAGTATATGTGCTGAATCTTTCAAGACTGGCTACAGTAATACCTGTTTCATCTACATCTCTTGGGATGTACAGGCTTAAATCTATGTCATTTACACTCACTGAATCATCAACCTTTAACAACATATAGAAAAGAAAGTTGTTACAAATAAGAACAGTTTTCTTTTACTCCTGACATTTATCTTAATTAGCCAAAATTATCACTGATCCAAGTGAAAAAAAAAGACCAATTACTGGCCAGGTGTGGACGCTCACAACTGTAATCCCAACACTTTGGGAGGTCGAGCTGGAGGATCACCTGGGCTTAGGAGTTTGAGACCAGCCTGGGCAACAAAGCCAGACCTCGTCTCTATAAAAAACAAAAACAAAAGATCTATTGTCAAAATTATTTTTCCTAAGTTTCTTTTAAAAAGAATAGCAAGGTGGTATATGAAACCTCTTCCTCTGCCATCACATTTTTATATAGAGTACGATTTTTTTCTTTCAACCCAGAGGCCAGAATTTTGTAAGTACACAAAAAATGAATAGTAACTTATCTGTTATTACTAAATCTGTCAACAACCAAATGACTGTGCTATTGTCTCATGCTCCCTACACTGTAGTTTTAAATTAGTGCACTTGTCCCATAACTTTAAACATAAAATATTAAACAAAAATTACTCTTTTTCTTTTAGAGGGAGGACAAAACATACTTTTTACAGGTAATACATATAGCACTCAACCACCTACTAGGCACTATTCTAAGCTGTATAAAGAACTACTAATTCATGAACTCATTTAATTCTCACAAACTCCCTATGATGTAGATAATCATTATGTCTGTATTACAGATGAGGGTGGAAGCCTAGAGTAATTTCCCATGGTTGGAGTAAGGATTTGAACCCAGGCACCGTGGCTCTGATGTTGGTGGCTCTTAACCATGTTGCGGTATTATTTATTGTTTCTTTCAATTAACATAAGGAGATGAGGCACAAAGCTTCCTCTTACCTCATCACCACCTGTTCCCTGGGTGTAGCGGGTATCATCTGCTTCCTCATCATCATCATTGACCAGTTCAGGACGAAATTCAAACACTTCACGACCACTGATCTATTCGGACACACAAATATATCAACTCAGGTCAAAAATCTAAACATTCCTTGTCATTGATGAAATAGGGACAAAATATTGCATGACACAGAAAATTAAAAATGGAAGAATAAAGAATCAGTTTGGGTGAGTCTGAAACATACCACTAGCGCTTTCCCTGCTTTGAAGTCAGCTTTCCTTCTTTCCATATCTTGTTCAAGTTTATCAATCTTTTCTTGTCTTTTCCTTTTCTTCCAGGCAAGAAAAGATTCTAGAGTGATTTTGGTAACATTTGGACCTAGGGCAGAACGCTGCAACAATAAAGAGTTAATTTTTTTTCCCACAGAATTCACCTCAAATAGTGCTTGGTAGCAGTTTCTCTTAATGTGATTAATTCCTTGCCCATGACTATCCTGAATATATTACATTTGAATAAGCTGATATATGTATATTTTTACTTTACATGGCAATGAGCAAAATGAGTATCCAGAGATACAAACACTAAAAATATACTATTCTGCGCTAGATTTCTTCTCAACATTGAAGATGAGTAAAACTTACTTGTCATAAGAAATTGTTTTAATATGAATCAATTGCTGAAAATAATAAATATAAAAAGCACTATAACAATATCCAAGTTTCACTTGTGTTTCTGAGATGAGAAATAAAACTAAACAAACAAAAAAACACCTGCTTCTCAGGGCCAATAATCAAATAATAAATATATAGAACAAATAATTTGCTTAACACCTCCCAGGTATTAAATGCTTTATACATGCTAATGCACGGATCCCCACAAATAAGTGAACAAAGGGTAATGGGGAATTTACCAAAGAGGAATAGCTAACAAGTGTCAGAACCAGTACACAAACCATCTCAAATACACCTGACTCTGAAGTCTATATTTTCTATTATAGTACGTTATATCCTGACTGAGACACTAAATAATAAGGCAAAATAGTTTTTAATATGCAACCCTAAATCTAATGTTTCTAATAATCTCAAAATTTTCATAGAATAAAAACTGTGTTTTGTACTAAGCCAAAGACAAGTGCTGAATATCCTCTTCAGACTTATTCCCTTCTATAAGCAGAGTGTTTTGAGTCCAGAGCTGATAAAACATGTAATTTAAAAACTAGAGTGTTGTTTTCTTCCATACATATGCTAATAACTAAAATACTAGTGAAAAACAAAAGATAACAGGACAAAAAATCTAAAACTACAAAAATTCAATCAATCTGAGAACTAAGCATTTTTAGTAACTCAATCTCACAGAAACAATTTGATAAGCCAGTAGCTAGTACTTAAAAAATTGTTTCACAATCCTAAAATTAATGTCATGATTGGCTCATGTTTATGGCTAAGTTAACACTTTACATATACAAGAATAATTAAAGTAGGGCAATTTTGGAAATAGATCACAATATATATATTTTTTCCTTTCATAAAAGGCTATTGCCCCCAAGTGGTAAGTATTAGAATTTCACAATAAATACTGCTTTCAGTTTTTATGGTAGGAAAAGGATACTAGTTACCTCTCTCTCAATTAGATCTTCTAATGAAATTTCATCTTCTTTCTCTTCTTTCTTTTTATCTTTTTTCAACACAAATCCAGGAGGAAGTGCATGACGATACATGCAAATATCACCCCCTCCAGGGCATACCCAAAACCAGCCATACTTGTTGTTTTCAATAGCTTCAAGGAAATGCTTGCACACCTATAGAGACGATATTATTCACAAGCGGTGGCTCAGTGTAGGCCATTTCCAAGGTAAATGTCTAAGTATATGGAACAAGTATAGACACAAGTATGTTCTATTACACAAGTACATTCTATTCATTTCTGTACATAAGGGTGCTCTGTCTAGCTTCTATTCTCTGCAGAAATGCAACATATGTTTACCTTAAAATACCTAAAACAATGACAAATTCCCTTAAAGGGGAATCTATACAACATTTTCATTTGTTCTAAATTCTAAATCATACAAAAATGACTTGTTTCAGTTACCCTTTGTAAATATACACCCCCAAATCAGAATATACAATTGGCTATAAAAAAATAAAATCAGGCTGGGCATGGCGGCTCACACCTATAATCCCAGCACTTTGGCAGGCTGAGGCAGGTGGATCACCTACTGAGTTCAGGAGTTCAAGACCAGCCTGGCTAACATGGTGAAACTCCTACTAAAAATACAAAAAATTAGCTGGGCATAGTGGCACACGCCTGTAATCCCAGCTACTTGGGAGGCTGACGCAGGAGAATCTCTTGAACCCAGGAAGCAGAGGTTGCAGTGAGCTAAGACCATGCCATTGCACTCCAGCTTGGGCAACAAGAGCCAAACTCTGTCTCAAAAATAAAATAAAAAATAAATAAATCGAATAAATAATTTTCATTGGTTTGATCTTTCCTAAATAAAAATGAATCACAAGCAGTATACAGGAGCAAGGTACGAAAGGAACACAAAAGAGAGTCACCCTTCACAACATGGATGGAAGATACAATTGTATTTAAGCCTCAAGTAATAAGCTTTGCAAGTAAGAGAAAATTAACAAACAGTATCCACCCCCTACAACAAACATAACAGATGTGTATTAATGTAGTATTTAGAATTTTTCTAGCACAGCAAGACTTTTCACTGTAACTACATTATAAATATAGACATAAATGCAAAGTTTGAGATATAAAGAACCAAGTTTTAATGGTACATTTCCTGGAATTAGAGCCACTACCTACCAAAAATTCATTCTGGAATTCATATGTAGTAATATTTTAAACCTTAAAATTTAAAAATTTATCCCTATTGAAACTAAATAAATTATTAAGTGGGTTAGTTTAACAGGCCTCCTTCCACTCTATGCAAAAAAAATAGGGATTTTTGTCTGGATATGTAATTTTGTTTATCCATATTTGAGAAAGTTCACCTCAGAAAATGGCATTTAAGGCCGGGCACGGTGGCTCACGCCTGTAATCCCAGCACTCTGGGAGGCCGAGGTGGGTGGATCACGAGGTCAGGAGATCGAGACCATCCTGGCTAACACTGTGAAACCCCGTCTCTACTAAAAAATAGAAAAAATTAGCCAGGCGTGGTGGCAGGCGCCTGCAGTCCCAGCTACTTGGGAGGCTAAGGCAGGAGAATGGCATGAACCTGGGAGGCGGAGCTTGCAGTGAGCTGAGATAGCACCACTGCACTCCAGCCTGGGTGACAAAGCGAGACTCTTGTCTCAAAAAAAATAAAAATAAAAATAAAAACGGCATTTAAAGGACTTTAGTAACATAGTTTTATTCTTGTTCAGCTATTTCTGAACAAGAATCTACAAAATCTAACTTGTAAACTCCAAAAATAAAGCTTCATGTACCTTATCTTGATGAAATCAAAATTTCCAGTAACTTACAGAATAATCTAATAGAAAATAGCAGCAAATACCTTGCCACATAATTCTCCCTAATGATAAATATCACAGCAACTCAATTCAAGAAAAGGACATACTATTTGAGTTTTTGGTTTTTTCTTTTCCGCCTCACCGTGCTTCTTGTTCACTACTTCTTCCAGCTTTTTCTCATCCCAATTATCCATAGTATCTAAATAAAGAAATGAAGATTAAATACTGTAATTTTATCTACTACTCCCACAACACGTATCTCCTTAGACATGAATGATGTGTTATAAGACTCATGGCTTAACACATTTTTCTTTTTCTTTTCTTTTTGTTGAGACAGGTTCTCACTGTTGCTCAGGAAGGAGTGTGATGGCATGATGACAGTCTACTGAAGCCTTGACCTCCCTCAATCAGCCTTGATTGATTGAGCTCGATCAATTCCTCCTGCCTCAGCCTCCCAAGTAGCTGGGACTAGAGGTATGCACCACAATGCCTGGCTAATTTTTCTATTTTTTTTTGTAGAGATGGGGTCTCATTATGTTGCCTATGCTGGTCTTGAACACTTGGGCTCAAGTGATTCTTGCTGCCTTGGCCTCCCAAAGTGCAGGGATTATAGGTATGAGCTGCTGCTCCTGGCCTCATGGTTTTCTTAAAACACCAAAGGCAGAAATGAATAGTTTTAAGATTATTCACCAAGGCCAGAACAGCAGCTCACATCTATAATCCCAGCACTTTGAGAGGCCAGGGTGGGTGGATCATGAGGTCAGGAGATCAAGACCATCCTGGCCAACATGATGAAACCCCATCTCTACTAAAAATATAAAAATTAGTTGGGTGTGGAGGCGTGGACCTGTAGACCCAGCTACTCGGGAGGCTGAGGCAGAAGAATTGCTTGAACCTGGGAGATGGAGGCTGCAGTGAGCTGAGATCATGCCACTGCACTCCAGTTTGGGCGACAGAGCCAAGACTCCATCTCAAAAAAAAAAAAAAAAAATTATTCACCAAATCTTCCTAAGTACTTTGGACAAATTGAGAAGGTAGTACTGAAGGAAAGAGTGACAGACAAATCCAAAATAAATCACTGTTTTTTAAAGTATCTTCATTTACTTAAAGGGTATATTATGGTAATTTTCAGATTTTATAAAACATAATAAACCCAATTAATTATTCTTTATAAACAGTCTATTAAGATTGAAATGTTCTTCATTTAATAAATATCTTAGTAACAAACCAAAAGTATTAAACATTTATTTTTAAGATGTTTTAAAACAAATTACCTTTTTCAAGTTCTTCATCTCTTGCATCAATGTAAACACTTCGCTTTTCACATTTTCTCTCCAGAGTCAAGTCATGAGAGAACTTACACTTATCTCCTTTAGTACACTGTCCTTGCTTGAAGAATGCACATACCACAGACTTGGGATCTGCACCTATGTCAAATGGTATATGGTATTTGTATTATAACCTGCCAGACTGTAAAATATAGATTCTACCTGAAATAAGATTAATTTTGGTTAACTTATTTTCCATTCACTGATGTGAAAGGAAAATGGCACTTATGGGTGATTAGCAAGACATTTCCTTAAAGTTCTTTTTGTAGCATTTTATGTCCACTTTTGTTTCTTTTATTCTGACTATAAAAGGTGGCAGAGAGTGGGAAACCAAACAAGAACATAAGATATTCCACAGGCTTTGTCTAGTTGACGTCAATAGGGCAAGAGGCAAAACAGGAGGCCAGGCATGGTGGCTCGCGCCTGTAATTCCAGCACTTTGGGGGGCCGAGGCAGATAGATCATGAGGTCAGGAAATCGAGACCATCCTGGCCAACATGATGAAACCCTTTCTCTACTAAAAATACAAAAACTAGCTGGGCATGTTAGTGTGTGCCTGTAATCCCAGCTACTCGGGAGGCCGAGGCAGGAGAATAGCTTGAACCAGACAGTCGGAGGTTGCAGTGAACCGAGATGGTGCCACCGCACTCCAGCCTGATGACAGAGCAAGACTCCGTTTCAAAAAAAAAAAAAAAAAAAAAAGAGGCAAAAAAGGAATGAACATACATGGCAGAACAGTGCCAAAAACTTGAGACATATAGTTTATTCAACTATGGCTTTGCCTTGGCTACTACCAAAGACTGAATGTTATAAATCAATTAGCAGTCTGTTAAATTACTAATTTTGCCTTAAGTGTGGGGCGCATGGCTGCAGTTCAGCTGTACAATGACACTGATGTGAACATATACAGAGGAACCATAAGCAACCCACTGACATAGGTAATTTTGATGAAGGGACTAATATTTTCATTGCAGACACAACTGTCTTATTTAAAGAAAATAACATCCAAATAAACAGTTCTTAGCATAAACCATATTTGATAAAAAACACACTTCTGAAATTTAAAGTTTACCTTTACTTATTTTTTGAGCAGCAACTACAGGTTTGAACAGCTCATTTAGCTCCTGCAATTCTTTCTTCTTGTCATCCTTCTTCAATTTCTTTTCAGCTTCACTCTGTGCTACCTATAATATTCCCAGGTTTAAAATGTAAATTTGATTGTTTACAAAATTGTTTTTACTGCACAGTTAGCATTAATATAACAAGACACTTGCATATTTATAGTCCTTACCTTTTAACATCAGTGTTATAATGGCCTTACAGTGTCTATTCAATGTTGTGGTTAAACTATTAAACAAAATTGTAATGATGGTACCATGCCTAGTTAAAAGCAAAAGCTTACAGCAACAAGCATTTATTAAGCATTTACTACATGCCCAGCATTTTTAGCAAATACTTTTCACCTGCAATATTCTTCTGTGAAAACAGCCCACTCCCCAGAAATGTACAGGTTCATTTTGAAGATCAGAGAAACAAACATCCTGAAATGTACAGTCCCACATGATAATGAATTATACCACCCCAAAAACCTATATAGTGTCCTCATGGAAAAACACTGGGTTAGGTCAATGTAGGATATTAAACAAAACAACTCAAAACAAAACATGACATATAATATAGTTCCAGGCACACGATTTACATACCTAATATGATTAGAGGATTCATCCAAACATTTATATGTCAGGTCCTATGTTAGATGACAGAGAATATAATGAAAAGACAAAGATGCTTATTTAAAGAAGCTCAGAAACTAGCAGGATGACAGACATGTCAACAACTGTAACATAATATATAGTGCTCTGGGAACAAAGAATGCCCATATACCTGAGAAAATTACATTGAGCCAATAACCTTATAAATGAATTCTTCTTGATGGGCAAGGAAAGAAATACAGAAAGGGCCAGCCAATGCAAAGTTACAGGGATTAGAGGGGCAAAGTATGAAAAACATCAATGAGATGCTTAGATTGTATCAGTAGATTGAACAGAGTTCCACTCAACTGTTTAAAGTAAGCCAGTAACAAGATCAGGTCACATTTTATAAAATATCAAGAGAGCAAGTTTTGTGGAGGATAGATTGGGAATCCAAGAATAAAGGCAAGAGCCTGTTGCAACTGCTGCACACAAGAAAACACAAGAGCTCAAAATGAGCATTACTGGTGAGGATGGAGAAAAGGAGACAGAGCTGATAGGACTGTGACTGAACATGAAGTATAAAGGGGGAGGAATCTAGGATTATCATGTATATGGTTAGTGCTGTTAAACAAGACAGGGAATACAGGAGGAACAGGTTTCAGGGTAAGAGGTGAAGATGAGCGTAGTTTCAGATATACAGAATGCAAGATGCTTACAGGGCATCTGGGCGGAGATCTTTTGAAGGCAGATGGACATGCATATTGATTCCACTGAAATCAGAGGGTCTGCTTTGAGATAAAGACTTTAGAAACAGCAGCTTACAGATAATTAAAACTTTGGGTATATTACTCAAGGACAGCATAAAAATGTGGCAAGAGCAAAGGACACTTCCTTGAAGAAAATCAACATGAAATGGGACAAAAGAACCTAAAAAGCCCAATAAAAAGACCTAGAAACATCAGGGAAGCAGACAGAAAACCAGGACAAAATATGTTCAAGACAGAGGAAATTTAAGGAAAGGAATGGCCAAATGCTATAATTAGGTCAAAGGCATCCCAAAAGCTGAATGTGACCCTATATGGTGGATGTGTTTAAACAGAAAAAATGTTTTGAAAGAAAAAATTTAAGTCGCTTTATTTTTAATAGAAGTATCCTTTGCTCATCAGGCCCATCTCAAACATTTGTGGGGTCCAGTGCAAGAATACAATGGAGGCCTACAAGCCATTTATCTAAATATTTAAAATTAGAAATCACATTCATGATGAATAAAATGTGGTCTGTAATCCTACTTCACAAATATACCTTATGACCTGGAAGGACAGGTTCAAATTTAAAATGCTCAGACTCCATGGAGTTCCACACTGAAGTACAGCAGTAACACAAGAGTCAGCCCGGGGCTCTTTTTTCTCCTCTTCCTACCCCATTTCATTCCACTTTGGGTGTAGGGAGAGGTAAAGGTGCAGGAAGGAAGGAAAGGGTATGGATGCAGGCTCTGTTCAAACCCTTAGCATATGCTGTTGTTTTGGCTACCTCAGACATATTGGTAGCACAATGTACCTAGACAGAGATGGGCATGGGGGAGAGGCCTTTGTAGGCAGATAAACCAGGGTCAGACTGTTGTAGGAAGAGGTGTTGCAAAATCTGGGTAGGTACATCCCCTTGGCTTCAGTGACTCCTTACCTGAGGGGAGACAGCGGTCTGGAGAAGACACATATATCACAGGGCCTAGACCAGGATACCTCCTGTCCAGCTCTAAGAGCAGCACTACTGCTCATTTCCGATGTTATATATGATGGGTAGGTACCCCACGTTCACAGATAAAAGTCCAGTTATCCACGCAAGTATCAAAACTATAATATTAAATATACTATCAAAGCTAACTACCAGCACACAAATTTAATAACTTTCCCAGGTTTATGAATTCTAGTATTGCCACTCAAAACACTTCCCACTAGAAGAAAAAGTTGGGGAAGGGAAACAGGATTGAAAAAGGGGCTAAGTGAAGAAAGTGAGTTCTTCTTACATATTGATATCTATATTCACCAGAAAATTTACATTATTTTCTTATTTAACCACCAGAAGAATCCAACAAGGAATAACTGCACTTCCACAATACATATAAAGACCAGGGTTACCATTTAAGGATCATGTAACAAAAAAGACAGGAAGAATCACACCCAAGTCTATCTGACTGCAAATTCTCAGCTGATCTGCCCGCCGCGGTCTCCCAAAGTGCTGGGATTACAGGCAGGAGCCGCTGCACCCAGCCATGGTCTAAACATTAATTTTTATTAAACCAGGCTATTAAGTTAGCAGTTTGGAAGAACAATAGTTTTAGATTCTAGAATCAAGCTGAGAAAATGGATGTGAAAGGAAAGTGTTGGGTCACTGATTTGTAGACAGCATGAGCAAGAGAAATTTATCTCACAAATACATATTAGCAGATTTTTAAAAAATCTATAAACACATGAGAAATTCTTTCTTCTCTCCTACATTACAAAAATGTGTTTCCAGAAGTTAATGAAAAGGATATAGAAATGGTGGAAAAAATGTACTTTAAAAAATACAGATCCATGTCTATGAAATCTTTAGAAGTGAGAGGTCTAAAGAACCTGAAGAAAAAGGGGCTACATTTTTTTCTAACGAGTTGCCAATGGATAAACTCATTTTAAAATTCATATGAAAGAACAAATACCTAAGAACAACCAGGAAAAATAGAAAAGGTATACCATTTTGGGGAAAAGACTTGCCTTGAGACTTTAATGTACAGTCAAGCACAGCATTATGACGTTTAGGTCAATGATGGACCACATATGACAGTAATCCTGTAAGGTTATAACACCATATTTTTACTCTATCTTTCTATGTTCAGATACACGAATCATTACTAATGTGTTACAACTGCCTACAGTATTCAGTACGGTAACATGTTTTATAAGTTAGAAGCCTTGGAGCAACAGGCTATATCATATAGCCTAGGTGCGTAGTAGGCTGTAATATCTAGGTTTGTGTAAGTACACTATATTATTTGCATAATGACTAAATCACCTAACGACACATTTCTCAGATTGTATTCACATCACTAAACAACGTATGACTATGACTGTAGGTCAATAGCGGTATTTCAGTGGGATAAATAATGCTGGTGTAAGCAGCTATTCATTTAAAAGAAAACAAACTTAGTCTGGGCATGGTGGTTCACATCTGTAATCCCAGCACTTTGGGAGGCCAAGGCAGGCAGATTGCGAGGCCAGCATGGGTGACACGGCGAAATCCCGTCTCTACAAAAAACACAAAAATTAACTAGGTGTGGTGTCATGCGCCTGTAGTTCCCAGCTACTTAGGAGGATGAGGTGGGCGGATGGCATGAACCCAGGAGGCGGAGGCCACAGTGAGCCAAGATCACACCATTGTATTCCTGCCTGGACAACAGAGTGAGAACTTTAAGATATATAAAATAAATTTATATGATGAAATATAGACTACAAAAATAAAATAATTAGAAATGATCTAGGAAAAACACACAGAATCCAGTGGCAGGGGAGACCTTTTAACCATATTTTTAAAAAGCTAGCAAATGTAACTGGCAATATTAAACTCTATATATACAGATAAGTTAAAAATTGGTGCATGGCAAAACATAACTGAAATATCACCAAATATCTGCAATGCAGACAAAAGGTATCTCATAAATTGACAAGAAAAAGACAACCAATAAAGCAAATAATTTCAATAGGCAAGTCACAGAAGTGCAAACTCAAACAGCTAACATGTATACAAAAGACACTCTCTAGTAGTGAGAGAAACAATGTAACACTAAGATATCACTTTATACTTATCAGATTGGAACACATTAAAAAGAACGTTAGTATCTATTGCTCATGTACTACAAATGAAAATGTGAAGTACTACAGCCTCTACGGAAAGTGATCTGGCAAATTTATAATATTAAAATTAGAAATCCATTTCCCTTGATCTGGAGTCTGTTACCAGACAATTTATGCCACAGAAATAAAAGCCCAAACACATGTAAGAACTCCTGTATTTCTTCTAGAGGTGGTCTTAGCGTCAGAAAGCTGGAAACGCTGGGCACGGTGGCTCACGCCTATAATCCCAGCACTTTGGCAGGCCGAGGCGGGTAGATCACAAGGTCAGGAGATCGAGACCACGGTGAAACCCCGTCTCTACTAAAAATACAAAAAATTAGCCGGGCGCGGTGGCGGGCGCTTGTAGTCTCAGCTACTTGGGAGGCTGAGGCAGGAGAATGGCGTGAACCCGGGAGGCGGAGCTTGCAGTGAGCCGAGATCGCGCCACTGCAATCCAGTCTGGGCGACAGAGCGAGACTCCGTCTCAAAAAAAAGAGAAAAAAAGAAAGCTGGAAACAAAGTGATCACTTATGAATAGTGAAATGGATGAATATAACACACCTGTACTGTAGAATGGCATGCAGTCATTATTAGAATAAATAAGAGCTATATCACAATGGCTTGGACAACATCCAAGAGGTACTGCTGGTAAGGAAGGCCAAGATGCAAAAACGTTTCGAGTAGGATTCTGTTTTGAAATACAATTATATAATAATACCAGACATTTTATCTGAAACAGAGGCTGTATTAATATTACATTCATAAAAAGACATGGAAATTTAAATTACTTACCTGACGTGGATTTTGTTGACCAAATTTAACTTGATGTGTGACAGCCTTAATAAACTTCTGTTGCTTTGCTCCTTTCTTATTCTTCAAACCAAAAGTTTTGTCCTACATGAGAAAGAGCACAGAAATATCTTAGCAATTTATGTTACCATATATTTCCTCCAATGATACCTAAAAATTATTCTTTTATTTATTGATAATTATTCTTTACTAATATAAAAACATGGAAAACACTGAACATCAAGTCAAGGCAATATATGACCTTTAATCATCACCCAGATTCTTTACAATTCAATACGTACTCACCATTATCATCACTAAACCTGTTATTCTATGAAGGTTTTTCTAAAGCCTGTTTTGGATTATCAGTTCTATGGGATGTGCAAAGTTCTTATACCGGGATAAGAAGTCCTACAGTTAAATACATTTAGGAAAATGCTTGATTAAAAGGATTCTTAATTCTTAAGCACAAGGTATCTTACAGCCCTTATCAGAGGGAATATAATATGCAGCACCTCCAAATCTTCCTTTGCAGCAGAATCCATTTTTACTCAGAGTATCTTGAGAGGCTATACAATACTGAACACATGTTTAGGACTACTACATAAGAAAAGGAAGATACACTCAGTTCTGGACTGGTTTTTTAGTTAATAAATGTTCTCCTCTCAAAAATAAATTTAATAAATTGAATCAAACTACTGAAATGTATACATTTCTAGTTATTGTTAAGATGGAAATATTGAAAGTATATAAACTAAAAGCAACATTTTCTTTAAATCTGGAATATTAATACAATAACTTGGTAATATTCAATATAACAGCAGCTATCACTTACGGAATGCTCATTATGTGCTAAGCACTAATGGTGATCCTTGGCTATCTACTCATATTAAGTTAGTATGCAGTATGGGGTTGGGGGGAGAAAAATATAAAAAAAAATAAGTATGCAGTACAAAAACATTTAGAAGCCACTGCACAAGTATGAGTAAGCGTGTGTGTGGAAGGGGGCAGTGGTCTGTAGTGGGCTGAATTTTGGAATGCCCCCCAAAATTCAAGTCCACCTGACCTTAAATTTGACTTTATTTGGACGTAGGTCTTCACAGACGTGATGAGTTAAGATGACATCATACTAGATTAAGGTAGGACCTAGATCCAGTAACTGGTGCCTTAATAAGGACCACACAGACACAAAGAGAAGGAAATGTGAAGACAGAGGCAGACAGACTGGAGTGACATTGCTATATAACCCAAAGAAGGCCAAGGATTGCCAGATGCCACCAGAAACTAGGAAAACGCAAGGAAGAATTATTCCCTAGAGTCTTCAGAGGGAGGGAGCATGGCCCTGCTGACATTAATTTCAGACTTTTAGCCTCCAGATCTCTGAGAGAATAAATTTCTGTTGTTTTAAGTGACCCAGTTTATAGTCATGTTACAGCAGCCCTAAGAAACCCATAAAGCAGGCTTGACTAGTGAGCTTCTCCCTAAGGTGAATGCGTGACAAGCCTGACAAGAAATAACCAAATGCTAATATCTGAAATATTTTTTTTCTGGGTCTTTTCTGATTCTCTGGAGAAAGATCCTCTAGCTGGGAGGGTAGTAAGTTAACTGTAAACAGGAGAAGAGAGTAGGTAGAAGGGGTCTCAGTTTACCATACCGATTTACTAGCTTCCATTTTCAGGCTCACATCCCACCTCCTCTGTGCTTAGTGTTTTGGAAGCAGAGAGGCCTGTTCCCCGCCACCCCCTACCTCCAAGAAGATACCTCCTGTTTCTTGCAGAGGTGGTCACCTGGCCGAGTTGTAGTAGGTAAGAATTATTAATCACTCCTAACACTTTTAACTCCTAGTTTTCAGCCTCTTGCCTTCTGTATTACCTAGTGCTTCCCATTGTTGAGGTTTTTTTCATAATTTTGTAGAGGAAATGCACTTGATTTTTACTGGCACACTCCTAGACAGGCACTCAGACATAACCGCTCTGCTCTAAGTCAGTTACCAACTCATCCATCCACTGCCAATCTTCATACCTTGAGGTTCAAGATTATAGATGTCTTCTAATTTCAAAATAGAATTTGTACTTCTTTCTCATTCTCTTGTTTATGGGTGGTTTTAGAGAGGAAGAAGAGGCAAAAAGCTCTTCTCAAAGTAATCTGAGACCTTCTGAGTGGCATTTAGTATGAAACAAGTGGCTATTTTATAGCCTTTATTTTGCTATTATTTCTAAGGGAAAGGAAAAAGTAATGAGTAGAAAGTATTATAGAAACAAAATCACCATGTGGACAAGCTAGAAACAGAAAACAATAGTACTAAAACAATTAGTATTTAAAAACATCCAACATGACATAATGTTTATAGCAACCTCAATATCAGTAAAAGACCTTTCAATAGTCTTAAAACAAAAAAGTACAGAGGGTTTTGCTTCTAAATGGTTATCTCTCACTGGGAAATAACTCTTTATTAATGACATCTATCTCCATATACCAAAACTTTGATTTCCTCTACTTAAATGCTTGTTTCATGATTTAACATCCCAACATGGTATTATACAAAATTCTACATGAATTTTCTACAGCCTATGTGTATGAAAAAAGGTAGGATGCACACAAACAAGTTGGATGTCTCTGCACTGAGCCTTTTACGGATGGCTTCCCTTGTTTCTATAAAGTTTAACACTCAATTCAATTTGAAGAAAGATAGTCAAGATAATGTGATATATACAGATGAACACAGTGCAGCAACTAAGTATAAAATGCCATACTTTTCCTTTACAAAAAAGTGAGCTCTCACGGGAGGCAGAGGAGGCTCTAGAAAAAAATATGATCAGGATTAAACAGCATCTACAGGTGCTCTGCCAGAGAAAATAAACGGGTTCAACCCATGCTCCACCTGTAATTACAGAGAAGAAACAATGAATAAATAAGGCCAAATAGCAAAGTAGATACTGCCACATAGACTTAGGAAAGAAAAAAGTCCCCTAAGGGGACCTGGCCAGTAAGAAAAGAAAGTACTCACAATGGCAGTTACTGGTAAAGGTGTATAAACTCCAGATTCCAGAAGAAAAAAAAAAAAATTCAGGTTTCATTATACTGCTCTGGCACATAAATGACCAGTTTAAAGAGATAATAAGTGAGTTGTGTTCACCTTTAAGTTAGAGCTCAGAAATTAACATTTTTCCACAGAGAAAGGGGACTACTTACTCATCTAGCATTCACTAAACATAAACACAACCCCTGAATATATACTTTATTGAATCCTCTCAACAATTCTATGATACACAGAAACTCAGAAATGATAAATTCATTTGAAGTTAAGTCATTAATAAGGGGCTGGCTGTATAGTGCAAAGATTTAGAAGTATAAACTCTGGAACCAGACTGCCCAAATTTTAATCCCAAACAGAGCTGGGTAAATTACCCTCTTTGCCACAGTTTCTTATTTGTAAAGTGAGTCTCACTTAGGGTTGTTGTGCAAGTTAAAAGATTTACCTCAGAGAGACAGTGGTGGACAGCAAGGACTCTAAAGGCAGACTTCCTGCGTTAGAATCCCTGGCAGAGTTACTCGCCAGGTTAGTAAACTTGAGCAAGTTATTTAATCTCTATGCATGTTTTTAAAACTGTAAAAGGGGTAATAATACGTATCCCACTGAGAGAATCAAAGGAGCTAGTATATTTATCACTTGTAGTTGGCTTGTTTCTCTTCTCTCCTTCTCCCCAAAACACTGGGAACCTTGTCTGGCCCAGTAAATGTTAACTATTAAGTCACAGATGATATTTGAACCTAGGTATATTTGACTCCAAGCAAATTCCTTGTTCTTTCTACAGTTTTTAATAAACTACTTCCCAGAGACACCTTGTTAAGTTATTGAGCTGGCTGGTGCTCAATAAGCTTTCTAAATATCACACTGCAGATGTGAGATACCAATAGCACCTCTTGAAAACAGAATGATTTGCAATTTGGAGAAGTTCAAAAGACTTCTTTCTGAGTTTAGGACAGAGCCTTACCTAAAGATTAATCTGAACTATAAGGCAGAAAAAAAGAAGTCAACCCAAACCACAGTTAAAATAAAACTAGGGGAATAATGGTCCTCATTGGATTAATAAGGTCTCAAAAGTTAACGTGATAGTAAAGGAACTTTGTGTTTTATGTGTGTTTCAGAAGACAACTTGGGAAATGAATACAGAGGAGTCTAGAAAGTGGGTAGTAAGAAAAGGACGACTTCCTGAGGCTCCAAGAGCCTTAACACTCAGTGAATTCCAGGCTTCTCTTAAAACTCCCCTCCCATCTCTAAGTAATCCCATTCCTTTTACGGGCCAGCGTCCACTCCCTAAATAAGATGTTTGGAAAAGGGAAGCAGCAGAAGGGCAGGTCCACGCTGAATAGTGCTCCAAGATAATGGGAGTCCACCTCTTGGGACATTCAGGTAGGCAGAGGTTGTCACTGTTTTATCTCGTTAGTTTTCTCCCACATGCACTAATGTATTTTTGTTGTCCATCCATGCAATATATATTACACAACTGGTTAATCCACCTTCAAGTAATCAACATTTGATTTTGGCTGTTGGCAGCTGTTCTACAATGGCAACCAATTTCTCTTGCTCCATCCTTCACAACACTTGGATCCTGTCTCTATAGGATCCTATTACTATTTCCTTGCTGATACAAGTTCTTAGCTGGGTATCTTTTATTTGCTTGCCCTAAGCCCAAGATTATTTCCCTCTTTCCATATTCAAACTTTCTATTGCTCAATGCTGACTCCATTTGTCACTAAATTTTAGTTGTAAGAAAGCAAATGGCATATGCCATTTCGGACTAATGTGTTAATTTCTAACAGAACCATAAACTTGTTTGACATATTCATTTCGCAAAGCATTAATAATACAAATGAATTCAAAAAGTTTTGGGGCATTTGAAGAGGCAAATAAAAAAATGGAGGCAGTATTCAAAAATGGGCAAAAACTAAGCACTGTATAAACAGTGCAGATCGGCCTGATTATATCCCCGTTTTTATTTAGAATACACTATCAAAATAGGCAATAACAATAGCTGCCATTTACTGAATATACACACCATATGGCAGGCACTTTACATGTATTATCTCATTTAACTCACGGGAACTAGCTGCATTTTGCAGATGAGAATTGCAGTCCAGTTAGATTTTGTAACTTGTCTAAAAATATAGAGCTAGTAATTTGAAACATGGGACTCAAACCCAGGTCTCTGACTCCAAAGCTAGTGCTATCTGATGTTTTTACTTCCTTAGTGTTCCCAAAACCTGCATGTTGATTTTTCCACAGTGAGGGTCCATAGAGGTGGCAGCAGAACAGGTACAGAAGAGGAAAGAGGTAGGTAGGGCAACCATTATTTTCAAGTCTATTTAAAATGCTGTTTAAAAATACATGTTTTAGTTAACTATTAATTTTGAGCAATTTAGAATTTCAGGTCATACAGCTATAAAATCTCCCAAAGTTAACCAGATTCTGAAATAAGTATCAGTCTTTATATGTCAAAACAGACTATAAAAAAGTAGTATTTCCCCCTCCAAAATTATAACAGCCACAGAGATCAATTATCTTCTTGGAATAGTCACTGAGACGTGCTAGGCTTTCAGGGAAGTTTAAAAAAAAAGTTGCCTGTCTAATGAAGCAGACTACATCATTTCCTAACCAGGCTGGATTAACAGAATAGTCTCTATAAATCTAATTTCACAAATGCTGTAACTTAACACTACAATTCAAAATACTGTTGTACCTCTCCAGTAGTAGCAAATATTAATGTTGCACATGAGTTTGAAAAACTTTATTGCAATATTTTTTGAAAAAGCTCATCAGGTCCCTGGACCGGAACATAAAAGAACATCTAGATTACAAGATGTCAGGCTAGGAGGACCTTCTTAAAGGCAAGCAGACACATTTCAAAGGAAACAAACTATGATCACTGAGAAACAAACAGAAGATCTGAACATCTTGTTCACTAAGAACCCATACCCAAATCTCAGTCTTCAGAAAGAAATGGCCTCAAAGACATACGTCCAACGGTACTGCAGGTTAGGTTAAAGAATGATAGTACAAAACACAAGAAAGCAAAATGCAAGCATATTCAGCAAAAGCAAGAAGCTCAACAACTGCAATTACCTGAGGGTGTAGTTAAGACCAGTCCTTCCAAGAGAAATACAGGCACAGCACACGGATCTCCTAATGATGCCTATCCTGTAGCTCTAATGTATACAGATGTTTGGACACTCTCATGCCAACTCAGCGTATGCCCCAAGGTTGAGGTCCCTACAGATGACTCCATTAGCCACAAAATAATTCATTCTGGCTGCCAAGATTTTAACCAATACTGCCTCTAACCCAATTTGAAATCCTAAGTTTGTTCTTCAAGCGTCAATTATAGTATCTTTTGGCTCTTCCAAGTAGAGAGAGACACTAAACACAAAAGGTGACATATTGTAATGATTCTCATACAAGAGAATACTTTTCAGCAATAAGGAACATACGAAGTATACACAACATGGATAGATCTCAGAAACGCTGCGTGGTGTGAAAGCAAAAAGAAGGACACAAAGGCTACCTACTGTGTAATTTATACGAATTCCTAGAGTGGTAAAAACTAATCTATCCTGTCAAAAAAATTAGTGGCTGCACGAGTGGAAAGAATTAAATAGAGGCACAAAACAAATTTAGTGGGGTGATGGAAATGTTTCAAGTCTTAATTAGGGTGGCAGTTACCTGGGTGAATAAATTCCTCAAACACACAGAACTACACATCTAGAACCTATACATTTTCTTTTACATAAGTTATACCTCAACAAAAAATAAATTAAAAACATTATATTAAATGTGGAAAACACAGAATCAGGCTTAATTTCACCACTTTGTTAGGATATTTTTAGTTAAAAAAGTGCAGTTGTCTTATTTTGCATTTCTCTTTGGCGATATCTTCATTATTGAAACTAAAATTGCTTTCTCTTTACCTAATAACTGTCACAAGATGACTAGAATCATAACAAAAGCATCATTTTAAAAGTTGATGGATACTATAAACAACTTTCACATGTAATTCCTTAAAATAAAAATACTAGTTCTACTAATTAAAAATAAAACAATTAGATATAGAGAAAGCCCTACAATGCATAAAGTATAATTTAAATTGTTTAAATTGTTACATAACATTTAATTTCAATGGAAGTCTTACCTTGTACGATGGTCCAAACTCAAGGAAAACAACATCCCTAAAAGGTACTTGGTTTTCATAAAAGTGAATGCCATCTGATCAGAAATCCCTGAAATTTACCTAAGTGCCACGAATCCAGGTTGTTCAAATAAGGTAATAGAAAACACAGATGTGAAGGTAATATTTTGTTTGTAAGGGTCTGGCTATAGTACTTCATGACAGTTTTAAACTGTACAAATTAGCAATAAGAATACCAGTTCTGCTTCAAAGTTGAACTTGGCCAAGGACACTAAAATTCTTAAGCATTTTCTTAAATCCAATGAGCAGACTTTACACCTTATGCGGTGAAATGGTCGTGGCTTTTTCTAATTATATTCAAAGTACAAGAGGTCCTATTTAATTACGAGGAGGGTTAATAGCAGAAATAGAGGGAAGAAATACCTCGTTGGGGTCTGTATGGTATGTTTATGTAATGTCAAATATGGTTCATCTTTTAAGGAAACTCACAATTCAGTTGTTGGAAAACAAGTGCAGAACATGTAAGAACATCAATAGGGTTCCTTGGCCACTAAAGGGCTACAGGCTCAATGTGTTAAACGAATATATATATACACACACACACACATATGTATACGTATATACGTATATACACACACACACACATATATATCTCAAACAGTGTCACACAATTAGTGACACTGAAACCTAATCTCTTTTAAGGCGTTATTCTATTTAATCCACTTCAGAATACAAGTATCACGCGCTGCGTTCAAGACCCTGGGTTGTGATGGAAAGTCCTTCCATTCTTTATGGAACTTCAAACAGTTCAAAGGTGGATGGAAAAAGACACCAAGTAGTAATTTGTTGGTTCGAAAGCACAGTACCACCCCTGGGTGACAGGTAAAGAAATAAGGAACACAAAGACTCGTCATGAGTCGGTCTTCCAGAAAGACGCTGGCCCAAGACCGTTCAGCGAATTTCTTCACACACAACCCTGGAAAATCTCCTCAATTCTGAGGACTAGCGAAGGATAAAACCCTGTGGCAGTCCCGAGGGGTCATTTAGCACCCGGGTGCATGGGTGGGTGAACACCGGCGTGTGGGCAGAGAGGCAAAGCCCAGGTGCGGGGGCGCCAGCAGCGTCACTATAGTAATGAGAGACAGCTAGCGTCATCAGGGGCTGGAGAAGGGACAGTGGGCCACACAAACCTTAAGGGAAGAACACGTGGCCCGAGGAAGAGAGCCGGCTCCCAGGGAAGCCCGGAGCGGGGAAGTGGCTTTCCGGAGGGCTCGCGGCACGAGTGGGGGAGGGGTGGGTACTCACTTCGATAATCTTCTCCTTCTTTTTTTGCTCCGCCTTTTTGCTGCCCCCGGCCTGAGCCTGTTTCTTCGGGGGCATTGCGGAGACAGATGACACCGGCCAGACTTAAGCGCAGCTGAATACTGTCAGGGGTTCTGGCCCTGCGGCAGGAGGAGGAGGACGGGGGCCTCACTCGCCGCACCGCACGGAAAGCGAGTCGCTCATTCGCCCCGCAAACGCGGCCTTTGCGACAGGTCGATGTCGCAGAGCATAGTGGGTAGCGAGGAGCGGCTCCCGGAAGCGGAGCTGCGCGTGCGCATCCACTGAGTCCGACAAGGAGGGGGCAGGGATGGGACGTGGGAAAATGACTACGCGTCACACGTGATGTCGCGCATCCGATAGGCCCTTTCCAGATGGCAACAGGCCTGAGGATGAATCTGGGCGAGCTGGTTGAGTCCATGCGTTTGTGCTTCCTCTCACTCAACTTTCGCTTACCGTGGGGGCAACTCTTGTCTATCGTCGCCTCACCTGGAAACTTTTCCTGCCGGCTCGGTTAATGGTCCCCTGTACCATCCCCATCCTGAGTGACTACTGAGCAGCCGCAGGGACTCGGGGTTGCTCCGTGACCAGGTTACTCAGTTACCTTCTTGTTCCTTGGAGAGGCGGAGCTGAATGGCCCGTGAGTGCAGTGTACTTCAGATTCCTGTGAAGGATTATGAAAAAAATGGAAAAAGTTAACTTTTCATTTGAAGAGCATCTGAGATGGCGTCCCAGATAAGGAGGCACTTGAACTCCTTAAAAGTACTGTATTAAGTTATTTTGAGACTTTAGGAGAGTGCCTAGGTGATTCCTAAAAATTCCTTTATAATGTGAAAGTAACCAAACTTAGTTTGAACTTAAAGTACTTGGTAGCTCCAGAAATTGCTTGGCACATTGCACACACTATTTCATTTAGTTATCACAACGACACTTAGGTGGGAATTGTTACTGTTTTCATTTTATAGATGAAGCAGAGAAAGGAAGAAAGATACCCAAAGTTATACTAAGGACAGAGCCAGAAATTTTAATCTTGGCAGTCTGGCTTCAGCCTATATGCCTATTACCTAACATTACAAACTTAGATCCTGTTTGAAAAGGCACTTAAATGATGAATGGGACCCATTGATACTTGTACAAACCAAAATACTATTTTTTTTAAATGTACAATGCTTAGCTGTTATTTTAAAAAATGATTATTGTTTATTTCTGTTAAGAAGCATTGTGGAACCAAGAATCATCTTTATAGATAAAAGTTTTTTATCTTTTTCATTAATTCGAATAGGGAGAAAACGATAAGCCCCCCTACTTAGTCAAATTGATTATTTACTTAGTAATTTTCTACGTAAGATAATGTCAAGGAACCCCAAGTATGGTGTGTGAGCGTGTGTGTGTAGAAAAAATGTGATAGCTACTAAAAAGAATTGTGTCGAGAATGATAGGTGTGTGTAGACACAATTCTTTTCATTTGGGCTCCTACTGCAGGTTAATGGGTTCCCCCCTCTTTTACATATTTTCATCTTTATTTTTTGTAATTGTCATGGTTCTTGTCAGAGGATGAAGGGATGCAGCCAGCTCCCTCTTTACTTAGTATTATAATCCATTTGATTATTTGGAGATCGTCTCCTTTGAGACTTTGTTTGCATATGGAATGTAGTTGTCTTAACTTCCTACTTTTAGTGCCCCAAAGATACCCTTTGGGTCTTTGATTTTGAGTAATTGTACTGATTATTATGAGGCAAATGAATTATAAATAACAAATACGGGGAAGTTACAAAAAATCTAGAATCTTATAATGTTATGATAATGGCTTCAGTTTCATGATTCATAGCTTCCTCTGCCTCCTTGTGACCTTTGCTTTCGTTTTTTTCCTCTGAAGTGTGGCCCTGGTAGAGAACAAAGATCCTTTCTTGCCTCAAGTGGAGAATATACATTTCTGAATACAGTACATGCTCTCATAGCACTCTCCCTCATACATCATTTCTTCATACATTTTAGAAATAACAAGTCCAACTCATTGAGTTCACTAGTTTTTGAAATAAGGTAAATGGTTTTTCATGGTCTCAAATAGCAAATGGAAGCAGGGCTGGGAATTTTATGTTTTCTACTGCTATTTTTATTGACCTTACAATTCTAACGAAACTTTCACAAAACAATACTTAGAAGGCATAGTCCAAGGGTTACGATTCAAATACCCAAGAAAGCAGGGATATAAACTTGAGCGTCAGAATGAGTGAAATACATTAGGAAGTTGTGGGAACAGTGTTAAACCTGAGGTAAATACCCACCATAAAAGACCTAAAAGAAAAACTGCCAAAGCTGACTGCTTTCATTTGGTAGACAGGCTGTGAATTTACTGCCTTGGATATAGCCATTTGGATAACTTTACATCTATTGGAATGTATCAGATGTAATAGATTAAGGCAGTAGATTTTGTACTGAATAGAAATTATTGTTTGCTATCCAGCATTCTAATGTCCTTCTGTATAGGAAGGAAGCCCTATGCCTAGGGCTTTTAATCTCAAGAAAATGAGAAAGACTACCTTTCAAAGTGTAGGAATTTTTCAGGGCATTAGAATGCATGTATGGTCCAGTGGTGGCAGGCCAGTGTGGCAAGATCCATACATGTCCTTACTTCATTCTTTGCTATTATTTCTTGCTTCGTTTTCTAAGCCTGATTTTCCAAGCTTCCTATAGATTCTGTGAGGAATATTTCCATAAACACATTTGAAGACATAGCTAGAAGGTATGTCTGCAAGCCAAGAGAGAAGCCTCAGAAGAAACCAAACCTGCTGACACCTTGATCTCACAGTACTAGCCCCCAAAACTATGAGAAAATAAATTTCTGTTTTTTAAGCCACCCAGTTTGTGGTACTTTGTTATTGCAGCCCCAGTAAACTAAGACAGACTCATTGATAACAGACCAAACTCTGCTATGGGTGGTGGGCAGAGACAAGACTACTAGTTTATCTAAGTACATTTTTGTCATAAGAACAGGACTAATTTTGCCATATAAATTGTTGATCTGTTTTATGGGTTGAGGCAGTACATATTAGGAAGTATTTTGATTTAAATAGTGAATGCTTCAAAATTCTGACAGGTAGTCAGTCTCCTTTAATACTTTTTTTCCCTCTGAATTAAGATATTAAAAAAGATTTGCCAATGTTTCAGTAAAGCATATAAAATGTCTTTTACCTTGTCAGTTTGAATTTCAATACTGTAAACTTTCACTCCAGCCTACACTGACACAAAATTTTCTTAAGTAGGTGACTTAAGTGGGTGAATTCTCTGTTTCTATTTGAAATATTTCTTGGTGCCATTATGATAATAGTTATTATGGCATTTGTCAAGAAACCAAGATGTACGATTTCCAAATATTTTTTGCCTCATCGACACTGAAATTATTAACAATGATTTAAATCAGCCATGTCATTTCCCTAGTAATAGTTTTCTAATGGCTTTTTATGTCTTTCTAAATGCAGTATAAGGGATTCCACATCTTCCTCAGCCTATAACATCTGCTTTTTATCTTCTGGTATTTCAGTTCTTACTCCTCATTTTAGGCCAGCTTTTCCTATTCCCCACCTTCATATTCCCTCGCTAATTTTATGTGCCTTAGAACTTTTCATAGTCTTATGTACTATGAAAAGTATGAGTCTTATGTATGAGACAAGCACAAATGCATGGACCCCCCAAAAAAGAAACCTATCTACCTTCCATCTAGGTATCATAATTAGAAACTTTGGTGAGTCATCGTTGATTCTTTTTTCAACCTCCAAATCTAGTCAAGTCAAGTCATAGTGATTCTACATCTTAAGGATCCTCTTTCAAATTATTTCCTTCCTACTTCACTATCCTATTTCAGGGCCCCATTTTTACTTGGACTATTGCAAGTACCTCTTGTTTCTCTTGATCTAATTTCTTCAATGTATGGTATTACCAGTATTATATACCAGTATGTATAGTAATACATACAAAATTCTGTGAGACAGGTCTTTTCCAGCAACAGATTATTCTGGAAGTCCTGGAGGGGGCCAGCAGTTGTCACTAGCAATTATAATTTCTTCACAATGCATTACTCCAAAAGTAAATTTTCTAATATATGAATTTGATAGTGTCACCCTATTTTGTAACTTCTTTGAAGACCTCACATATACATATATATAGGTTTTAATTTGCATTGATGATTATTCTATAGCTACAATAGTTAATTTTCCTGTAATAAGCATAAACATTTTTCATACATTTTATAGTCTTAGAAGACAAAATCAAAACCCTGTAAGGAATTTTTTTTCTTCTCGGTAAGTTTGTAAACTGAGACACGATATTTTATTCTGTTTTCCCATTACACATTGCATATTTTCTTAAATATAGGTGCTTAATAAATGTTTATTTCAGTGGTTCTCAAATTATGCTCATATGAAAGAGTTCAGTAGGTTGGACTAAGATGATCAACTAAATTGAATGATGATGTATTTCTAGTTAACAGAAAAATATGCATTTTTTTCAATTTTAAGCTTTTTTCCCTCATAGTCATTCTTAAAAAATTAGTAGATTGCTAGCGTTTTTCAGCTAGCAGCTTAAAAAAAAAGAAACAGTAATGGATCATATATTTCATGTGACTGAAAAACCTGTATATTCAAAATAATGTGGGGACATTTATGTAAAATATGGTCTTATGTTACAGTCTTTTTGGTGAAATTAAGTTTATTAATATATTTTAAATTTTCCCATATAACACCACAAGTTCTAGGTATTTGCTACCTGAAAACATTTCAGAACTACTGTTTTAATGGATTGAATACCATCTTACCTTATAGCTGGATTTAGTGTCATTTATCCTGGAATCTTAAAACCTTTGAAGTGGGAAAGTTATTCCTAAAAGAACTATCAAATTAGTTTCTTATTTTTTCTTATGAAAGCTAATTTTCTATTTCTTTTATATGGCACACTGTATGAGAGGTCATGTTTTAGAGTCAAAATATGTGGGTTAAATTCCTTCCCTTCCACTTATATAAGTAACTTTAGGCAAATTGTTGGACACCTGTAAGCTTTACTCTTCTTATATATGAGAAATAATACTGTTCGTAGCTAATAGGGCTATTGGAAGGATGAAATGATACAATGCATGTAAGTCATTTATTAGAGTATTTTGGGACATGTAAACACATAATTAGTGGATACTACTATATAATTCAGGTCATAGTGTAAAGAAGGAAAGAATTCAGCATTGATACATTAATTTCTAAATGAGCTTACTCCAGTAAATATGGAGAATATAAAATCAAGAGATTGGGTGACTGAATGTGGGAGCTGAGGGGAAGAAGTCAGAAAGTAGAAGAGGATCCAGGTGGCAAGCATGGGCAAGTGATCAATGTGGGTGCCAGGGAGGTTACATAGGGAATGATTGGAATGTGTGGTCAGGGCAAGAAATAACATATCTAGTTTTGGCTCTGCTGAATTTATGGTCCTAGTGGGTCATTTATGTGGCAAAATCCAATGGTATATATTTGACTTGTAAACTCAGAAGAGTTTAGAACATGGGGGCCAATGGGAATGGATAACTTTGAGAAAGATTGTAGAGAGTCAAAAAAGAATAAAAATGTGAGGAACAATGTTTAAAAGGTAAATATAGAAAAATAAGTTTAGGGAGGAAAGTGAAAAGAGGCAACTGTGGCAGGGACCCTAGGGAGAAGAAACTTTTGGGTAGTAGAGTATCAACAGGGCCTGGTAATTTTGCCTTGAGTTGGCTTAAAAAATATGGCTACTTACTTATTCCAAATTAGGATGAATCATACTGGACATACAATTTAAGACATGGCTATCTGAAACAAGTGTATATTTCAAATTCTATTGACCTATATTTCTTTTCTTACATATATGGATACTGTCATCTGCTGATAACTGGCATTTTTGAGGGCTCTTTTTTGTAATTATGACATTGTATTTAAGGTATCGTTGCCGTTGTTCCCTTTTTGGGTATATTCTTCCTACAGGTCTCCACGTGGCTGGCTCATTTTCATCCTACAGATATCAGCTCAAGTGGCAATTCTTCTAAACAGTTATCCCTGACCACTACATCTAAACAACTTATACCCTCTGACCCTAGTTAATATCTGTGTCATCACGTGTTTCACTCCTTAATTGTAGATTCATCTTAATTTGTAATTACTTTGTGTTTTTATGTTTTCATTTCTTACTTGGGTGTCTCTTGTCCCAGAATATAAGCTTCATGGGAGCAGGAACCTTGGCTCTCATCAGGTGCCTAATGCAACCTGTCTCTTCGAGCTCAATAAATGTGCTTTTAAAAATGAGTGATGGCTGCCGGGCGCAGCGGCTCGTGCCTGTAATCTCAGCACTTTGGGGGGCCGAATGTGAATCACTTGAGCCCAGGAGTTCGAGACTAGTTTGGGCAACATGGCGATACCCCGTCTCTACTAGAACCACAAAAATTAGCCAGGCCTGGTGGCACATGCCTGTAATCCTAGCTACTTGGAAGACTGAGGCAGGAGAATAGCTTGAGCTAGCTAGGAGCGGGAGGTTGCAGTGAGCGGAGATTGCGCCACTGCACTCCAGCCTGCGCAAGGAGCGAGACTGGGTCACGGGAAAGAAAAAAAAAGATGACTGAGAACTAGAGCTGACTTAGAGTTCTTGCCCCATTTGTGCTATAAGAGTATATATAGTTTTGGTATTTATCTTATATTTTGAATATGAATTTAACAAAAGCTTCTGTGCCAAGAGGTTATGATCACTGATACTTCTGGGGATTTTTCTAATAATAATGGTGATGTGCTATTTGTCCCTAAGTCTAAGATTATACAATAAAGGAACAAAATTAATAGATGGCACTTATAAGGATAAATGTCTTTAACTAGATGTATGCATACATTTGTAGGCATCTTTTCTTTGAGTTCACCTGATGATACCTCATCATCAGCTGCTTATCATGGAATGTGGGTTTGTAATAGTGGGGAATACAAAGTGCGCAATGTGGAAAGGAAAATGTTCCTAATATATTTACTTGTGCTGTGTACTCGAAATAGCACTTTGTCTTCTTCAATGATGCAGATTAACAACACAAAATGAGAAAAGATTTCAAAAATTCTGTGAGACAGGTCTTCTCCGGCAACAGATTATTCTGTAAGTCCTGGAGGGGGCCAGCAGTTGTCACTAGCAATTATATTTTCTGAATTAAATAATGGAAAGCAGTCTGAAACATTTATTCATGTTCATACAAAGACAAAAGGACAAAATGTTTGAAACTGAATCAGTCCTAAAATAATTCATGAAATATAGGTTAACAACGATATGCCATCAGTATATGCAGGATAATGTGGAACCACAGTGAATGAAATGACTTCCCACCTAGGAAAGTCAGAGAGGGCTTCGTGAAAGAGGTGCTGTTTGAACTCTGGAAATAGGAGTTTCCCTAGCAGAGCAGAGAGTAGTGGGTATTGCAGGCAGAGGAAATAGTGTGTGCAAATATGTGAATGTGTGAAAGTACATGGCATTTTCAGGGAATGACAATGATTTGGTGAAAATTTGTTGAGACATTTGACGAGATGAAGCTAAAACATATTAGGATCAGATTTTAAAGGGCCTTATATATCATTTTAAAGAGCTTGGACTCTTTAAACTGGTTATTGGTGGGCCATTCAAGGTTTTTATAGAGATATATGATCTCAGATCTATATTTTAACCAAGAGAAATCTGACAAAAAGTAAATTAGAATGGGGAGAGACGAGACAGGGAAATCAATTATTAGGCTACTGCAGTAGAGTTGGAGAGGAATGATGACAGCCTGTACGAAGATGGTAATGATGATGAGAAGAAAATAAATTGAGAGTTATTTAGAAGGCATAAACAGTAGGGATAAATCCATATCAAGGGATATGAGAGGTAAGAAGGAGAAGTAGGAATTGAAGATGATTCATGTTTTCTAACGTGGGTAATTGGGTTGAAGATATAAAGAGCCAAATTGGAGCAAAGGGGAAGGAAAACAGAAGTTTAGTTTTGGACAGGTTGTACTGGCTTTCTAGGTGAAGATGTAGGATAAGCAGTTGAAAATACAAATATGGGTTTGGGAAGGGGATCGGGGCTAGAAACTGATTTTAGATTCATCTATAATATAGATGACAATTGAAACAATGGGAATAGTTGAGAACACCCAGGGAGGGTGAATAAGATGATAAGAGGACAGAGGTAAGACCCTTAAGTAACAGCAGCTTTCAGGAAATAGAATGTAGACGTTTGTGGTAGTATAAAATACGTTCATAAATTAATTGATACTCTTAAGAGGTGGAGCTTAATTCTCCTTTTTAGTGTCGGGCTGGATTTAAGGGCTTACTCCCAATAAATACAATTAAAGCAGAAGTAACAGTATATAATTTCTATGGCATAAAAAGTACTGTAGCTTTCTCTGTCTCTCACTCGCTTGCTTGCTTTCTCTGTCTCTCTCTCGCTCGCTCTGTCTCCCTCTCCCTCATTGTTCAATCTGGTGAAATCTATTTGTCATGTTGTGAAAATACTCAAGCAGCCTGTGAAGAGATCCATGTGGTGAGGAGCCAGGGCTTCTTGCTAATAGCCAGTGAGGAACTGAGACATCTGTAAAAAGCTAGTGACAGACTAAGACCTTTACCAACAGCCACATGGGTGAACCATTGGGGAAATGAATCCTCTAGCCCCACTCAAGGCTTTAGATTATTATGGCCCCAGACATTATCTGACTGTAACCTCATGACAGACTCTAAGCCAGAAGGGTGTTTTCCCTTTCCCCCAAGACATTTCTAAATTCCTGACCAACAGAAACTTTGAGATAATTAATGTTTGCTGTTTCAAGCTACTAAGTTATTGTCTATTTAATTGTTATTATTACTATTATTTTTTGAGATGGAGTTTTGTGCTTGTTGCCCAGGCTGGAGTGCAGTGGTGCAATCTCCATTCACTGCAACCTCTACCTCCCGTGTTCAAGCGGTTCTCCTGCCTCAGCCTCCCGAGTAGCTGGGATTAAAGGCTTGAGCCACCAAGCCCAGCTAATTTTTATATTTTTAGTAGAGATGGGGTTTCGCCATGTTGGCCAAGCTGTTATTGAGCTTTTGACCTCAGGTAATCCACCCACCTTGGCTTCCCAAAGTGCTGAGATTGCATGCATGAGCCATGGCACCAACCCTGTTAAATTATTTTAACTTTTATTTAGGTTTAGGGGTACATGGGCAGGTTTGTTATACAGTAACAAACTCGTGTCATGAGGGTTTGATGTATAGATTTTTTGTCATCCAGGTACTAAGCGTAGTATCTGATAGTTACTTTTCTGGATTCTCTCCCTCCTCCTACCCTGCAATCTCAAGTAGGCCCAGTGTCTGTTGTTCCCCTCTATTTCTATTGGTTCTCATTATTTAGCTCCCACTAACAAGTGAAAACATGTGGTATCTGGTTTACTGTTCCTACATTAGTTTGCTAAACGTAATGGCCTCCAGCTCCATCCATGTTCCTGTAAAGGACATGATCTTGTTCTTTTTTATGTCTGCATGGTATTCTATGGTGTGTATGTACCACAAGTTCTTTATACTGTCTGCTGCTGATGGGCTTTTAGGTTGATTCCTCGTCTTTGCTATTGTGAACAGTGCTTCAGTGAACATTCACGTGCATGTGTCTTTGTGGTAGAACAATTTATATTCCTTTGGGTATATACCCAGTAATGGGATTGCTGGGTTGAATGATAGTTCTGCTTTTAGCTCTTTGAGGAGTCATCACACTGCTTTCCACAATGGAACTAATTTACACTCCCACCAACAGTGTATACACATTTCCTTTTCTCTGCAATCTCACCAGCATTTTTTTCTGACTTTTTAATAAAAGCCCTTCTGACTGGTGTGAGATGGTACCTCATTGTGGGTTTGATTTGCACTTCTCTAATGATCAGTGATGTTGAGCTTTGTTCATATGCTTGTTTGCCACGTGTATGTCTTATTTTCAAAAGTGTCTGCTCATGTCCTTCGTCCATTTTTTAATGTGGTTGTTTTTTGCTTGTAAATTTGTTTTTTTTTTTTTTTTTTTTTTTTTCCCGAGACAGAGTCTCGCTCTGTCGCCCAGGCTGGAGTGCAGTGGCCGGATCTCAGCTCACTGCAAGCTCCGCCTCCCGGGTTCACGCCATTCTCCTGCCTCAGCCTCCCGAGTAGCTGGGACTACAGGCGCCCACCACTTCGCCCGGCTAATTTTTTGTATTTTTTAGTGGAGACGGGGTTTCACCGTGTTAGCCAGGATGGTCTCGATCTCCTGACCTCGTGATCCGCCCGTCTCGGCCTCCCAAAGTGCTGGGATTACAGGCTTGAGCCACCGCGCCTGGCCCTTTGCTTGTAAATTTGTTTAAGTTCCTTATAGATGCTGAATATTAGACCTATGTCAAATGCATAGTTTATAAATATTTTCACCCATTCTGTAGGTTCTCTGTTTACTCTGTGTATAGTTTATTTTGCTGTGAAGAAGCTCTTAAGTTTAATTGGATCCCATTTGTCAATTTTTGCTTTTGTTGCAATTGCGTTTGATGTCTTTGTCATGAAATCTTTGCAGGTCGTATGTCCAGAGCTGTATTGCCTAGGTTGTTGATATGGTTCGGCTGTGTCCCCACCCAGATCTCACCTTGAATTATAATAATAGCCACATATCAAGGGCGGGGCAAAATGGAGATAATTGAATCATGGGGATGGTTTAGCCCATACTGTTCTCATGGTAGTGAATAAGTCTTACGTGATGGTTTTACAAAGGGGAGTTCCCCTGCACAAGCTGTCTTGCCTGCTGCCATGTAAAATGTGACTTTGCTCCCCATTCACCTTCTACCATGATTGTGAGTCCTCCCCAGCCATGTGGAACTGTGGGTCAATTAAACCTCTTTCCTTTATAAACTTCCTTTATAAACTGTCTTTATTAGCAGCATAAGAACAGACTAATGCTGTTGTCTCCTTGGGTTTTTATAGTTTTGGGTTTTACATTTAAGTCTTTAATCCATCATGAGTTAATTTTTATGTATGGTGTAAGGAGGTGGTCCAGTTTTAATCTTCTGCATATAGCTAGCCAGCTATCCCAGCACCATTTATTGAATAGGAAATCCTTTCCCCATTGCTTGTTTTTGTCAGCTTTGTTGAAGATCAGATGGTTGTAGGCATGCACCCTTATTTCTGGGCTCTCCATTCTATTCCATTGGTCTGTGTATCTGTTTTGTACAAGTACCATGCTGTTTTGGTTACTGTCGCCTTGTAGTATAGTTTGAAATTGGATAACATGATGCTTCCAGCTTTGTTCTTTTTGCTTAGGATTGCCTTGGCTATTTTGGCCCTTTTTTGATTCCATATGAATTTTAAAATAGTTTTTTTTTTCTAGTTCCATGACGAATGTCATTGGTAGTTTAATAGGAATAGCATTGCATCTATATATTGGCTTGTGCAGTATGGGCATTTTGATGATACTGATTCTTCCTATCCATGAGCGTGGAATGTTTTCTCATATATTTGTATCACATCTGATTTCTTTGAGCAGTGTTTTATAATTTTTATTGTACAGACCTTTTACCTCTCTGGTTAGCTGTATTCCTAGGTATTTGATTCTTTTTGTGTCAAGCCACTAAGTCTTAGGATAATTTGTTACACAGTAATAGATAATTAACACAAAGACACTGAAGAAGAAAAGACAAGGAGTAGAAGGGAGATAAGGAAAGAGAGTTGTGTTGAGAAAACCAAGAAGAAAGAGTTTTCAGAAGAGAAATGGTGTCGAATGCTGCAGGAAAATGATCTTGATACAATTGAAGAAGCCCTTTGGGTGTGGTTAGAAGGACACGGGTGGCTTAAATGAGATCAACTTGATTGGAGTTGGTGGTGATGGAAGCCGTATTATAATGGCTGGAAAAATCAAATAGAATGTGGGAACAGTAAATATAAATGACTTAAGGATATTGGCAGTTAAACAAAGTAGATTGTGGGAATGACAAAAAGTAGGAAAAGATACATTTAAGATGGTGGGGAAGCTTGAATGTGTTTACAGATTGAGAGGCTGAAGGCATCCTAGATGCAGAAATTGTAACTGAATTATTGACAAAGCACAATCAGGGAGGTGAAAGACAAGATAGAGAACATAGAGAGAGGTATTCTCCTTTGGAAAGTGGAGAAAGTACCAGTCTCTGTGAGATAAGAGGAAATAGAGTATGAATTGACAAAAATATAGATATTTGTAGGTAGATACAAGCAGAGGTGAGTTTCTGTCAACAGTTGACTGTTTTTATTTTTTGAAGTGGTCATTGACTAAAAGTAAGGGGGCAGGGATTGTAGTAACTTATGAACTTACTGGGATGCATTCTGAGCCCATGTAAAATCATCTTTCCCTCCTTTGGATCTATTTTTCCACAGTACCTTTTCTCTCCTTTTCTTTCATCTCCTATTGAGTACTGCTAGAGAAAATCATCCTAATTGGTGTTTTTGATGTATTTAAATATATCCTTTTCTATGTGTTCTTGTGAGAAAAGGACTTTTTAAAAAAGGAATATACTACTTTTATTAGAGGAAAAACATTTTTGTTACTTCATTGAGGCCTGCAGAATGGTGTGGAGGAAGTAACACGTTGATTCATGACTGAATGCCTGATTGAATAATATAGCCCGATTTTCTGTGCGACTTTCTGACTCCTATTTATTACAGAAGATAAATGGCCTGCTGACTCACAGTTTATTACCTGACTTACCTGCAGTTTTTTTTTTTTTCTTTTAACCAACTACAATAAACGTACAAGTAAATTGGAGGGAGAATTGGGATATATTAATTCAAATATCAAGTGCAAACAAGACCCGAAAATCTACATAGCAAGTGGTATCCTACAGTTAATGGTCTCCTTTTCACATTGTGGGGCAAAAGTAGCACACACAGATTTGGAAAAGCCATTGTGTAAAAGGAGACTAAATAAATGCAGCAAACCTTATTTCATGGCTTTGATCAAGTTATTACTTCCTATGGAAATGTAACAGATCCTCCAAATGGAATACATTTCCGATGAAAAATCAGGGAAGTTTTTCTGACATTTATGTGCAAATCCAATTTGTAATTCGTGTTTTACTGCCATATGTCAAGGCTAAAAATCAAGATACACTTTTTGTCAGTTAAATAGAAGTAAGTTTTCAAATTGCTGTAATATGAAAAATAGTTTTAATGGCTATTTTTGATATCTTTTCCTGGATAACTACAAGAATCATATAATGAGTTAAATGTTTCAAGGTGTATTCACATGTCTTACCTAAAATGAGTTCCGAAAACCTGGTTTTGATGTGTAGTTATGATAATCTCTGTTTTTGTTAGAAAACTGAGGCTTACATTAATTGTCTAGAGTCACTTTTTAAGTAGTAGAGCCAGGACCCTCTTCCTACTTCAAAGTCCAGGTTTTTAAATCATTAGGTAGCACAGACGTTACTAGTGTTTGGTTTTCAGTTTGACCGGTATTTATCAACTTTCTTCTTGATACTCTGCTCGATATACCTTAGGGAAATTGTTTTTTTAAAAAAGTGATTGACTTATAACTGCAAAAATTTTTGTTTTGTAGTTTTAAATTAGAAAATTATATATTTTTCTGTCCATAAAGTTAATTAAAAAAAACTCCAGTTTTTGCATACAATATTAACTTGAGATATTAACAAGACATAACAGTCAATTTTGCTGATTTCAGATATTAAATTTCTTAATATTAAAAACATCATTTTTACTATGTAGGAACTGTGATTCATCGTTTTTACCAAAGGGAGTGGGGAGTAATTTTCTTTCTTATTTGTATGGCCAAACATTTTCTATACATAATTTAAACAATTCTTAAAATGATCTCCTTCAGCAAGATTTTTCAATTGCCTTTTTTTTTTTTCCCTCAAAGTCGTCTCTGGCAAACACTGCATGACATCATATTTATTATCAAATCAATCAAGTATTGTCTTCTCATATTTTACCTGCCTGAGTCTTAAGTTTTGGGTTTTATCCATATGCTTTTTTTCTGAAGAAATCTTATTTCCTCTCATGGCTTTATCTAATAACTGCATGTAGGTGGTTCAGAAATGATTACATGTAGACTCCTTGGTTTGATTCCTGAAGTAGCAGCTCCTATTGAATCAGTGCCACTTGCCAGAGTCTTAAACGTGCTCAACCTTTATGAAGCTATTCCAAATGGTAGTGAAGCCTTCTCAAATAGAGTTAGTTATTTTCCTTTTTATAGTCTCACATAATTTGTTCCTATATTTGCATTATAGGTATTGTATGCCATCTATTTTCCTATTTATCTCCCTCATCAGACTGGTTCCTCAAGGGTAGAGGGCCCATGTCAGAGTCACATCTGCTTCTCCTCTCCTCTTATAGTAACTGGTACACACACATTCAATCCATACATTCATTGAATAAATAAATGAGTGTTGAGCAACTATTCCTTTTGTATTAGTTCTCAATGGCAATGTAATGAATTCCCGGAAACTCATTGGTTTAAAACAACAAACATCTATCATCTCATACTTTTTGTCTGTTAGAAATCTGGTCTTTGGCCGGGTGCGGTGGCTCATGCTTGTAATCCCAGCACTTTGGGAGGCGGAGGCAGGCGGATCACGAGGTCAGGAGATCGAGACAATCCTTGCTAACATGGTGAAACCCTGTCTCTACTAAACACACGTGCGCGCGCGCGCGCGCGCGCGCACACACACACACACACACACACACACACACACAAATTAGCCGGGCGTGGTGGCGCATGCCTGTAGTCCCAGCTACTCGTGAGTCTGAGGTAGGAGAATGGTGTGAATCCGGGAGGTGGAGCTTGCAGTGAGCTGAGATTGCGCCACTGCACTCCAGCTTGGGCAACAGAGAAAGACTGCATCTCAAAAGAAAAAAAAAAAAGAAAAAAGAAATCTGGTCTTGGCTTACTGTGACTTCTGGCTGCAATCAAGGGGTTGCCAGGGCTGTGATCTTATCTGAAGGCTTGAATAGGGGAAGATCCACTTCTAAGTTCACTTGAGTGGTTGTGGACAATATTCAGATCCTCATGGACTATTAGACTATCTTAATCCAATTTCCAGCTGTTTTCTATTAAGAGAGACATTAAAGAGATTTGAAAAATTGTGAAACAATGGTACCTTTCTTATTACTTTATTTTTCTGGAAAATATAGTTATTTTTCATAAGGTATGCTATTATGTAAATAGAAGTGTACTAAACATGTCAACCTATTTAATAGGTTTACTATTGTTATTTTAAAATAAATATTAATGAAACTTTTCAGAATTAATTTCTAATATGGCAAGGATTGAGAGATTAACTCTTATAAACAGAAGCTCTTTGGTTTCCCAATATTTTTAAGAGTTCAGAAAAAATGGTCATGAGAACAAGTTTAAGTGCAGCTGTTATAAATGGTAAGCAACGAGTTGATCTCATAGCCTGGGTGACTGTTCTCATTTGAGCAGGCCAGGTTTGTCTGTCTGTCCTGAAGAGGTGAAAAAAAACTTTAGGTCTACTTCCCTTGTTTGCAGAGGCAGAGCCAATTTTCATTACATAGGTAGTCTTAGTCTATTGCTGCTGCTGTAACAAAACACCATAGACAGGTAATTTATAAATAATAGACTATAACAGAAATTTATTTCTCACAGTTCTGGAGGCTGGGAAGTCCAAGGTCAAGGCACCAGCCTCTGGTAAGAATTTGCTCTTTGCCCTTGGTGAAGCAAATATGGTGCCTTGTTGTTGTGTCCTCACATGGCAGAAGACACAATGCTGTGTCCTTACATTGAAAAAGAGATGGAAGGGCCAGACAACTCTGTGAAGTCTCTTTTATAAGGGCATTAATCCCATTCATGATGGCAGAGACCTCATGACTTAATTACTGCCCAAAAGGCCCAACCTCTAAATACCATCAACTTGGAGTTTAAATGTATTTTGGAGGAATACAGACATTCAGAGCATAGCAAGTGTTCTTATCAAAGTCATGCTTGTGGTCTTTCATTGTGTGGTTAAGATCAGTGTTGTACTGCAGCTTACCATTTGACTTTTGACATTTTTTTGTAGCTAGTATTGGTTCATAAAAGTGGATTGATAAATTTTCAGAAATTGCGTGCCCCAGCCATGAAAAAGCCATTATTAAAAAACTAAATTATTCAAATGTACAAGAAAATAATTTGTATTGTTAACAAAGATAATGCATATCAGCATTATCCATGCTCTTGAGGTTATGTCTATTGTATCTATGTAGTAGAAATATTACATAATTATGTGCTACTGCACATCTCTTTCCAACTCTGTGCTCAGTGATGTCACATGATTAGCTTGAAATCAACTGCAATGGGAACATTTACAACATGGAAACAGGCAAATCCTACAAATTAGAGTTATTTTTCCCTCCTCTTTCCCACAGAACTCGTTGGTTAACATACCACTGAATATGATCATTTTTTGATACATTGAATTTTGTTCCTCTGATGTTTATACTCCCCTTCATTACTGGTAGAAAATTTTGTCTTTCTTCTTTCTCAGGACAAATTTTTATTACTTGATAGAAAGGAGATGTTGCTTGCTAATAGCTTGCCTTCTTGGATTTTGTTTAATGGAGAGAGCTTCTGAAAAATATTCAGGATAGAGGAGAAAGTTGAATTCCTTTGATGGAAATGAGTGAGGGAAGATAAATTCCCCAAAACTGAGACTAGAGCTTTATGACTACCAAGAATAGTGGTGATCCACGCTATATTCTCTGACAGTACCCGCAGGAACTGGCAAGACAGTTGAGTGGTTTAACTTTGTGTTTCTCCTGGACCCAGGGCAACGGGACTCCCTGCTTTGACAAATATTCCTGCACTGAAGTTTGACATGGGATGAGCGGAGCTGTCTTCCTTTAGGAACTGACTGTATTAGTCTGTTTTATGTTGCTTATAACAGAATACTAGAAACTGGATAATTTGTAAAGAAAAGGAATTTATTTCTTATGGTTGTGGAGGCTGAAAAGTCCAAGGTTGAGGGGCTGCATCTAGTGAGGGCTTTCTTACTGGTGGAGGCTCTCTGCAGAGTCTCAAAGTGATACAGGGTGAGGGTGCTGAATGTGCTAACATGGTAGCTCAGGTCTTTTTTCCTTTTCTTATAAGGCCACAGGTTCCAATCCCATGATAACCTATTAATCCATTTACCTTTTAACCCATTGATTCATGAATATATTAATGTATTTATGAAGGCAGAGTCCTCATGACACATTCACCTCTTAAAGGACTCACCTGTCAACACTGCCACATTGCGGATTCAATTTCAACATGAATTTTGGAGGGTACAACTATTGAAATTATAGCAGGGACTAAGTGACTTTAGAAAATGAGATATCAAAGAAGAACATGATAATGCAAGATGAAAGGATGCTTGTGATCTTTTAGGTCCTAGGTTGAATTTCCTGCTGGCCTGTGTGATGGACACTTGGAGTTGGAATTAATTTGATTTAAATAAAATAAAAGAAATTTGATATTTCTTGCATACCTGTTTATAGTTGAAAATACCATTCATACCTATTTTATCCATGAGGGTTCTCCAGGGAAATAAAATTAATTAATTAGTTTCTTTAGTTTTGAATTGCTTCATGTGTTTTTGGGGGCTGATGAGTCTGAAAATGTGTGGGACAGACCAGAAGGCTGGAAATTCAGCAAGAGTTGACAATGCAGTCTTGAGTCAGAATTTCTTCTTCTCTGAAAAACTTTGATTTTGCTCTTATAAATCTTTTATTATTATGGTTACCTGTATATTTGCTTTTGTCACCATAGACAAAATAAAAAGGATATCAAAATGTCCATAAGGAAAAAATAGGAAGAATAAAAACATCAAGCATTTGCTAGTGCCAAGTTTTGTAAACTAAAATTCTTTTAAAAACAGATTTTTTAAAAAACAAAATTGTATTTACTTAAGGTATACAGCATGTTTTTTTTTTTTTTAATTTCAATAGCTTTTGGGGTACAAAGTGGTTTTTTGTTACATGGATGAACTATATGGTGGTGAATTCTGAGGTTTTAGTGTACCCATCACCAGAGTAGTGCACATTATACCTAAAGTGTGGCTTTTTATCCCTAGCCCCCTTCCCACCCTCATACTTTTGAGTCTCTGAAGTCCATTATGTCACTCTGTATGCCTTTATTTACTCATCGCTTAGATCCCACTTGTAAATGAGGGCATATGTTTTTTGTCCTGTGTTACTTCACTTAGAATAATGGCCTACAGCTCCATCTAAGTTGTTGCAAAAGACATTATTTCGTTCCCTTTAATGGCTGAGTAGTATTCCATCGTGCATATATACCACATTTTCTTTATCCACTCATTAGTGGATAGGCATTTAGGTTGGTTCCACATCTTTGCAATTGTGAATTGTGCTGCTATAAACATGTGTGCAAGTGTGTTTTTCATATAATGACTTTTCCTTTGGGTAGATACCCAATAGTGGGATTGCCAGATTGAATGATTGATCTGCTTTTAGCCATTTAAGGACTCTCCATATAGAAAAACAGATTAATTCTTAAACATTCACAAACTTTTTTTTCTCTAATTTTATAGAAATCTGCTATAACTGTTTCATGTGCTACCTGTCTGTTTTATTCTCATTCCTCTTATTCCCCCAGCATTTTTTTAAAAACACTGAATAGTTGGTATTTGAAAAACTTTCCGTCAATCGGGAAAAAATAATTCTTATAGACAAGGAGACATGCTATTATATTTGGAATAAAATTGAAAGCAAAATTATATGAATTAATTGATGTTACAAAGGGACATAAATGGATTGTTTATTGCACCTTTCTTTGTGCGGCCACTGCCAAGGTCCTTTTGTTCTTCATAATAAGACAAAAATAAAAGTTTAATCAATAGGAATGAGCTTGGTTCCAAGATAAGAGTTAACCTTGGATTTGAATGATTCTATTGATTTGGCGTTATGAACCTGAGGCAGGATTTCATCTAAGGATTGGGGTGTACTTTAGTTTAAAATGAATGCTTCTTAAGTTGTTGGCAAATAGACTGGAATTGCCAATAAACTTGGCTGAGATGGGCTCAAACAATAGCTAAGCTCATAGAAAGATAATAACTCAGATAAATATAGGAGTCAGAAAATGTTCCCTTTAAAAAAACCTTTCTACACTGTAATTATCAAAATAAATATCACCAGTTAATGAGAAGTGAAGCTAACCAAAATACCTCAAGGACACTTATGACCTTCACTGTGGAAAATAGGAGCATAGTCTTAGTTTTTTCTTTCCCTTAAGAACTATATTCTTCTTTTTACCTACTCTCACTTTCAATTTCTATAATCTAAAACATCAAATATAATCTAAAACATCAAATTCACCTCCAAGAAAGTCATGTTTTTGGCAACTTCTTAGCTTCTTAAATAACTTGTTTAAGAGGTTCTGACCCTGAAACCTTAGACAATGACAGTGGTTAGTTGATTAGGCATAAGGGTGTGGAGGGCAGGGGGAAGACTACACGAAACATTGTAACCTCACGCCCAGGCCTCCCTCCCCTTCCCCAATTCCCCATTTGTCACACCACCCCATTGTAGATCTAGTTCAGCCAACGAAATAATCAGCTTATTGCAGAGGGAAGGAAGTTTACTACTGGAAATAATGCAGGTTTGTTTTAAATGTTTTGATGAAGCTCCCTGAGGTTTTAATTCAAGTTGATAGTATATTCTATTTTGTTTTATTTTATTGCCTGCTAGAGGTTAGGGATGCAATGTGGAATAAGGTGTGGCCCCTATTCTTAATTTAATGGTAGATCTAGACGTGAAGTAGTTACTATACAACATATTCAATTCTGTAACAGAACTCTGCAAAGTGTTCTGAAACTATAGTGCCAAGAACCACTAACTCTGCCTTAGGGTAACAAGATATTAATTTAATATAAAAGTAGGTCTTTGAGTATTTTGGAAATGTGTTGACATAGTAAAAACTAATTTAAAGGAAAAAAGGCCTCTTCCAAAAATAAGAAGCCAAAATGCAAGGATATGAGAAAATAGATCAATTGATCTAATATCAGCAGAAACAGGTAGGTATAACAAAAATGAGATGTGTAACACCCTATAATTACAACATGCAAATGAGGGAAGCCTAGGTGTGCGTATTTGCAATCCCTGGTCAAGAGAAGAAACATAGCTGGGTGAGGTGGCTCATGCCTGTGATACCACTAGCATTTTGGGAGGCCGAGGCGGGTGGGTCATCTGGGGTGAGGAGTTTGAGGCCAGCCTGGCCAACATGGCGAAAACGTGTCTCTACCAAAAATACAAAAATTAGCCAGGTGTTGTGGCATGTGCCTGTAATCCCAGCTACTCAGGATACTGAAGCAGGAGAATCGCTTGAGCTTGGGAGGCAGAGGTTGCAGTGAGTTGAGATCATGCCACTGTACTCCAGCCTGGGTGAAGGAGTGAGACTGTCCCAAAAGAAGAAGGAGGAGGAGGAGGATGAGCAGCAGCAGGAGGAGCAGGAGCAGGAGCAGCAAAGAGAGGAGCAGTTTTTGATTTTGTTTCTTTTTGTATGGATACATATATTTAAGCCTGCACATTTGAGAATTTTTTGGTTACTACAAACCTATGGCACTCTCACTGACTCTGATGAAGTCAGTATAGGTAATCACAAGAATACCAAGCCATGTTGCCACATTTATTCTCCTAGTCAGTGTCAATGAATAGAAGAAACACTTAATTGGAGGGAAAAAGCAAAAGCTATACAAGGAGACAACAGAAGGAAGTGAGAAAAGTTCATAATAGAAGTAGCCTTTTCCAGGTGTGCAAGCAATGAAAAATGTATTCCAGGAAAAGCAAACTGTAAGTGCAAAGGCTCAGGAGCCTAGGAAGATTATGGTGAATCTGATGAACAGGAAGTTGACTGAAGGAGCTAGAGTTGCAGCCATCATCTCCAGAGTCATTGGCAAAGCTACAGGGCATGACATTTTGTACATCACTACTCTTTGAACTAATCTTCAACTTGATAAATTGGGTCAAGACCGTGTATGAATTTTGGGAATTCAAGGGAGCAGAGTGAAGTCTCTGATACTAGATTAATTTTTAGATCATTCGAAGATCTGTTTAGAGGTCCCAAAGTAGGTATATGAGCTCACGGGGATTGGCTTTATCTCTTCACTTGTCCTGGTTTTCTTTTACTGGTACCCATTTGTCTCTTCACTATTAGAAGCCTCTTGACTTTAAGTGCCAAAATAGCACTAAATAAGGAGAAATAAGAAGATGCATCACTGCTTTAAATTCAAAAGAGCTCTGGGTTGAAGCTATTATAATTTACATAGCACAGCTCAATTGAGAAGTTTATATTAAATTTGATATGATTTCCTTGTTTTTATTTCTGTTTCCATTATATATGCTATGATAAAATGCATGACACGGTAAACTATATACTATAATAAAGTTATGGTTTTCATTGTTGATTTTGATTTCTTATGATGAATATGTCTTAGATGAAAAAAGAAAGAAAAAAATGATATTCTAACACAAAAAATAAAGTTACAAAAAGTTCAAATCTTAAGTTTTCTACTGTTGCAAAACATTACCACAAACTTAGCAGTTTAAAATGTCATGCACTTATTATCTCTCAGTTTCTGTGGGTAAGGAATCCAGGCACAGCTTAGCTGGGCCCCTGCTCCGGGTCTTACAAGGCTGCAGTGAACCTGTCAGACAGAGCTGCAGCCTCATCTGAGGCCTGCCTCCTCTTCCAAGCTCACTGGTTGTTGGCAGAATTTGATTTCTTATAGCTGAAGGACAGATTCCTCAAATCCTGGAGGCTGTCTGACATTCCTTGCCATGTAGCTCTCCCTACAACATGGCAGTTTGCTTCTTAAAGGCCAATAGGTGAGTGTCTGCTGCTGCTTTGAGTGTCTTTTAAGAATTCATCTGATTAGGCCAGGCCCCATCCAGAATAATCTCCCTTTTGATTAACTCAAAGTCAGCTAATTAGAAACCTTAATTACATCTGCAAAAATCCCTTTACCTTTGCCATACAATATACCCTCATTGAAGGGAATGATATTCCATTCTATTCACAGAAACCGCCTACCCCAGTGGGGAGGTATGAAAGGATGTGGACCAGTGGAAGCCATGTTAAAATTTTGTCTACCATATGTTAATTATATATTACATACATTTTTTTCCTATTCTCACAAAGACACTGAGAAATTTTTTACCTTAATAATATTTAAGCCTTAGATTCTATCACAGCACTATCCAATAGAAATATAAACCACAAATGTGAACCATATATATAACTTTAAAATTTTTAGTAGCCAAATAGGAAAAAAGAGAGCAACAGGTGAAATCAATTTTAATATATTTTATTTAATAAATATAGCCAGAATATTATCATGTCAACATGTAACCAATATAAAACATTATTAGATATTATGTATTTTTTCTTTTTTAATACAAGGTCTTTGAACACCACATCTTCATTTTTGGCTGGCTGCACCTCAAGTGCTCAATAGCCAAAGGGGACTCTTGGCTGCTGAGTTTAACTGCACATGGCTATCTATCACATGCCTTTTCTCTTTTTTTTTTTTTAACGTTTATTTTGGGTTTTAGGGTACAAGTGAAGGTTTGTTACATAGGTAAACGTGTCACAGAGGTTTGTTGTGTATATTACTTCATCACTCAGGTAGTAAGCCAGTACCCAGTAGTTATCTTTTCTGCTTCTCCCCCTTCTCCCACCCTGACCCGTCAAGTAGACTACAGTGTCTGTTGTTTCCTTTTTTGTGTTCACAAGTCCTTATTGTTTAGCTCCCACTTATAAGTGAGAACATGCAGCATTTGGTTTTCTGTTTCTGCATTAGTTTGCCAAGGATAATAGCCTCCAGCTCCACTTATTTTTCCCAAAAGACATTATCTCATTCTTTTTTATGGCTGCATAATATTCCAAGGTGTATATGTGTCATATTTTCTTTATCCAATCTGTTATATATGGGCATTTAGGTTGATTGCACGTCTTTGCTATTGTGAATGGTGCTGCAGTGAACATTAATGAGCATGTGTCTTTATGATAGAATGATTTATATTCCTCTGGTATATACCCAGTAACGGGATTGCTAGGTAGAATGGTAGTTCTCCTTTTAGCTTTTAAGGAATTGCCATACTGTTTTCCACAATGTTTGAATTAATTCACACTTCCTCCAACAGTGTGTAAGTGTTCCCTTTTCTCCACAACTTTGCCAGCATCTGTTATTTTTTGACTTTTGAATAATAGCCATCTGACTGGTGTGAGATGATATTTCATTGTGGTTTTGATTTGTATTTCTCTAATGACCAGTGATGTTGAGCTTTTCTTCATATGCTTGTTGGCTGCATGTATGTCTTCTTTTGAGAAGTGTCTTTTCATGTCCTTTGCCCACTCTTTTAGGGGTTATTTTTCTCTTCTAAATTTGTTTTAAGTTATTTATAAGTTACTTATAGATTTGTAAGATGCTTAGTTTGCAAATATTTTCTCCCATTCTGTAGGCTGTCTGTTTGCTCTGTCAGTAGTTTCTTTTGCTGTATCACGTGCCTTTTCAACAATATCCACCAGGTGTCACAACAAGTTTACAGCTCTAAAGCAGCACATCAACCCCGTTCTTCTCTTGGTGACAAGAGTTAGGATTCTCTTTGTATTCACGTATTTTCTACTTTCCACATATTTGGTATTTCACTTGAAATTTTTTCCTGGATAATTAAGAAGTTAAGCAATGTGAAGTTTGCTACTTAAATAATCAAATTTGAATTCAAAACTACTTGTATATCTGATATACCATTCCTTAATTTTTCTGTAATTTCATCCTAGATGATCTGCCTGGTGAGAAGGCAAATAATTGTGAATTACATGAGCACTCAATACTTAACAAAGTAATAATTATTTTAAAGTTAGATCATTTCAGATACCCAAGGAGTTTTCATAACCTCAGAAGCAGTTAAATGGTTTTCTTTTTACCATCTCAAATTGTTTAATAGAATATATTAAAAATAGAAACCCAAAGGTTTAAAAAGTAACAAAATGTTCTGTTACAAAACTGCACACTATTATTGCAATCTACTAATTGCCAAGGGAGGTTTCTACTTCTTACATACACAGTGAGCTCTGATGGGAGTATAATGTTTGCATTTAATCACAGTTATTAATTTACATTTGCTTATTTGTAGGTTGTGATACAATTTCCTTTTATATGACAGGAAAACTGCCTTTGTTTTTAATATTTTTTGGTTTTAACTTTTATAGTCTTTCACGTTAGGTATCTTCTAGGTAAAATTAAGTATAATTTAGAGACTGAGTCTTCTCAAATACTTTCTTCTTTTAGAAAATCATTAATTTATAAAATTTAAGAAAGTATGTATAGATGCCATACAGAATGAATCATGAATGGAGAGAAGATTGAAATGTGAGTTTTTATCACTAATTTCTATAAAATGAGTATAGTTTAGTTTTATATCAATAATTATATCAATAATTAAGCTTTCTCTTTGTCCTGTTAGTTTCAACCACATGGTATGTAAGATGATAATAAACTTGATTCTAGTGAGAAACCATAATTATTTATCTCTGAAGGATTTGTGCTGTCAATTAGGTTCAGAAGAAAGGAATCAGACTTGGCATCTTGACTCATATATTAAAGAGAGAAGTGACTAGTGTTGTAGCCATAACTATAGAAGAAGATGGAAAAATCATTAAGTGAAAGTGTGCAAATAATATTTTAAATAAAAACATGAAATCTAAAATTAGGATAATGTATACATTTATTTGCCTTCTGTTTGAATAAACCTTTTAAAAACACATCCAAGAAAAATTAACCACATACGTAAGTCATATTTCTAAGTGAAATAATCAAATACATGCAATTAATATTTGTTTGCTGCTCAACTATTTACATGTTTTTTGGATTTCTTTTGTGAAGAAATTTTTGCAAAGGCTGAGGGTTTAATTTGTTTATTCTTTTTGAAGCACAATGCTCACACAGTCCAAGAGATGGCAGCCAATATCTTTTGTAAAACAAATGACTTGTGTTGATACTTCATCATGGCAAATGCAGGTACTTTATTTTAATAACATCAACACTGAAGCAATTATTAAAAGAATGAAAATTGCTGAAATTCTCAATGAAAATCACTGAAATTCTAAATTGCTAAATTCTAAATTCTAATTTTTGTATGTGTGCTTTAAAGAGATTGCTCAGAGTATTTTACAAGGTAAACTGAATAGATTTCTCTCTCTCCTTTTTTTCCATTGAGTTCAGAGCCGTGGTTTCTGCCAGAAGATTAACCTAGATTTACTTATAGAATAATAGACTTAAAGAATAAATCATAATATCAATAATTATTTCAGAAGCATTAAATTAAATACATAAAATATTAATAACATCATTTATTAATAGAGTATTTGTCAGAACTGATGACTGAATTGTTTTTGGAATATCATAGTTACTTTTTTTGTTAGACTCCTAATTAAAATCAAGTCATTTTTTGACACATTGGAGGGATTCTTCACAATGTAAGAAAAGAAAAGCAAATAAAGTGAGTATTTTATTTCTACATTTGTTTTAAGGAGGTATTTAAATTCTGAATATATTACATTGTGTAATATTAAGCTGCTTTGTTATGGGATTCTTCAGGCTAAGGGAAGGCATTAAGGAAAGCCACTGTCTTGTTTTAAGCTGTCTAATCAATTATAGTAACGGATGCAGGAACTCAGCTTTCCTAAATTCCAAAATTCAAATACAGAATCCTTTATATTAGTGTGTTAGGTTTGTAATGTTGTAAAACAAATTTCCACAAACTTTACTGCTTGAAGAAACAGCCATTTTCCCATACTTCTGTAGGTCAGAAGTCTGACCACTGCTTAGCTGAAGGTCCCAGAAAGCTAAAATCAAGATGTTGTCTTGGCTGTCTTCTTGTCTGGAGCTCATGTGGTTGTGGCAAGATTTAATTTCTTGTGGTTGTGGTACTGAGGTCCACATTTCCTTGCTGACAGTCATCTAGGGGCTGCTCTCCACTCCTAGAGGACACCTGCATTCTTTGCCCTGTGGCCCCCTCTGTATTCAAAGCCAGCATTAGATAATCTCCCTGACATGGAGTCCTCTGATGCTTTGAATCTCTTTGATCAGGAAGAACCTGTTTCCTTTTTAGGGCTCATGTGATTAGGCCAGACTCTGCGATTGTAATCTTTCTACTTTAAGGTCAACTGATTTGGGAGCTTAATTATATCTATATAATGCTTTCACACTAGCACCTAGGTTAGTGTTTGATTGAATGAGAGGTGTGTGTATATACCAGGGACCTGAAATCTTAGAATTCTGCTTACCACAACCAGACTGTAGATTGTAAATACCATTTTACTTAGAAAATACATAGACCTTTTCACATTGGAGTGGTTAATTCATCATTAGAGAGGGGCTTTATTCATTTTTTGGTGTTAATGCACCACTTATTTTCTAAGTAAGTTTGTTCATACCAATAGCTCACCAAAGAAAAGAGTGATAAAAAATAATCTGGAATGACCCATAAAAATAACTTGCAAATACAACTGAGGATTTGAGACCCCTAATCTTACAGATAACCAATTTTTAAAAGTTTTTTTCTAATACCACTTCTGAACTACTGGGAATTTATGTCAAAAATAATGTCACAGGAAAACTTCTCCAGTACTTTTATAGTCAGATTTGGGAACAACTGTAATCTTAATATTATCTTATTTTAACTTATCCAAGATCCCTATTACCTAGCAGTACAGCCACAGCTAAAACTTTGCTTTCCGGACATTCAGGTCTAATTCTTTTTATACTGCCTACTGTGCCTGGTCTCCCATCAGTGGAAGATAAGGCAAATCTACATCTCTCCAAAGATTGCTATAAATGGATACTAAAGGACTGGCAAACTCTCACAACTACCTGTTACTGGTATATTTTAACTGGAGACTTTCTGAACTAGGATTCTGTTTCAGCTATCCATTGCCACAATAATGCTATGAAATAAGCAACCACAAAATAGCAATGACATAAAACATGTACTGATTTTTTGCTTATGAATGTGTGGGTAGGCTGGTTGGGTGTACTTAATGCTAGCTGGGCTCACTCGTGGGTTTGTGGTCCAATCCTATTTGATTAGCAACTTAAAAAATTTTTAGTTTATTTATTTATTTAGTGATCACCCAGGCTGGGGGTGCAGTGGAGCGGTCACAATTCACTGCAGCCTCGACTTCCCAGGCTCAGGTGTTTCTTCCACATCAGGCTCCTGAGTAGCTGGAATCACAGATGCATGCCACCAGGCTGACTAACTTTTGTATTTTTTTTTGTTTTTTTGGTAGAGATGGGGTTTCTCCATGTTTCCCAGGCTGGTCTCAAACTCCTGGGCTCAAGCAATCTGCCCACCTTGCCTCCCAAAATGCTCCTCCAAAAAAGGAGTGTGCCACCATGCCCAGCCTGAGCAACTTTCATTTTTAAGGCAAGCAACTAAAGATAAACAGTTTGGATTTTCATGAAGGAAGAAAGTGAATACTAGAAATTACAGTCTGATAAATGGATCATGAGCAAAATGTCGAGGGTCCTGTTAACCAAGCCATGGAGAGAGGCATAATTGTCCCAAAATCCATTCATACCAGATTAGCCTTTCTTATGTCCACCTCCTTACCCCTTGCTCTTAGGGGTTGAAAAAGAATATTCCATACTGTAAAGTGCATGGTGTGGTGTACAAAAAAATCCTGACGACGTTGAAATTTGTCTCTCCGATATGGAAAAAACAAAAGCAACCTAATAACCATAATGTTTTGATTGCATATAAATATATGACAACAATGATCATCTCCAAGATTAAGTTGGATGTAGCCAAATTATCACACACCCTAATCATAATGTCTTTTCAGAGGAGAACATTTAAAGTAACAACCAATCACTTAATGATATTATTTTTGTCTCATGTTGATATATTTATTCAACAGACCTTTATTAAGTTCACTTCCTGGGAGCCAGACTGTGATGGATGCTGGAAATATAAAAAGAATAGAACCCTGAACTTTGAAGATTCAATATCTAGGGGTGGTGTTAAAAACCTGAGCAGTTACAGCAATATTATAAGTGTTTTAATAATCAAATGAAAACTATATGTTAATAAAATACTTCTAATAAATATAATAAATCTACAAAGGGCAACAGGAATACAGAAGAGGTGACAGTTAATTTTGTCTTGAAAAGTTGGAAATTTTGGAAAAAAATCCAAAAAATATAGGAAAAAAAGCATCAAACCATGTAGGAACATTTTACTGAGTCTTGGAGCATGGGTTGCAAAAAGACACCTATAACAGCAGGAAAAGGACCAGCCTGTGAGAATGTCACAGCTTGAGATAGATATATGTCCTCTGGCACTGGCAGATGATTTAGTCCTGCTAGAAAATGATGTGCATCATGTGAGGCAGAAAGGGTTATGGGAGTTGTGGCTAGAAAGCAGGTACCAACAGTAAGGTTGTTAAAGAGTTGGGCTTACCTAACAGTAAGCTTGTTAAACAGTTGGGCTGCAGTTTAATGACGTTAAGATGGAATTACTGTCTTTGAGGACAAGGTAGTAGGTAGTAGAAGGGCCTTATATACTAGGGATCTTATTTTATCAGAAATAAGGAGCCATTACAGAATTTTAAGTAGATGAATGATGTAGTTTAATTTCTGTTATAGAAACATTACTCTGACAGCAGAGAAGAGGTTGAGTTAGAGAAGAAGATGGGAGGTAGGGAGGATACTAAATTTGTGTAAGTGATGAGTTGAACTAAAGCAGTGGAAGGTGAATAAAGAAGAGGGAGTGGTAAACTGAGTTTGGAAAATCCTCTAGTCTTATTAATTAATTGAAAATGGTAATATAATGGAGAGGAGGGAATCTCAGATAACTACTAGCTTTCTTGCTCAAGTGACTAGTTAGATGATGGTGCTACTAACTGCTTAGCTGGTTATGTACTCTACTGTACAAAGGGAATCTTATTTTTGGTATAAAATAATAAATTTATTTAGAAGATGGCTGATTTTGAGGTATTTGTGAAATATACAAAAGGAGCTGTTCAATGCTGGAAAATACAGACCTGGAGCTGAATATAGACTTGAGAATCATCACCATGTAACTGGTTATTGAAACCTGTAACATTCCATTACTTAGAGGCCTTGCAGAATTGTAAAAAAAATCAAAGACAGAATCAAGGTGAGTGTGTCCATTAAACATAGAATATGTCCGTTGTTCCACAGAACATTGGTGAAAATGTTCTGAAGCCTAATGTGAATGTTTCAAATATGTATGCTGCATTCAGTATTTATGCTTCCTCTTCCTAATATGGAGCTACCAACTTTAAATAGTAAAAAAGTTAATTTGAAAAAATCCAAATAGGAGTAACATATTATTTCTTTCAAGACATATTTGTAACTATAAATTGAAAAGTATACTCTAGTCTGGGTGTGGTGGCTCATGCCTGTAATCCCAACACTTTGGGAGGCTGATATGGGTGATCACCCGAGTCCAGGAGTTTGAGACCTGCCTGGCCAACATGGTGAAACGCCGTCTCTACTAAAAGTACAAAAATTAGCCAGGTGCAATCCCAGCTACTTGGGAGACTGAGGCAGAAGAATCGCTTAACCCCGGGAGGTAGAGGTTGCATTGAGCTGAGATCGTGCCACTGTACTCCAGCCTGGGCGACAAAGAGACTCTGTCTCAAAAAAAGAAAAAAAGAGAAAAAAAAAGAAAAGTGAACTGTAAAGCAAAAATTGTGGAAAAAATTTTGTTGAATTTTCTTTTCTTTTTTAGAGAAAAAGTCTTGATCTGTCATCTGGGCTGTGATCATAGCTCATTGCAGCCTTAAACTCCTGGGCTCAAGCAATCCTCTGCCTTAGCCTCTTGAGTTGTAGAGACTACAGGCTTGAGCCACCATGCCTGGCTAATTTTAATTTATTTTTTATTAGATAGGATCTCACTATGTTGCCCAGGGTGGTCTTGAACTCCTGGTCTTAAGCCATCCTCCCACCTCAGCCTCCCGAAGTGTTAAGTTTTATAGGCACAAGCCACCATAACTGGCTATAACTATTTTTCAGTGGGGTTAATGGACATGCCATTGTAGCTTGTGAAGTCTTAATATCTAAGCAGTATTTTACAGAATTTTATAAGGCATAAAAATATTTCCAATAGCACCACTTCAAATTGTTCTTCCACAATACATTTAGGATTTTATTTAATGAATAACCTGATGTTGATTAGTATAACTGTTAAATACTGCATTTATTTCCTTCTTAAAGATTCCTGTGTCTCTGCAGGCTGGGTTAAATCCCTTTTCTCTAGTTTATATATGACTAGAATATCCTTTTATCATGGCACTTATATTATTACTTTGAAATGCTCTATTTGCATGTCTATCACCATACACATCCTTATGTGAGTAATATATAAAACTGAAATTCAATTTCATGAAATAATATTTGTAATAGGTAATGTATGCAAATATTTTCCATGCCATTCCATGTCATTCCATCCTTTCCATCCCATTAGAAACATCAGTGCAACATAAAATACTGATTTAACAAATCTCTAATTGGTGTCAAGCTGTGGTTTGAAAAAAAAAGTCCTAAGGCATATCTCTCTTATCCTTGTATCTCTGGTGTTTAGCATATAATCTAGTACTGTTTATTGATGACAGACCCATGGAATTTTCTGAGTACTGCAGATGTAAATTCTAAAACAGGAAAAAAAATGCTGCTTCCAGTGTGCTTAGCATAGGATTTTCTAAATTCACATTTTAAGTAGTATTGTGTGCCACAAGCCATAAATTGTGTTAAAAATAAAGAGCTGTAAAGGCTTATTGCATTGCATTATTGTAATCCTACTAATACCAGTATGATTTATCCACGTGCATCCAGGGGTAACATACTGACAAATTCTCAATTAACACAAGCATTTCTGAGCTTCTAGGAGGCAGCTCTCATGTATTAAAAGGTTTATCACTTTCAACATGGAAGTAGCATAGAAGCTAAATAATTAGAGTATGTAAGAAAAAACAAACTTATTTAATATTACTTAAATGTAAGGAAAACTTATACATTTAAAATGACTACCCAGATATAAATGAAGACAAAATGATTCTTTTGTAAAATAAATAACAAAGTCTTCAAAAAAACCTGAAACAGTATTGAATAAATATTTAAAAAGTTAATAAGTATTTGTATTTATAGTGTTTTTATGAAGTTGAATATACAGATAGGTAAGTGAATAACATAAAAATTTGTTATATAACTCATAATACATACATTTACACATATGTGTATTTTTTTCTAGTAACTTCCCTGTTCTCTTGCTGTTACAGCTAAATTTAAAAATTTCAACCTATTTCTGTCAAGCATTGTTCCAGTTATACTGCTAAGAATGCTTTTGCTTCAATTACCAATGATCTAACCATTGTCCATTTCAAAGGATACTTTAGAATCTCTCTCTCTTGCTCTGTGTTTTTTTTTTTTTTTTTTTCCCCCAGATCTGCTCTATTTGATACTGTGGTCAGTCTTGAAATTTTCTTCTTCCTTGGCTTCTTTTCTTTTTTTTTTACTTTTTTTTTTTTTTTACGTTTTACTGACAGTTCCTCAATTTTCTCCCCAGGCACTCCCTCATTTGCACCTTCAATTTTTTGTATCTATTCTTGTTTTAAATAGCCTTCATAGGAAATCTTACCTAGTTTCAAATATTGTTGGAACTCAGATTTCTCAATCTATGACACCAACCCAACATCTCTTTTGAAATGCAGATTCATACATCTATCAAACTGCCTCCTAAATATAATTCCCATTTAAGTGTATTGAAGTTTCATCAAACTCTACATATCTGAAAAATAGTTGTTTCCCTCACCTTGCCCCTCATTCTAATATGAACAAACGTATTTCTTCTATTCTACTTTAGTTAATCATTATAGATTTTTCCTCTTTCACCTTTCCCTCATGTAATTATTGACTGAGGTGATTTTTTTTTTTTTTTTTTTTTTTTTTTTTTTTTTTTTTTTTTTTTTTTGAGACGGAGTCTCACTCTGTCGCCCAGGCTGGAGTGCAGTGGCCAGATCTCTCAGCTCACTGCAAGCTCCACCTCCCGGGTTTTACGCCATTCTCCTGCCTCAGCCTCCCGAGTTGCTGGGACTACAGGCGCCCGCCACCTCGCCTGGCTAATTTTTTGTATTTTTTAGTAGAGACGGGGTTTCACCGTGTTAGCCAAGATGGTCTCGATCTCCTGACCTCGTGATCCGCCCGTCTCGGCCTCCCAAAGTGCTGGGATTACAGGCTTGAGCCACCGCGCCCGGCCGAGGTGATTTTTTTAGGTATTAAATATTTCTTGAGTATCTCCACATCTTTATTCCTATCCTGCCCATATCAGCTAGCATGGTCAGGAAAACAGAAACCACTTTAGGTAGAAGGTATTTAATACAGGAAATTAGACACAACATGGTTGGAAATCAGAGGCAGGAAACATCAGAAGAAAGTGCTCTGGTATTTAGAAAACCCAGAAATGCAGGAATCACAAAGTTAATGCCAATAATCTCAACCTCCTGCAGGGCTGAAGTGAGTCCTAAGAGCTCTGTACTCATTATAGATCTTGGTCCCTCTAAAATACCCCTTGAAGCTTTGTGGGATCAATTCCTATGCATTCAGAAGCTATGTCTGTCTGTCTGAGGGCTTTATCTGACTGTATAGACATGCTGCATGTAAGTCAGAACATGAGTGTCAGAAAGTGAATGCCCCAGGAGCAACCTTCAACCACTGAGGATCAGAAGTTGGTGGATGAACATGGCAGCTCCTTACCCTCAGTGGAACAATTCTGAAGTATATTCTGTATAATCCCTCCAAGGGTTTCCAGCAAGATTGAGCCTCAGTTGACTACAGCTGTAATCCATTTGTCAATGTCCTTTTATTGGCTTTCTTCCCTTCCTTGTGTCACTTTTCCACTCTCTTCTGCTTCTGGATGAACTCCGAAATAAGCTACCTGCTCTCAAGTCTTGTTCATAGTTTAAGACATGATTTATGCATTGCTTTTGGAGGTGGACAATACTTCTCTTTCTTTTCAAACTTCCACATTTTATGAGAGTGCATCTTGTTGGCAGAATTTAAGCCAGAAAATTTCTTGCAAGAATGTCTGACAAATACAGTTTTTAGGCTCTTAATTCTTGTGTTACAGGGAAGTATTTACTTAGAAAGGCAAGGATGACTTTGAATATCTTTGATCACATCATGACACCATCAATGTATATTTTAGAACATGCAATATGTATTATATTTATATGGCCCTTGGGATTATATATTATTCCATTGAATATCAACACACATTATCTAGCAGAGTCCACATCATCCAAATTTGAACTATACACATTTAGAGAATAATAATTATGTCATGCAGCATAATGCAACTATATCTTAAACATAAAAATATACTTACCATCTCCCCAAAAGGGAGACACAAAGCATTTCTTATAGGTGCTAATTTCTCCTCTAGCTTACTCACAATCTCACCAGGATATTCTGTCAACTAAATGCTAAATTGAAACATTTCATTTTGTTAGATGTTAATCCTTTAAAAGCCTACAAACCTGGCATATTGTCTTTCTAATCCAGTTTTCCATTTTCATCCTACACTGTGCTTTGCCTGTCACTGCCTCCTGCAGCCATGCAGGCTTTCCTTGACTTTATTGTGTTCCCCAAGGTGGCTCTACCCCAGATATTGCACATGCTCTTTCTGATGTTCTAAGTGAATGTAACCTTTTTTCTTTTCTTTTCCTTTCTTTTCTTTTTCTTCTTTCTTTTTTTTTTTGACAGAGTCTTGCTTTGTCGCCCAGACTGGAGTGCAGTAGTACAATCTCGGCTCACTGCAACCCGTGCCTCCTGGGTTCAAGGAATTCTCGTGCTTCAGCCTCCCAAGTAGCTGGGACTACAGGCGTGTGCCACCATGCCAAGCTAATTTTTGTACTTTTAGTAGAGACAGGGTTTTGCCGTATTGGTCAGGGTGGTCTTAGACTCCTGGCCTCAAGTGATTTGCCTGCCTCAACCTCTCAACGTGCTGGGATTACAGGCTTGAGACATTGTGCCCGGCCCCATCTTCTTCTTCAATTAACTTTTATATCTTATCACAAGGACCATTTCCTCAGGAGGGTTCATCTGACCCTGTGATTAAGCCAAAGTCCCTTAGTGTGTGTGTTTACATACATATGTATGCATACATATACATAAAGCCTCTCTACATATATATATATAATTTCATAATGTTTCATTTCTTACTTCTTCATGATTGATTGGTTGATTATTTTTCCTCTCATCGTATATACCTCGATAGCATGATCATTTGTATTTGTTATATTTTTGCTGTTATACCCCCAGCACCGGGTATAGTGTATAGTGTCTAGTACATGTAAGAATCTCAATAAATTTGTTAAATGGATAAACGCAAAGGGTATTTTATGAAAAGGTTCCTAAGGGTTACTGACATTTGTATTATAAACTTTATGATGTTATTATTACATATTACATTCTCTTAGAATTATATTTTTCCCAAGACATGATTGTTAGTTGTGATTCTCAGTAATTCCAGAAAGGATACTTTTACCATTTTATCATCACTTAGTTGTAGTTTTTAAATTAATACTATTTCGGGGTTTAAATTATAAATCATTGATATTTTAATGTCATTTTATCAATGATTTACCAATTTTGAGTGATTTACTTAATCCTATAGAATGCAGCAATGCATATGAGCATTAGCAAAAATTTTGATCCATAATATTGCAATAGTTAGACTTAAAAGCACAGATGGATTCTGTGTAAAATGAATTATTTATGGCTCTCTTGCTGAAGAATGTTAGTACATAATGCTCCCAAAATTTGTTTTTAAATCAAATGTCAGATAAATTAGCTGTGGGTCATTGTCCCAGTTTAATTAGTTTCAGTCAGAATATTTGAGAGCCACTTCATTTAGAGGGTTTAAGTTGTGTCTTATTCATCTTTGGTTCCCCAGATCTAATAGAAGTCTGGATGCTTACTAGCTGGATAATATTTCAAAGACCAGTCCAAGTTTATGGATTGGTACACATGGTGACTCTAATTTGGCTTAAGTAACGCTCTAATTTTCTGCCGAGTCAGCAATCAAGAATACAAAGGTTATATACCACTAGATGGATATACATGAATGAATAAGCTCCTGCATATTTCCATAGTTTCTTATGGAGTTGTGCCCTTAGTCTATCACTATTGTGTCAATCAGGCTATAACACATCATAACTTGAAAGAGACACACAGTATATGTTCAGTGAATTCAAACTCTTTTTGTTCCTTATTCTATAACCAGAATGAATTTTCCATACTTTTACTAGTAAGCATATGTAATACTATACGTATAATGAGTACTTGTAATAGTGTGCATGTGTAAATTAATAGTATATGTAACAGTTTAGTGTTTATGATTTTAAAGAAAGCTTTTCTTATGGATACTAGTCATTAATAAACACTCTTCGTTGGGGAAATAAAATACATACTTTTGTGTGTGTGTGTGTGTGTGTGTGTGTGTGTGTGTGTGTGTGTGTATGTGTGTGTTTTGCGACAGCATCTTGCTCTGTTGCCAAGGCTCGAGTGCAGTGGCGCAATCCTGGCTCACTGCAACCTCCACCTCCTGGGTTCGAGCGATTCTCCTGCCTCAGCCTCCCGAGTAGCTGGGCCTACAGGCTTATGCCACCATGCCTGGCTAATTTCTGTATTTTTAATAGAGACGGTGTTTTGCCATGTCGGCCAGGCTGGTCTCAAACTCCTGACCTCAAGTGATCTGCCTGTCTTGGCCTCCCAAAGTGCTGGGATTACAGGCTTGAGCCCCCCTGCCTGGCTTTTTGGGTTTTAAGTACAAGTCATTTTGATTAACTGAAATTATACTTTTGATTACATCTTAGTTGATTGAAATTTGATGTGATCGTAAAGTTGTATATGTTTATACTTTCCTTAAAACTCATAGAAAATATAGTTTGTATGACTGAATAGATTTGGGCATTTTTAATGTAATTTAAATAATTAGATAAAGGACACATCAGGAACATAAGGATCTACCATAACTTGAGCACGGTACTGGATTGAAAATACGATATTGGTGGGAAAATTTGATAAAACTTAACACAATTTTCTTTGCCAACAGAATGCCATGCGAGTCAAATAAATTTTTTTGTTTTTGATTGTTTTTACTTTTATTTTGAATATTCTATATTGCCTATTTCATGGTATATAAAGAAATTGAGCAAGATACTACAAAGTTTATTTTCCCCTTCGGATTAAACTTTAAAGCATAATACTTAAAGTAACAGAAAACTGACATTTGTAACTATCTTTTGTGCCCCTGTGTATGTGGTCTGGTCTGGACGTGGAGGTCAATATTCTCAGCAACCTTTGATAAACTCTTCATTTTCAAAAATACCCTCTTAAGAAGATACCAGAGTAGTCATTATACATAGCCATCTGTTTTGAGCCTCTATAATGTAATGAAAATATAGGAAAATATTTTTGCAATTCTGGGGTCAAATATTTCTTATACAAGGCATAGAAAGCACAAACCATAAAAGGATAAGGTGATAAGTTAGACTTCATAAAAGTTGAAAACTTATGCTCATCAAAGAAACACCATTATGAAAATAAGTAGGCATTTACACTCTTAAGAAAATATATACCATACATAGATTTAAAAAGGATTTAATCAAAATATTTAAATAATTTCTAAAACTCAATAATAGCTTTTGTGTTTAAACCTATGGTCTTTTTCAAATTATTTTTGAGTATTGTGAGAGACATATTTGAAGTTGTTTTTTCCCCTTATTTGGATGTTCAGTTGTTCCAATACCTTTTGTTGAAATGACTTTCCTTTTGGTGTCTTTGTAAAAAGTGACTATATAATTGTTGTCTATTTCTGGACTCTTAATTCTATTTCATTGACCTATTAGCCTATCCTTATGCAACATTATTGTGTCTTGGATACTGTAACTTTTAGAATAAGTTTTGAAATCAGGTAATGTGAATACTCCAATTTTGTTCTTATTTTTCAAGATAGTTTTGGCTGTTTTGAGTTCTTTGTATTTTCATATAGATTTTACAAAGTGCTTTGTCAGTTTGCACAAAAAGGAAACTGCTGTGCTCTGCTGGGGCTTCACATCTTTGTGCAGTGATTTGGAAGGTGCCTCTAGACTGAACCACAGGTGATCGTGGGACTCACCTCATGACTTACCCTAATGTCACAGGTTACAGTTCTCTGCTACCTGTTGTCAAACATCTCACTTTGATGCTTCATATATTTTGCAAAGTTTTATAGTTGTTTCAAGCTGGATAGTTAATCCAGTGCCAGTTGTTCAGTCATAGTTGGAAGCAGAAAGTATACATAGAATTTAACACCTAGAATTCTATACAAAATGTAGGAGAATATTACATAGGAAATATGACTGTTCTTATATTTTTCTTCAACAGTTCAGAAATGTAGATTGGAACTATGATAATATAATACTATGTAAACAGAAAATGCTATTTAAAACAAGTTTAAAAATATCAAGCAAATTTTTGGTTGAATAAATGGATATTGTTTTTCATGATCAGGATTTTATTTTTTGTTTATTGACTACTTAGATAGGTTAAGTCAGTCGAACAATTTCTCTTTAATTTTCTTAATTAATTAAAGGTAGACAATTAACTCTTTTGGGAAACTTTAGAAATGAGTGTGGCATTTTGATGAAAAGTCTGTTTTAAATCTGCTTTACATAAATGCTCTTTTTTTGTGTTTGTGTGTCTTTAGTACCAATTGCAACAGTCCATTATTCAATGAGTCCAACAGTTTGAGTATGTAGTGGATGGGCCAGCTGGATTTCAGTGTGTACACTAACTGTGTAATTATGGGGAAATTATCTCTCACTTGAGACAGAAATTTAATTCCATTATTTAAAGCCATGAGATTAGATATTTCCTATACATCATTTAAAATCTTCTAATTTCTAAAAAAAGTATGTAGAGTATGCAAGGATTTGCTTTTATTTAAGTATTGATGACTTTATTTTCTTTCTTAGTTTTTATGGAGACAGGGTTTTGCTCTGTTGCGCAGGCTGGAGTGGAGTGGCGTGATCACAGCTCACTGCAGCCTCCAACTCCTGGGTTCAAGGGATCCTCCCAGCCTCCCAAGTAGCTAGAACTACAAGTGTGTGCCACCATACTCAGCTAATTTAAAAATATTTTTGTAGAGATGAGGTCTTGCTATGTTGCCCGGGCAGGTTTGGAACTCCTGGCATCAAGCAATCCTCCTACCTCAGCCTCCTGAAGTGCTGGGATTATTCCTATAAGCCATCACGCCCAGCCTATGACCTTATTTTTTTCAATACACAATGTATTTAAAGGTCTTAGACACACACACAAATTTACAAAAACACACAAAGAATTACGATGAACTGTCAAATGTTAAGTTTACTAAAGTGTGGCAAGTCAATTGATTTGGCTTGAAGTGTGATCAAAAAGTGGTTTTTCGTAGTTTCTAAAGAAATCATAATATTGTCAACTTAGATAGGGAAATAAATATGTTAGAATAAGTAAACATAAGCTACAATTGCTTATTGAGTTACTGAATAATCCAGAACTTCTATGGGCCACAAAAATATTATTCTGACATTCTAATGGTTATTTTATTCTTTTTTTAGTTTTGGCAGCTAACTATGGACCCACCTATGTGTCAGTGTTAAGGCATTGACCCTTTGCCTCTCTGACCTAACTCCCATATGGAGTTAAACAATATTGAAAATCATTTTTTCATTGCAATCATTTACAATTTTGTGCTCCTTTACAGCCAATGGTTCCAGCAAGGGAATGGGAAATATGAGAGAGCGAAGATTATGGGTTTAGGAGACAATCTGAAAGTAAAATAAATAGGTCCTTGTGGCCAAATTAAATAGGACCTCGTGAATTTTAAATTTCCTCAATTTAATGTTGAGGAAATGAATAAAGAAAGAAGAGAAGGTTAGTACATTCTAACTTTCACCTATTTGTTTATTCATTTACTTAACAAACATTGATTGAGTTTCTACTATGTCTCATTTAGCATGTCAAAGCTCTGGGAATGAAAGATGACTAAAACAGGATTCTTTTTCCTAAGGAAGGTCACAGTCTGAGAGAGGAGGTAAAAACACATCCAATCACCATAGCACAATGTAATGTATTAAACTTTTACTCTACCACCATTATATTTAGTGTACTGAGGGAAGACAAATGAGTGAACAACTAATTATATTGGGGAAAGTATCTGGGAAGATTCTAGAGAAGATGTAACAATTGTCCCTTAATATTAAAAAATGATCTTTCTAAGGAGAGATATGTGGCAAAGATGGTTCAGGTGAAGAATGGAGGGAGCAATGTAAAAGACGTGAGGTGCAAGGCATGGTTGGTAAAAGGGAAGTCGTTTGGTATAAACAAATTTAAAGAATATGTTGAAGGAGTCATGGAGGATGAAACTGAAAAGCTAAATTGTGCCCAGGTTGCAATAATGTAAAAATGTTTGAATTTTACCTTGAAAGTTACTGACAACCATGAGATATTTCTAAAAGAGTAGTAACAGGAACAGATTTATACTTTCATTAATAACTTTAAGGGTAGGATAGATTAGGGACGATTAATAGTATAGGCAAGGTAGTGGAGTAAGAAATGATAGGGAAATGGGTAAGGCATAGGATAAATTTAAAATACAATTTGAAAGTAGTTACCTATTGCTGCAAAAATGATGACCTCTAAATTTAGTGGCTTAAAATGACAAGAAATCTTTATGTTCTCACACACTTTCTATGAGGCAGGAATTCAGGAGCAGCTTAGCTGGTTGGTCCTGGCTTCAGTTTCTTCATGTGGTTGCTGTTACATATCAGCCAAGCTGCAGTCATTTAACAGCTTGACTGGAGCTAGAGGGTTCTCTTTCAAGATGGCTCAATCATATAGCAGAAAAGTTGGTGCTGGAAATTGGCAAGAGGCTTAGGTTCTTTGCTCCAAGGACCTCTCCATAGGGCTATTGGAGTTTCCCCCAAATGCATGAGGAGCAGCTTCTCTTAAAGTGAATAATGCAGGAGAAAGAAGGCTTTTGTGACCTGGCCTCGGACATCACACTCTGTGATTTCAGCAATATTCTATTGGTATCACAATTCAGTTCTACCCAGTGTGGTAGGGAAAAACACAGGGGTGTGAATTCCAGGACTGAGGTTCATTGGGAGCAGTCGTGAGGCTTGGCTCCCACAACTTTATCCTGAACGTGCCAATCTGTCTCTGTGTGTGAGTCAGTTCTATAGTTCTTTCATAAAGGCGGGAATTGCTACTCACAATAGCAACTGCTCTTATTGCACTGGTCTATTCATGAATGCATAATAAATGCCTCCGTAACTTCTAGCAAGTGAGAAAGGTGCAGTGAATTTAGCTATTGTCTGGACTTCAGGCAGCAGGAAGAATGGGATTGGCTGCTGTCATTGTCACAAAGCTTGTTAACCCTAGAGAACAGAGGAAGTGGAAGAGAGGTTCATTTTAAGTAACATCCAATTAACGAGATGGGGGGAAAATACATGCTGCTTTGATCTTTTGCTGAGATATCTCTCCCTTCTATCTGGGCTAGGAAACTAGATTGGTGCAAAGGTCAGTTTCTTATGGCAAAGGACAGGATGAAGGTGCCATTCTAGGCTTTTAGAATGTGTATGTGTTTATGCACGTGCTTGAAGTATTTTAAACACTCCTCTTATGTGTTTTAGGTATTTAAAATCCAGGAAACAAGTGATATAGTGCTCACTCTTTACTCTTGCTCTCCTAACATGCATATTTTATCTATTTAAAGCTATTTGGAGATCGTTTTCACTCCTGCATTTAACAGTTGTGTGTGTGTGTGTGTGTGTGTGTGTGTGTATGTACTTTCTCTTTCCATGCCCTTAAATTCTCATTTAGGAATACCTCTTGGACACTCAGTCATTCTCACAGAGAAAATAATGAAACAGATTTTTAAAAATACTTATTTTCAAGTGTGAAATAGAACCTATGTTGTATTAGTCCATTTTCACACTGCTATGAAGAAATACCTGAGACTGGGTAATTTATAAAGAAAAGAGTTTTAACTGACTAACAGTTCTGCATGGCTGGAGAGTCCTCAGGAAACTTAGAATCATGGTGGAAGGTACCTCTTCACAGGGTAGCAGGAGAGAGAATGAGTACCCACTGAAGGGGAGAGCCCCTTATAAAACCTTCAGATCCCGTGAGAATTCACTCACTGTCACGAGAACGGCACTGGGGGAAACCTGCCCCCATTAATCAGTTACGTCCCACCAGGTCCCTCCCACCAGGTCCCTCGCACAACACTTAGGGATTATGGCATTTTAATTCAAGAGAAGATTTGGGTGGGGACACAAAGCCAAACCATATCACATGTTCTAGAGACATCTCTTAATGGTTGCTCAAAAGCCTAACTGAATGATTGAGGTCATGCCATCCTGCAATAAAAATGTTAATAGGCTTTTAAACACATTGAAATGTACATTGTCCAGATGTTTTCAGGCATAATTGCAATGACATTGGGATCTTATTCTGAGTTGGCAATGTGCTACAATAATTTTTTTAAGTCAGCAGCATTTAATTGATTTGAGGATTATTCCTATGTTTGATATTTATATGAGATTGACAAATACCCATTTTTCTAGAATAACGTTTTAATGCAAAATTTTTATGACAGAGTATCTGTGATGCCAAATGTTGCTCTTAGTTATTTTTCACAAGAGAGTATCATTATGATTTTCCATCAGTAAAATTATTTCACATTTTTAATTAAAGTTGGCTTGCTTTGTGTCAATGCAGTTGAAAAATGAAGTTTTCTGATATATTATAAAAGTATTTCACTGGTTAGTGTTTCTACACAGAAATTATCAAATAAAATAATGTCAGTGAAGACTATTTTGGGCAATAAAGTTTAGAATATTTGTATGTACCTTTTTCAAACAACGTGAAAGTCATCATGAAAATTGCAACACTTTATTAAGGATAGCTTTTTAAAATGATGTTGTAGAAAGACACGAGATAAGACACAAAAACGATAAGAAAAACACTTTCAGTCCTAAATTCGTTATTTATTAGTGTGGTTTTTAAGTAAGTCACTTTATATCTTTACTTTCAATTCTGTGTGTCTTGGGATTAATAAATGTACTTTATAATCTTATCGTGAGGATTAAATGAGCTAATATATGAAATAATTTTAGTATACAGCCTAGGAATATTAGCATGTGATAAATATTTATTTCTGTTTCTAAATTTTCTTTATTCTTGCCTTCTAGTTGAAAAGTATATTAGATAATGGGTAAATCTAAGAAAACATGTTGCAACAAGAAAAAAATTTTGTGTAATTGTGTGCTCAGTTATTTCAGCTGTGGAACTGATTTTGCCAATAGATGTAGTTTGCTTAGGACTAAACAAAAGTTTATCCTGTGAGATATTTTGAACAATTTTATTATAAGAATTATTTATTTTATGGAAGAATCTTATATAAAATATTTAAAGTAGGATCCATATGGTGGCCAACAAGATTATAATGATCATATTAATAATAAATCTGAATTCGTTTATATGAGACGTGAGATTGGCAATTGTCTTCAGCTCCCAGCATTTCCTATTGTCTTAGTGGCCAGCTTTTCTTCTTTATATTACCTTATTGGTTCCTGTAAATATTTGTTGTCTGTGATTTCAAGCATCAGAATAAGCTTCCATCCTCAGGATTTATTTTTGGCAAGATAATTTCCTTTTCCTAAATGGAAATTGCCTGCTAGAGAGTCAGCAATGGTAACACAAATTCATATACCTGTCTTCATCTGCTATTTTCAAAAGCCCAAAGAAACAGCAACAACAACAAAAATAATACCTGATTATACCAAAACAGAAAAGAGCAAAACAAATCAACTTTGACCTAAATAGAGAAAAATAATCCTCCCTCTTTTTTAGCTTCAGAATGATAGCATACTTCCTAAAGCCTTACCATAAATAGCGTTATTTTCAACATGGCCAATTTTCTAATATACATATACTCATATAAAACAGGGATCTTAGAAATCAGCAGTTTCAGTTCCAGGTCTTCTGAAAGCTCATAGAATTCTGCTGAATTCTTACTGACAGCTTTGGGGATTGTACCTTTGATGGTAGGGCCAGCTTTTCTTACAAATTTTTCCTTTCCTTCAATTTGAAAATAATATGTACTACAAATGCTTTGGTTTCTTATAATTGCCATCATACAGTTAATGAAAACTAAATTTTATTATAATAACACCTAAGTATGAACCTAAAATTCAGATTGTCCTGGTTTGTTTTTGCAAAACTGGTGTAAGTTCCCTAACAATCTGATCATTGAATTTATACTTACTCTTTACCCAAGGTTAAACATATCATAATTGGACAGTGTCCCAATAAAATAATGTTATGTATTATATCCAGTCTCTCAATGCTCATCAGGATTTATTCTCGTGCTTATTTTACTATACTTGTTTTTTTTTTTGTTTTTTTTTTTTTTTTGCCTTTTTAATCTTCTCATGTTTGCCTTCAAATGATTAAGAAAATGGAGTGCGGATAATAAAATGAGAGGAGTCCAGTTGCTTCGTTAATATAAAGGACATTCCACTACTTTAAAAAAAAAAAAAGTTTGTGATTTGAGATCAAATGGGGAAGATAAAGTTGAAAAGTGCTGACATGTTACCAAATCATCAGCATTGTGAAACAGCAGGTGCTGGAGCCATTCTAGATACTCATTTATGTTGACATTTTTAGGACACAAGGGAGAAAGTGTGGCTGTCAGTTATCTTATTTTGTTACTTTTGTAAAAGATCTGCTGATTCCTTGTGTGTAGCTCAGGTATCATTTCAAGTTTTTCCTTGCTCTAAGCATCACGTCATCAGCCTGGCATCCTGTGCCTATCTCTAACTGTACTATTTCCTTTCTTCTCAATTTATGTGACTTTTTTCAAGATACTTCAGTATTTTATCTCATTTAGCAGCAACAACATTCATGTATAAACAGAAATAATTTTGTTCCTTCATTTCATCAAAAGTCATATGCTGAAGATTCCTTTATTTATTTATTTATTTATTTATTTATTTATTTATTTTTTGAGACGGAGTCTTGCTCTGTCACCCAGGCTGGAGTGCTGTGGCCGGATCTCAGCTCACTGCAAGCTCCGCCTCCCGGGTTTACTCCATTCTCCTGCCTCAGCCTCCCGAGCAGCTGGGACTACAGGTGCCCGCCACCTCGCCCAGCTAGTTTTTTGTATTTTTTTAGTAGAGATGGGGTTTCACCGTGTGAGCCAGGATGGTCTCGATCTCCTGACCTCGTGATCCACCCGATTCCTTTATTTTCTAATGCAGGCACTGGGGTATAAAACCTAATAAAATATGGTGCATAGACTGGGGAGGGTGACCATTTCTCCTACTGTGCCTTGTCTCCAAAGAAAAGGAGGAAGTAAAAACTGAAAAATAACAGACTGATTGGTGCCACTGGCCAGGACTGCAGGTTAAAGATTAACCCCTACCCTAACCACTTGTGCTATCTATAGACCACAGACAATGGTATGGAGAAATACTTGCCTTGCTCACCACCCCCATCTAGTCACATACCCCATGCTTGCTTTGCTCAATCTATCATGACCCTGTCACGTGGACCCCTTAGAGTTGTATGCCCTTAAAAGGACCAACAACTCTTTCTTCAGGGAGCTTGGTTCTTGAGATGCAAGTCCGCCGATGCTCCCGTCCAAATAAATCCTCTTCCTTCTTTAACCCATTGTCTGAGGGGTTTTGTCTGCAGCTCATCCTGCTACAAGACAACTCAATGTGCAAGGAAAAAAGTACTGATAATGACAAGTAAAGTGATACAGGTTACAGAAGATGGGCATTCATATCACTTAGGGCAGTGGTGGTTCTCAATCTTGGTCGCACATTATAATCACTGGGGAGATGCTAAAATCTCTATCTCCAGGTGCCACCCAACATCAGTTAAATCTGAATCTCAGAGGATGGGACTCAGGACCCAATATTATTTTTAAAACTTTCTAAGTGATTGCAATGTGAGACCAAGTTTGAGAACCACCAGTCTGGATATTCAAATATGAATTCCCAGGAGAGTTGAGACTTGAGGTTTTCTTTTTTAGAACTATGAAGAAGCAGAGAATGTCATAATAGGAAGAAAGCATACCTTTTTAAAGAGTCAAAAGACTGAAAAACAACATGACAAATTTAGCAACTCACAAGTTATTCAGTATGGCAAAAGAAAAGATAGTGAATAGAAGATTATAAGGCTTGAGGGAAGGGTAGGCACAAAACTAATACTAAAGGACCTCGACCTATTTATTTCCAATATAAATGATTGTTGTAGCAACAAGATGGGCATGGGAAAAAGGAAGTGAGTTTAGTGTAGTGAGAAAGGAATAGAAAAATAGAGATGGAACAGTAGAAGTGGGTGGCTATGAGGAAGAAATGTAAAACCAAAGTGTATAGGCTAGTACCCTTTGGAAGGAGCCAGAAACTGAAATGATCAAAGGCAGAGGGATGGGTTGGGGAATGGGGTAAGACAATTTTTGATTGAGGTAGGTCAGGTTTGATATTCAGTATTGAAACTAGGTGTAGAATGAGTGTTTCATTTTGTGAATCTCCCATGGTGTGGATTGGGGGGCTGGAAAAGAGGGTAGAAGGAACTAGATAAGAAGGTGCATATCCTCTGTTACCTGGCTGGAGGGATCTGGGCTCAGTTTTCAGGCATGGAGATTCACCTGGGCTGAGGAGTAGATAGTGAGGTTGCTACTTAATGCTCACTTTAATACTCAGGGATTGAAATCTATGTTTCCATATCTCTTCATGCTCTCCACTCTGCATTTCCCCCACATCTCCTGTACATCAGTCTGAGTATGGAGAGAAACCATACACCTATTTCTAAATCCAATTTGCTATTGGAGAAGAAACTCCTACACACAATTGATTAAACAAGACTTTCTGTGATTCAGGGAGTGGACACAGCTGAGCATATAGAGAATAGGCTCTCATTATTCAAACATGGAGGCATATGGAGATTGATAGTGATAGATTCTCACTGACCCATTTACTTCTTTTATAGGATTACATAATGAGAACTATGGTTTGCACTTGGAAAGGGCATCTCTCTTACATGGGATATAGTTTGTAGCCATGTAAAAGAGACTATCAATTATTCATAGAAGGTTATTGCTCACACCCTCAGGCTGATTTGCATGAATGAATGAGCTGATTTAACTGATTAGCCATAGACAAGTACTGATAAATACACCACCACTCTGTCACCCAGACTGGAGTACAATGACATGATCTTGGCTCACTGCAACCTCTATGTCAGGTTCTAACTGACGTCTGAGGGGAGTTGGCAGGGTGAATGGCAGGTAGTTGGAAAACCACTTGAGGAATAGTAGACAGTTTTTACATGGCTTTACTCTTTCTCTGGGTGTGAGCAAGCTGTATGTACAGCATCAGCAGCATAGTTATACCTTTTACAGACAATAGTGGTTCTGAGCCAAGCATGAGCTCATGTGGGTGATCACCTAATGCACCTCACGTGGCATGGTTACATAATGTGTGGGGTTGTGCACCTGAACTCCAAACCTGCTGAGTCATGCTGCGCCAGAAGGCTGCCTTGGTCTACTCCTGACTAAAGAGCAGCCATTTCCCTTACACTCCACCCCCTAGGCTGAGGGCATCCTCTGGGCAGGGACACGTGCCCATAAGGCAGAGCCCTGAATCCATAACCCACAACAACAATACAGAGAGCAACAGCTCACTGCTAGGACACCAGATATGCTACTTACGACTATTAGGGTCCATTGTAGGCCAGAGCCTAAGGGTGCCTACCATCTCTGCAGGGGGTCATCAGTAAGGCTCTTGACTCCATTAATCTCTTGTGAGAACTGTTGCAGGACTGCTATTATGTTTGCCAATTGTCAGCGATAAAGGTACCACATTGTGTTCCTAAAAGGGAACAGGGGCCTCCTTGGGCAGTAGTTATTATGTCTAAGGCCATTTGGTTTTGCAACACCACCTTTCTGATCTGACCAGTAAAGTGTTAACAGGAGGAGGGCCACTCGGGTGTAATTCAGAGGCTGAGTGGTGTGCTCTGCAAGAGCAGTAACTTGTGCTTATGACACCCACTCCAGAGATAGTCATTGCCAAGGAGTAGAACCACCAGGGTGCTCGTCAAACTTGCAAAAACCAAGAGTGCAGTGCTTCCTAGTTATGTGGGTGTCTGGACAATATGGGGAGAACAGTGGCAGGTACATAAGGACACCCCCAGATACAACGTCTAGTCCAGTCCGCTGATAGGTAAGGCCACCTTGTGTCCCCACAGACCCATAAACCCCTAGGAGGCATAAAGTCCATTGGAGCTGACCTTAGTGGGGCTGCTTGTTCTACCATACCTTCTGTGTGGTGATACATGTTATGTTTTCACAGGCTGTGATGGGTACCCATCCCACGGTGGTATTACTCAATGTTGCTCTATGCACTATGGTGCCTGGGCCAGGGGTACTACATGTTCCCCCACTAGCCAGCCTCACCCATCATAAACACTATGGGCCAGCAAGGGGGGGCAGGTGCACCATGGGTTTTGCGGCATCCTTTGTTCAAACCTTGCTGCGTTGTGTTCCAGGTGTCGGCCATCGGACCCCAAGTCTCCAGCCGTGTTATCTGCAGACTGTGATTGTATGTGCCAAGGTAAGTCATCACAGAAGCTGCTGCTGGAAGGGCAGTGCAGATCCATCTGTTGGAAACATTGGTCACCTCAGTGTAGGTGTGGGCCCAGTCCATAATGCAGTTGGAGCATGTTAACTTATGGTCAAGATCACAGCGCAGGCACAGATACTAACAGAGGTAAATCACATCTCTCAGGCAAAATAGAGGCTAATCTTTCATCCCTGAATAACAATGCAACCACCCAGGGCTTTTGCCCTGGGCGATGGTACCACATCTTCTCAGCTCGCCATGGTTCCTTTGAGTCCTGTATCTGGGCCAAAGTCACAGGAGAGCTCATAATATGCCACACAGACAGTACATATATTCCCTGGAGGAGGGTTCCTTCCCTGGCCGTTCCACTATGAACAGTCAACTGTGTGGGGCTTGTTTTGAACACCCAAGGAGTGACATGCAAGTCATATTGTAAGTCCTCCTCCAGGGAGCTACAGTGGCCAACCACCGGCATTGACTGCGGGGGTAGGGGGTGGTTAGAGGGTCCATGGCCACAGCCAGGTTTTCTGTTCTCCTGCCTTCAGGGCACTGGGACGGTCAACAACAGGTTACCATTTGTCCCTATACCTGGTCGGAGGAGGTCATCCTTGGTACCTACCTGCAACTGAATGGGGGCAGGGCCAGGCCGCCTTTCCATGCCCATTCATTCAAGGTTTGGAGCACCGGGTCCAGTCTGGAACTCCAGCCCCACAAAGATAGGGTTGTGACTTGCAAGCATAACCCATTCTTCAAGAGCTCATTATATCACTCAGTCATACCCACAGCTTGCAGGTTGTATGGCACATGGAATCCTCACTTTATGTCTGTTTGTTGTGCCCATTGTTGTACCTGTTGTCTAGTGAAATGTGTTCCCCTATCACTCTCAACGACCAGAGGGCGAACATACATAGCACATAAATGTTGCAGGGCCTGGATGGTGCTCTGCTGGTCAGCCGCCCTGCAAGTGTAGGTGAACAACAGGCCTGTGGCTGTGACCATAGCTGTTAGTGCATGAGTATACCCTTGTGACTTTGACAGAGGCCCTATGTAATATACTTGCCATCTAGTCAAGGGCACTTTCCCTATCATCACTTGTTGTGTAACACTGAGCATCTGCCTCCATTTAGGGTATGCCTGAGCTGGGCATTTCTGGCAAGCCTCCCAAATATCTTGTGTGGGCAGGGACAGATCCCAACGTTTATTGACCTGTTGCATCAATTTACCCTCGGCATGTCCAAGTTTCTGGTGTAGCCACAAGGCCACATCTCATGTAGGTACTGACTCTAACCATCGGACCTTGGCTGAGGCATCTGCCTCATCATTGCTGGGGGTGGCCAAAGGCATATGGCCTGACACACGATAAATAGTTACATCTTTCTGATGACCCATTTCCCAGAGGTCTTGCCACATGGCTTGGCCCTAGATGTGTTAGTGGCCGACTAGTCACTTCTGTATTTTCCAGGTAGTTAACAATAAGGTTAAGCCTTGACAGACCACCCAGCTATTGGTACAGATTACCATAGGTGTCACCCCTTTGGTGAGCACCATCCATACTGCTCTAAGTTCAGCTCATTGGCTACTTTGTCCATACCTGGTTTCAAACCATATGATGTCAATACTTGGTTGGACTGCAGCTCCAAGCAACAGTAGCACCTTGGCTAGACCCATTAGTGTACCATGCCCTATTAGGAAGGGGGGACGCCCTTCCTTAAATGGTGAAGGCTCAGAGTCTAGGTGCTGCTCAGGTCCCATGGCCTTATCTTGCATTAGGACTACAGGTCCCAAAATCTGTGACAACTCTGCTGCTAAGGGACTTGTACTCCACTGCTCCAAGTAGGCGCTCACTTCACCAAAGTGGACGTCTATGCCATCCCAGTCCAGGGGGTCGTTACCCATGAATGCACCCATCCCGCTATCAGGTAAGTCATCCACATGACAACTGCAGCCCATCCTGTCACACTCTCATAAGCCTGAAGGGCGGCATATACAGCTGCTAGCTGTTTCTCTGTCAAGGAAAACTAGAGCTCGGCTTCCTTCCATAGTTGGGACCAAAAGCCTACTTGCATTCTCAGCCATTCTGTGTACTGCCACAGGCCTCAACCAAAACCATCTGTGGTCACATGCACATCCGGCTCAAACGGGCACCCCTGGTCAACTACCCATAGGATTTGTGCCCGCTGAATAGACCACTTGGCTGCTAGGAAGGTGGTCTCAGCCACATCATCCCAATCCCAGGTAGAGCCCTTCTTTGTTAACAGATGCAATGGTTTTTATCATATGAGCTAAATGGGGCACAAATGTCCACCAGTATCCCAGGAGGCCCACAAAAGTTTGCAGCTGCTTCACCATAGAGGGCCGGAGATATGTCTGAACCTTATAAATGATAGCCTCTCAGATGGCCTTTGTCTTACCTGACCGGATAACTTCCAAAAATTTGGCAGATAATCCAGGTCCTTGGACCTTGGATTCATTAACAGTCCAACCACATGCTACCAAATGTTGCTGCAAAAGGGATGCAAGATAATCAGAGATTAACATAATATCATCAATATATTAGAATAGGCAGGCCCCTTCTGGACATTGCCAGGTGGCTAAATCTGTGACAATGAGACCATGACATATGGTGGGGCTATGCACAGAGCCCCGTGGCAACATTGTGAAAGTCCATTGTTGCCTGTCCCATGTGACGGTGAACTGTTCCTGGCTCTCTGAAGCAATGTCAATGCAGAAAAATGCATTGGCCAAGTCTACAAGTCCACTACATAGTGGTATGGTCCCAGTTCCATTCTCATATGGTTCATCAAATCCATGATTGATGGTACAGTTGCATGCAAAGGGGGTGTTATTTTATTCAGTTCCCTATAGTCTGCCGTCATCTGCCAAGTTCCATCAGGCTTTCTAGCTGGCAACACTGGAGAATCGTAGGGGCTGTGGGTTCCTCGCACTATCTGCACCTTCTCCAGCTTTTTAATTGTCTCAGTTATCTCTGTATGCCCATCTGGCAAATGATACTGTTGGGTGGATGTAACTCGTTGGGTTTGTGGCAAGACCTGAGTCTGGCGATGTGTATGTCCACACAGTACCAACTTCATCACACACACTCAGGGTCTGAATTCCCCAGTCATGGTTTGTAACTCCAGGCCATCTAAATGGTCCACCCCCAGAATGTATTCTGGTATGAGATAGACATACACAGTATTTAAATGGGGAGCCAAATGGCAGATACCAAGGTGAAGAGATACAGGTTTCACTGTTAGTAACCAGTCTCCATAACCATCAATGTAAGCAGGTTTGCCCAGAAATTTATCTGGTTTCTCATAAACAAGCCTGCGATCTGCACCAGTATCCACCAGCAATAGCACCCACTGTACGTTGGTGGGGAACCAGTGGATTGCTAATTCCACATGTGGCCTCTAGTCATCTGGTGTCCTCCCGAGCCAGGCACCTTGGCCAGTTCCATAATCAAACAGGAAAGGCTCTACATTTCTGGTTGGCTGCAGGAAGTAGTCTTTGAGCTGAAGCTCCCAGGCGGGACCGGGTCACACAGAAATGTCCTTCCCCTTGGGCATTTTCTGCAATTGGTGCTGCAGGGACAATTGTCTCCACAAAGTTAAGAGTACTTCATTGGGCTGCTTATTGATTTTCTCTTGGTCGACTTTGGCCAGAATCACATCTATCCACATCTGTGAGCATGCCATTCATTGGGACTCCCTTTTCTCCCATGGGATGGGGGGGCCCCACAAGCGGGACATCTTCCCCTTCTTTACTGCACAGATCCCTCGGTCCCACCGATGGCCTTCTGCTTTCCCGAGAGCTTCCATAGCAGTGGTCACTTCATGTATTCAGCACACTACATATGGGGTGAGGACAGCAGCTAGGGAGCAAAAGGCACTCGGGGGAATGGAACCCAACACGAGATCCCTCATGTGGGAGGCAAAATGTCCATCATCTGGCCCATGGGTATTCAGGTCAAACATAGCCTGCCACATACCCATCTCCCCAGTGACTTGCACAAAATCGGCATATGACTGCCATTTAGTCATGATTTTGGGTATTTCACCAGTGTCATTCCACAGTTTGTATGGCTTCCCATAGTCACTCAATCAGGGTGTGGTCATCTTGCCCTTGCGCCAGCCTCCTGCTCACCTGCAACTGTTGATGGAGGGACGGGTGAATCGTAATCGAGGTTAGCTTTTCCATCTCAGAGGTGGAACAGAAGATACTGTCTGCTCTCTTTGCCCAAAAACAAAGCATCCATGCAGGCAGAGGTTCCCCTAGACCCTGGAGGCACTGCTTTCCTAATTCGCACAACTTAGTTGGGGTAAAGGCAGTGTATGAAGTATGTTTCATTACAGTGTTGGGTCTCTGAGCCTGCTCTTGGGGCCCCAATGGCTGTTCATGATCTACCTTCTGACAGACCACTGGGTGAACTCGCAATGGGGGTTCTTCCTCCTCCGTATCAGAGTGGGAATCTCTGGCTGAGACCAGGGACTCAGGCTTGCATTCACAGCAGCCTCAAATTCCTTTTCCAAGCTCTGTAGCCAGGTCTCCAGGTGCCCTGCCTGCATCTGGAAGTCCCCATTCATGGAAGTTTTTAACTCTTTTTCTGAGCTGTGTAGCCAGGCCTCGAGGCCCCATGTCTGCACCTGGAGGGCCCTTACCCGTGCTGCATCCCTCGGGGACTTGGTGTATACTTCTTGTAGCACAGTAAAAAATGCCCATCTAACTCTGCCGGCAAAAGCTCGCTCCTTCTTGGTGCTGTGCACTTCTGGCTGCTTCAGTGCCTTTTCCATGCCCCTGAGGGACCCATCTACCACTGCCCAGGTTTCTACCAGAGCCCATCTGAGCAGCACAGCTGCCACTGGGTACCACAGCTCATGTTGCAGCCACTTGACCCACCCAGAGGCAGCAGGGACTGAAGGCTCACTCACCTCAGGATCCTGCTTGTGATGCCAATTGTCAGGTTCTAACTGAAGTCTGAGTGAAGTTGGTAGGCAAGTGGTGGGTAGCTGGAAGAACATTCGAGGAATTGTAGATAGTTTCAACATGGCTTTACTCTTTCTCTGGGTGTGAGCAAGGTGTATGTACAGCATCAGCAGGGTAGTTATACCTTTTACAGACAATAGTGGCTCTGAGCCAAGCACGAGCTCACGTAGGTGATTGTCTATGTGCCTTACGTGGTGTGGTTACGTAATGTGCAGGGTTGTGTGCCTGTGCTCCAAACCCGCTGAGTCATGCTGCACCAGAAGGCTGCCTCAGCCTACTCCTAACTAAAGCACAGCCATTTCCCTTAAACTCTGCCTCCCAGGTTCAAGTGATTCTCATGCCTCAGCCTCCTGAGTAGCTGGGATTACAGGCATGTGACATCACACCCAGTTAATTTTTGTATTTTAGTAGAGAAGGAGTTTTGCCATGTTGGCCAGGCTGGTCCTGAACTCCTGGCCTCAAGTGATCTGCCTGATTTGGCCTCCCAAAGTGTTGGGATTATAGACGTGAGCCACCGCACCTGGCTATTTCGTTTTAACATCTCTATTGTCCCTCATTCTTTCTCTAGTTACTTATTCACCAGGTCATTTCATCCAGTCTTAGGACATTGATCTGGTGTGGCTGTGTCCACACTCAAATCTCATCTTGAATTGGTAGTTCCTATAATCCCCACATACCATGGGAGGGACCTAGTGGGAGGTAAGTTAATCATGGGGGTAGTTACCCTCATGCTTTTCTTGTGATAGTGAGTGAGTTCTCAAGAAATATGATGGTTTTATAAGGGGCTTTCCCCCCTTTTGCTCAGCACTTCTCCTTCCTGCCACCATTTGAAGAAGGGTATGTTTGCTTCTCCTTCTGCCATGATTTGTAAGTTTCCTGAGGTGTCCCCAGCCATGCTGAACTGTGAGTCAATTAAGCCTCTTCCCTTTCTAAATTACCCAGTCTCGGATATGTCTTTATTAGCAGTATGAAAACGAACTAATACACTGAGCAAATAAATTGTTTATGACATTATACCCTCCTGAGATAAGAATGAATCACTTTATGTCATAATAATATGATATATTCTCTGGATTATTATAAAAGTTTTAAGGTATAATATGAGAAAGTCATTTTTAGGCTTACATCTGGAGTTATATTTGATTTGCCCTCTTAAATTTCCAAGCAATATGTCACATTTTTCTTTATCTTATTCTAATAATTAATCTTGTGTTTGAAATCAAATAGGAAACATTATTTTCTCTTTGTTTTTTGAATTTGAATTTGTAATATACCCAACAGTTCATCTTTTCCTCCTTCTTTTTTCTACCACCCCTTTATCATAATGATACATAAAATACAAAATAGGGAGTGGGAACAATTAGATACTTTTGACACATTCCATGTTCTACATTAATAAATAGGTTTTAAATGGAACACAAGATGATCTATATTTCTCTAAAACTGACTAATACATTGAGCTAATCTGAGAAAAATGATGTGGTACACAACTGTGAAGGTTAGCTGACAAAACAAATAGTTGAAATAGTTTTTTTTTATTTTTCACATTAAGATGTTGCATTTCAAACTAATGCTACACATAATAAAATTCCGAGTAAGCAGGTTTATCTTTTTCATGAAAATCTGAAATGCAAGCCATTTATTTCTACAACTGTAAATGTAAATTGCTCAGACATATCATGTTAGTGATCAGAAATCACCAAGCTATTTTTCTTTGAGTATGGCCTCTTGCATCAATAGCCTTTGAAAAATATATCAATTCCTTGTTTTCCCTGATAAGGAGGAAATGTGACAAAGAGAACTGGAAGCACATGGCCATTTGGACAAATAAACACATTTAATAAAATGTCTTAGAATTGTAGATAAAAACAAAAAAATGAATGCATGCAAAAACTAGTGATACTTGAGTAAGATCTGTAGTCTAGTTCACTGTATTGGACTATCAATTTCCTGGTTCTGAAAATGCACTGGGGTAATGTAAGATGTTACCATCAGAGAAATCTGGATGATAGGTACAAGAGACCTCTCTGTACTACTTTGGCAACTCTTTGTGATTCTGTAATTATTTCAAATTGAAAAAATTTGAAATACAGAAATAAAAACAATACAAAAATTAACAAAGCTTAGAATATGGTAAAAATATTTACAACAGAAAAACAATCACTTGGTATGTTGTCTTTACATTTCCATAGTTTGTATTTTCAGGTTTATAAGGGCACAATTGTATTTCCAAAATAAGCAGCAAAGCAGCAGATACTGAATAATGTAATATAAAATTGATTTCATTTATCAGTGTAACTGGGAAGTATTAGAGGTGCCAGACTGATATATAACATATAATCAAAGGAAAAGCACCCAATTGCTAATTTCAATGGCTCATATGATAATAAATTCTCAATCTATGCTAGATTTTTTAATGTTCCTAAGCAACTGTAGTCCTCCAGTGACTTCATTATGATCATGTTAATGTGTGTTTTTACTCAAGGGTAGTTTGAGAAGCAAATTATAACTACTATGAATACTGGAATTACGAGGGGAAATTCCAAATATCATATTATTTTGATATTATACATAGTTCTATGCATAATATCAAAATAGATGATGTTTACAATAATATCTAGGGCTTGAGGGTTCTTCTGGTGTAGTAATTCATGAGTTTTCTAACCTTAGACTGGGGATATATTGGTAATTTATTTCATTTCATGTAATTCATTTCAGGCTGGAAAGACTCTCAGGTTACACTTTCAGAGTTTCCCAGGTGTAACAGCTTATGATGTATTTGTGACTTTGGTGGTAATTCTAAATATTACAACTGCAACTCTCATGATATTTACACTGGATCTGGCACTGTTACCTAAAATAGAGAATGGCAGCTGCCTGCTTACAACAACACTTTCTGCAGTTTAGTAGTTGATACCCATTTTAAAAATCCAGTCTTAAAACTTTTTAGAGTCCATGTAGGCTCCTTAGTTTCTAGTGATGAAACCTACAAATAGTAAAGTACAACTTAAATACCAGCAAAGTATAGTCATATGCCACATAATAACATGCTGTACAGGTTTGTAGCCTGGGAAAAATTGTGTATAACATATAGCCTAGGTGTGTGGTGTGTAGTTGGCTATACCATCTATGTTTGTGTAAGTACACTCTACGATGTTCACACAAAGATGAAATCATCCAATAATTAATTTCTCAGAACATATCCCTATCATTTAGCAATGCATGACCGTAAGAGAATAATCTAGAAACATTGGAACTTCTATATTTAAGTAAGTGTTGTCTTTTAAAAGGATGTTATTTTAGGGGTTTTTATGCTTATTTCAGTGACTCTGCCATTGTTCAAATATATTGGCCTCATCTATGGGCTTTGTCTATGGGTAAAGACCCCTACTTTTAATTATTGTGGTAAAAATCACAAAACACAAGACCTATCCCCTGAATACATTTTAAGGGTACTGTACAGTATTCTTAACCATAAGCACAATTTTTACAGCAGATCTCTAGAACTGTTTCATCTTGCGTGACTGGAACTTTATACTCATTGAGCAACATATTAGGGTTCTCCAAACAGAACCAATAGTACACACGTATACACATACACATTGACTATGTAATATACCCAAAGTTCTTCTCCTCCTCCTTCTTTTTTCTACCACCCCTTCTTCACAATAATGATACATAAAATACAAAGGAGGGAGTGGGAGCAATTAAACACTTTTGACACATTCCATGTTCTACATCAATAAATAGGTTTTAAATGGAATACAACATGATCTATATTTCTCCAAAACTGACTAATACATTGAGCTGTGTGTGTGTGTGTGTGTGTGTGTGTGTGTGTGTGTACTGTTGATTCTGTTTCTCTGGAGAACCCTAATATGTTGCTCAATGGGTATAAAGTTTCAGTCATGCAAGCATGTGTGTGTGTATATATAGATAGATATATACACACACATATTTATTTATTACAGGGAATTGGCTCAGCAATTATGGAGGCTAAGTTCCAAGATTGGCTTTTGGCTAGCGGGAGACACAGGAGAGCTAATGCATAGTTTCAGTCTGAGTTCAAAGGCCTGAGAACACAAATTATTAACATTTTATTTTTATGAATTTTTGGCAACCATAAAGGAAGAAAATTTCTCATTATACTAAGTTTAACTAATCTTTATCAATCATTCCTTAAGGATTTTTTTTTAGTCTATATGTTTCTAGTAAGTGTTGTCTTTTAAAAGAGTATCATTTTAGGAGTTTATCTGCTTATTTCAGTGACTCTGCCGTTGTTCAAATATATTGGCCTCGTCTTTGGGCTTTGCCTATGGGTAAAGACCCCTACTTAGTTATTGCAGTAAAAATCACAAAACAGAAGACCTATCCCCCTAATACATTTTAAGGGTACTGTACGGTATTGTTAACCATAGTTAGCATAGTCTATGTTAAACATAGTCTATATGTTTAAAATAAGTACACAATACTGGTAATGTATTATTAGATAGCATGGCTAATTTCTAGACTATTATGAGAAATTCTTTTAAAAATTTAAATTATAGATGGCTTAGAAAATTATAGATTTCAGATTAAGTCAACTAGAATGTGTTTTTCTAATCTTGCAATTCTATTTCTATAATAGCTACTTTTTTTCCATACTCACCATAAATGGTAGTTTTAAATAAATATTTTAGTGGTATTTGCCAACACTTTGCATATATTTAGTTATATGACTATAAACTTACTAGGGATCAAAATACTGAATCTTACTGTGTCTGTCCATATGGAAACAGATTTCTTTACTATACATCTAATTTGTCCTATGAGCTGTCAAAGGGCTTAAAGCCTTCAAGGATGTTATGTCTTTACTTAAACGTATTAACTAACATGGATATTCACTAAAAAGCAAGATAAAAATTCTACTTTTTAAATGTAAAATGCCAAGTCAAATAAAAAAAAGAAAGAAAAAAAGCTGAAAAAGTGTCTAGAATTAGGAAGTGGTATCAGTAGTTTTCTTTATGACTGGAAAACATAAATCAGTGTGGTTTGTTGTTTGTGGCTTGGCAGCATGAACATCACCTGGGAACTTGAAAGAAATGTAGACTGTCAACCTCCACTCAAGATCAACTTAATTAGAGCCTTCATCTTAAAATCTTAACAAGACCCTCAGTAAGCATGTTAGGTTTGATAAATACATTTTAAAGGTACTTTTAATCTGGCAATGGTGAAGTAGGATGGTGAGAAGACTTGTTAGGTGGCTCTTGAAAGAGTCAGGTATGTGATACTGAAGGCCTGAATGGTATAGTGGCAGTGTGAATAGGGATTGATGCAAGCTGTACATTTCTCTATAATCTCTGGAGATTTTTAAAGTAATTTTTTTGCTTAGGTTCCACTCTCAATTTTTTTTTTTTTAAACAATGGATCTGAGGTGAAACCTAGGTAATGAGTATTTTTAAAAAGGTCCCCTAATGATTCCAAATGTGCAGCCAAGGTTGAGAACCAGGGCTCCACTGCTCCTGGGATTGGAAGTTTTTAAAGAAACTATATTATCTAATATTTTGTAAGCAGAGTAAAAGTAAATAAGGATGTGGCATAATAGTAACACAAAAGTGATTTATACAAAAAGACGCTATTCATTTTAAGAGTTTGAGTTAGCTTTTCTTTTCTTTTTTTTTTTTTTTAAACACCCTTTATTCATTTGGGTCATGAATTATCAAATAAAGTTTATCTTCTCCTACAGATTTTCACTGTATGGAATTTTGTTCATGCCTTAAATAAATTTTTAAAAATATGTTTAGAAACTAAACACACAGAATAAATTGGGTTTTTTAAAAATTGTAATTAATACATTGGAAATTCTCTGTGGGGGAAATCACAAGGCATGAATATTATGTGTCTAATTATGAAATGCAAGCTTATTAAGAGACACACATTTCATTAAAGAGTGAATAGAACATAAGAAATATATTTAGGCAGCCGGTTAATGTAGAGTTAAATAATTTCAATGTGAAAGTATTTCCTTGCTATGTTTTACTATGACTATTATGAATTGTCAGTGTTTCTCAATACTAATGTTGGGGCTTAGTATTATTACCCTTCTTTAGATAGTCTGTTGCACATTTTTGACACCCAATTGGTATTTACCATTAAGCACTTGGGCTGGGGTTACTGAGTCTGCATATCTTGGCTACACATTAAAAGTTTTTTGGTTATTCCTTTTACAGGGCATAATTATTCACAAACAGTGTTAGCAATATCAAGCAGTGTCCAAAAGTCAGAGTTTCCACTAATTCAGTTTTTTTTCCCCCTCTGGTTCTGAGATAAATTCATGCTATTTATTTTGTTGCTCAGAGAAGAAAGGAACTATTTTTTTTTTTCCTTGAGCACACGCTTTTTGTCATACATTGTGCTAAAAGCTCTACATACAAACCCTTTGATTCTCATAACAAACTTGCCAGGTACCATTAAACTCAAACCTGCTTGACTTCAGGCTCGTGCACTTTTGACTGAATGCATCATCTTTCCTTGTTAAATGTCCTAGAGCTCAAGACAGGTGATGTTTAACAATATTTAGCAGAAAATCCTTTTGCTTGCTCTTACACAGCATCTTTCTTGAGGTTCCTAAAGTAGTATCAGAAAATGCTGTATACTTCTGTTTTAAATTCTCTAGCCTTTCATTTCCTTCACAGTGTAAAATCAGGAGTCTTACTGTCAGGTTCCTGCCCACATTTCCAGATTCTTCTTTCATATAACTACACCTGCTACGGGTCCTGTCAAAACAAATCTACTTCAGTTCTCTGAACCTGCTTGGGTTCTTCTAAGCTGTTCTTCTGTCCATGTTGTTTTTTGCTCTGCCTGAAATGCTTTTATTCCTTGTTAATTCTATGACACATTTTTAACCTTCTGTATTAATCTGGGTTCTCCAGAGAAACAAAATCAGTAGGATTTATGTATATCGATAGATATAGATATATAGATTTACTATAAGGAATTGGCTTACATGGTTTTAGAGGCTGAGAAGTTCTAGGATCTGCAGTCAACAAATTGCAGGTGATAGTTATATTCTGAGTTTGAAGGCTTGAGATCCAGGAGGGCTGATGGAGTGTAAGTTTCAGTCTAAGTCAAGTGTCAAGGGAGAAGACTGATGTCCCAACTCAAAGATAGTTGGGTAAAGAGCAAATTCTTTCTTACTCTACCTCTTTATTGTACTCGGGCCTTGAGTGGGCTGGATAAGGCCCTCTCATATTGGGAAGGGCAATCTGCTTTATTTAGTTTACCGATTCATATGTTAATCTCATTCAGAATTACTCTCACAGACATATACAGAATAATGTTTAACCAAATATATGGACACCCCATGACTCAGCCAAGTTGATACACAAAATTAATTACCACATCTTTCTTCAAGATTTAACCTAAAGGTCATATATGCTTTTACATACGTGAACAGGGTAGCAAATGCTACCTGTTCAACTGATCTATTTCTTTTTTGAAAGGGCACACAACTAGACTATGTTACCCAAGCTCCCTTGTGCTTTAGTGAAGCCATGCCATCTCAAACTTTTCTTCCATACAATCTACTTCTCTCTCTTCTCCTGTCTGTTAGTCGTTTGCTTATACAGACAAGGAGTCTTTGGGAGCCATGTATTGAAGATGCAGGTAGCAGTGTTCCTGAACGTTTGCAAGGAGCACTTCAGTCACTCTTTCACCCTGCCAAAGCTTCACTGTCCTATTGATTGAATTGTATGTGAGAAATAAAATGGCATCATATTAAGCCACCGAGATTTGTATGTTTATTTGTTATAGCAGCCAAGTCTTAATTTACCTAATATACACATTGTAACAGATGTTCTTAATGTCTCACCCCATATTGTTACATGTCCAGCTTTGAGATCCTTGCACGTGGGGTAGAGTTTCTGGCATGCTGACCAGTTCCCATTTTAAGCATCTGTTCCTCTGTGCTTCACTTTATGAAGGATTTATCTGGCACCATAGAAACTTACCATGCACAGTGACAACCTAGAAGAGTGAGAGAGAGCCTCAGCCAACAGGGGACCGGAGTCAGTAGATAAAATGGTTGAGGCTTTCCATTTACCGGTTAGATAAATATGAAGCATGTTTCATATGGTTCTTAGAGGGTTCACAGTGGGATTTAGCCCCAGTGCCCATAGTGGTAACCTGCTCGTTAACGAACTGTTTATATTGGCCTGTCTCCATTCCCTGTCTCACATATACTTCCTGGAATCATGTCAAATATACTGCACCTAAGATCTTCTATCTAGGTCAACTTTTGGGGGATCCAAAAGAAGACACATATCTAATATAGCTTATCTCACATTGCTTTAAACCTTTGTCTTTATGTCTATGTCTTCCACTGGATTATGAGACTCTTAAGGGATTGTGGTAGGGACTGTAGTAGGTAGAAATTTAGATGGCTCCCAGGATTCCTACTTCCTGGTATATATGCTCTAAATAATCTCCCCTTGAGTGTGAGAAGAACTTTTGATAGTCATTCTTTTGATTAGGCTACAATATATGGCAAAGATAATGATTATGTTACTTTATACACAATATAGCTGACTAAAGTCAGAGATTCCCCTGCTGACCTTGAAAAAGCAAGTCATCATGAATTCAACAGGTGCAAAGAAATGACTTCTGTCAACAATCAGGTGACTTTGGAAGAGGTTTCTGAGCCTCAGACTGGCCAACACTTTGAAGCCTTGTGAGAATCTGACCATCCAACTAAGCCTTGCCCTGACTCCTGACCCATGGAAACTGTGAGATAATAAATGTATGTTGTTTTAAGCTATTATGTTTGGGATAATTTCTTACATCATAGACAACTATTGCAGCCGTGTAGTTATTCTTTTAAAAATTAATATGAACTATTTCAAATATATAGAAAGTAATACAGAATAGTATAAATGGTATCATGTATACAATATGAAGAAATAGAGTATTACAAGTAATGTTGAAACTTGTTGTGTAGCCTCTTCTAATTCTGCTTTTCTTAATTCTTTCTGAGAAGCAACCCACTGTAATGAAGGTGTTGATTAGCATTTATGTGCATTTTTTAGAACAGTATTTTGCTATATATGTGTACGTCTAAAAGCAACATATCATTTATTTCTGTTTGATTTTTCCTCTACTAGAAATAGATTAAAACGCTTTCATTAGGATTGCTTCCTGTTAATTTTTCTTTGTATCATCATCCAGTTTTATATTATGAATTTTAACAACATTTTGTTACTTGCTGTGACAGAGACATTTAATATTACTGAATAAGCATGTGCTTCATCACATCTGCCAGCTCCCTAAACAGTTGAGTCATGCCATGTGACAAGTTCTGGCCAACTGCTTGGCAATTGGCAACCAAGGAAGCTGTATGTTGAGATGTTTGAACCACAAGTTTGAAACTGCTGGGGCTTATCGGGGGAAACCCCACCCCCGATATTTAACATGGGTTCTTTTCTATTTCCCTAAGCATCTTGGCTGGTCTGAGAAATAAAGGGAAAGAGTACAAAAGAGAGAAATTTTAAAGCTGGGTATCTGTGGGAGACATCACATGTCAGCAGGTTCCATGATGCTCTCTGAGCTGTAAAACGAGCAAGTTTTTATTAGTGATTTTCAAAACGGGAGGGAGTGCACAAATAGGGTGTGGGTCACAGAGATCACATGCTTCACAAGGTAATAAAATATCAGAAAGCAAGTGGAGGCAGGGCGAGATCACAGGACCGCAGGACGGGGCAAAATTAAAATTACTAATGAAGTTTCGGGCATGCATTGTCATTGATAACATCTTATCCGGATACAGAGTTTGAGAGCAGACAACCTATCTGACCAAAATTTATTAGGCAGGAATTTCCTTGTTCTAATAAACCTGGGAGTGCTACAGGAGACCGGGGCTTATTTCATCCCTTTGGCTTCGACCGTAAAAGGTGGCTGCCCCTGCGGGGGCCGTTCAAAGGCCTACCCTCAGGGGCACATTCTCTTTCTCAGGAATGTTCCTTTCTGAGAAAAAGAATTCAGCGATATTTCTTCTATTTGCTTTTGAAAGAAGAGAAATATGGCTCTGTTCCGTCCAGCTCACTGGCAGTCGGAGTCCAAGGCCATTTCCCTTGTTCCCTGAACATTGCTGTTATCCTGTTCCTTTTTTCAGGGTGCCCAGATTTCATATTGTTCAAGCACACGTGCTCTACAAACAATTTGTGCAGTTAATGCAATCATCACAGGGTCCTGAGGCAGCATACATCCTCCTCAGTTTATGAAAATGATGGGATTAAGAGATTAAAGTAAAGACAGGCATAGGAAATCATAAGGGTATTGATTGGGGAAGTGATAAGTGTCCATGAAATCTTCACGATTTTTGTTCAGAGATTGCAGTAAAGACAGGTGCAAGAAATTATAAAAGTATTAATTTGGGGAACTTGCCATGGCTTCAGCTGGTCCCTCCATTCCGGGTCCTTGACTTCCCTCAACAGGGACTTCTGAGTCACTACACGGAAAACTGCTGGTCTGCAGAGGTATAAAATTTGTCTAGAACTTCGTGTGAGTGAAAAATAAACCTTTTGTTTGTGAAGCCAGTATAACTTATTGTAGCATAGCCTACATTATTCTGTCTGATGTAGAAAAATACAAGTTCATGTTATTTTATACTGATGTTATTGTGTTCCTTTAATAATTTATCCTTATTAAACCCTTTACCTCATATTTTACCTGATAATTTTTTGATCATCCCATTATTTTCAACCCTTTGTTTTATTTAAGACTTGTAACTAGGCTATAGCTGGGTGTATTTTAAAAATCAAATCTAATAGTTTTTTCTCTTCTTTTAGGTATTTTAATCCACTTACATTTTTGAAATTACTAATAGATTTACTTAGACTTATTTCTATGATTTTATTATTATCAAGATTTTAGTTCCAATTTTTACAAAACAACCATCATTAGCTGTCATTTGATATTATAGTCAGTAGTTAGTACAATTTGTTAGCTTATTGTTAAAAATTATTTTCTGTATTTACTGTTGTTTTATTCCAGCCCCTTATTTAAAAGACTTTTCCCTCTGGGCTCATCACTGATCTGGATGAGGTGCTTACTCTTTTAACAGTGTTTATTATGTGTGTATATGAAGATCTGTAGATAATAAGCACCATTAAACTCTTTTACATATGAAAATGTCTTTATTTAACCTTTACCTTTGAATGATATGTATAGCATTGAGTTATTTTTCTAAAATGTTTTGCTGATATTACTTTACAAACTTCTGGTGTCTATAATTGCTGTGGATAAGTCAGCTCTTAGCTGAACTGTCATTCCTTTGTAGATAGTCTCTTCTTTGACTTATTCTAGGTTTTTCTCTATCAGGAAGTTCTGAAATTTCACTATAATACGTCTATTTTTTAACATAATATTCAAATTTAATTTTTGATCTGAGAGTTTCAGTTTTTCATTCTTGAATATTCTTAATCATTGCCTCTTCACCATTCCTTCGGTTTTTTTTTTTTTTTTTTTTCCCTGAACCTCTCACTAAATACACCTGAGGTCCTTTGAGCTATTTTTCTTGTTCCTTATTTGCTCTTTATTTTCATTATCTTTCCAAGTTCTGGGTGAATTCCCCACTACTAATTGTCTCTTTATCTAAGTTTATTTTTAAGTTTGATTGCATTTTTTATTTCAATGACTATATTTGAACTTTGAAGACATTTAATTAATTCTTTTTCATATCTATTTGGTTGTTTCAGCTATATCTTATTTTGTTTCATAATTTTTTATTTTTGTATGAGATTATTGCTGTGTTAATCTCTGTGAATGTATTGTTTCACAGGTAAAGGTTCTAAGAATTTGTTTTCCTTGCAATAATTTATTTTGCAATTGTGGATTTTGTTTTCTGTTTTCCTTAAATATTTATTCATATGTTTTAGAATATTTTGAGGTTTTTTTTTTTTGAGGTAGAAAATATTTGTTCCCCTCTCTCTTTTTAAAATTCATTGAAGTGAAGTTCACCTAACAAAATCAACCATTTTAATGTGAGCAATCCAATGGTATTTAGTACATTCACTGTGTTGTATAATCACCACCTCCATCTAGTTATATAACATTTCTACTTCTCCAAAAGATAATCTCATATCCATTAAACATTTTATCCCCATTTCCTCTCCTCTGAGTCCCTGACAATCATCAATTTGTATTCTGTCTCTGTACATATAGCTATTCTAAATATTTCATGTAAACAAAGGCATTATAGTATGTGACCTTTTGTGTCTGGCTTTCACTTAGCATTATGTTTTTGAGGTTCATTGCTATAGTATGTATCTAGTACTTCTATTTATATCTGGGTAGTATTCCGTTGTATGTACAGACCACAGTTTGTTTATTCATTCATCTGATGATGGACATGTGAGCTGTTTCCACCTTTTGGCTACTGCAAATAGTGCTTCTGTGAATAAACATGTGCATGCACTTGAGTACCTGTTTTCAATTCTCTTGGGTAAATACCTAGTTTAAACCTTGGAGTGGAATTTTGGGGCATAATAGGGTTTTTCCCTGCAATAAACTGTTATTTAAGAACAGTTCTAGATTTACATAAAATATATGAAGATTGATAGACTCCCATATATGCCATATTCAGTTTCCAGGGTTACTAGCATCTTATATTAGTATGGTACATTTGTTACAATTAATGACACAACATTGATATATTCATATAAACTGAAGTCCATACTTTCTTCAAATGTCCTAATTAGGTTTTTACCTAATGCCTTTACTTTGCTCCAGAATCCCATGCAGTATATACCACATTATAGTTTGTCATCCTGTCCTTTAGGTTCATCTTGGCTGTGACAGTTTTTTTTTTAAAGATTAATTGATTTCCTCATTTTAATTTTATTTTTAAATGACAAATAATAATTGCATATATTTACTGAGTACAATACGATGTTTTAATATATGTTTGCAATGTGAACTAGTTAAATCAGGCTAATTTACAAATCCATCACCTCATATACTTATGTTTTGTGGTGAAAACATTTAAAACCTCCTCTTTCAGCAATTTCAAATATACATCATTATTTATTATAGTCACCATTCTGTGCATTAGATCACTAAAGCTTTTTCCTCCTGTCCGACTGAAACTTTTTACCCTTTGATCAACATCTTTCCTTTCCCCATTCACCTCTTCCCCCAGCCTCTCATAGCCACCATTCTACTTTCTACCCCTGTGAGTTTAACTTTTTTAGATTTCACATATAAGGGAGATCATGTGGTGTTTGTCTTTCTGTGTCTGGTTTATTTTACGTAGCATAATGTCCTTCAGGTTCATCCACATTGTTGCAAATAACAAGATTCCCCCCCCCCCCTTTTAAGGTTGAATAGTATTCCATTGTGTATATATATCACATTTTAAAAATCCATTTATCTGATGATTGACACCTAGTTGCTTCTATATCTTAGCTATTTTAAATATTGCTATAGTGAACATGGGAGTAGAAATATCTCCTTAGCATACTGATTTCAATTCCTTTGGATATGTACCCAGAAATGGGATTACAGATCACATGATCATTCTATTTTTAGTTTTCTGAGAAAATTCCAAACTATTTTCCATAATGGCTGTATTTTACATTTCCAACAACAGTGCCCAAGGTTCCCTTTTCTCCACGCCCTTGAAAGTACTTGTTAACTTTTTAGCTATGACAGTTGTTCAAATTCTTTCTTGATGTCTATTGCAGTTTTGAGGAGTACTGTTTAGATATTTTGTAGAATGATTTTCAATTGGAATTTTTGTTTTGTTTTGTTTTGAGACAGGGTTTCATTCTTTGCCTAGGCTGGAATACAGTGGTGTGGTCATAGCTCACTGCAGCCTCAAACTCCTGAGCTCAAGCAGTTCTCCACCTCAGCCTCTCAAATAGCTGGAACTACAAGAGCATGCCACTGTGCCCAGGTAATTTTTTTATTGTTTTGTAGAGACAGGGTCTTGCTATGTTGTCTAGGCTGGTCTTTAACTCCTGGGCTCACGTGATACTCCTGACTCAGCCTCCCAAAGTGCTGGGATAACAGGTGTGAGCCACCCTATCTGGCTTAATTGGAAGTTGTTTGATTTTTGTTCATAATTACCCTGGGGTTATTTGTTTTGGGAGGAAAATCATAGAGGTAAAGCACCATTTTAATCAATTCATCTCAAGGGTACATATTATCAACATAATTATTACCATTGGTATTGACCTTTATCACCTGGCTGTGGTAGTTTTTGCCAGGTTTCTAAAATAGTTTTTTAATTTGAAAGGAAGTAACTATCTGCATTCCACACAGTGAAGAGTTGTGCTCCATCTCCTGGATTGTGGAGTATCTATATAAATAATTTGGAGCTTTTCTCTGTTCTTATTTATTTATTTATTCAAGCATTTATATTTAAATCAGCACTCATGTCAGTAGGATATTTATTTTAGAGTTTGGGCTATAATCCAATATTACTTAATTCTGTTGCTCAAATTATTCATATGCACTGCACCTGTTTTTATCTGAGAAATGATTAATTAAGGCATGAATCAGATTTTCTTCTTTGCCTTGTTCCAGAAAGCTTAGAGCCACATCTGTGGCCTTGCAAAAACTGCTCAGAAATTGATGCAGTTTTACATTATTCTGATGTTGATTCTGGTCTATTGGTAGCGTTGTTCTTCTTTTTTCTTTTCACTTTCTTCTATTTCATATTATCTTGCTGTGTTTTATAAATTTAAGCCACTTTAAATTCTTTTGGAGAGAAGGCCAGAAGTAGCTATCTGTCTTTATTTATCTTCCTTTTATTCCAACAATCATCCATGTCTCTTCTCCCTCTCACTGCATATGAATTGACTACTGCCAATGCTCCATCTGGGCTCCCGAAGCCAGGGCCCTGCTTTGGGGGACTGCTGGACACTGCCTTGCCATGAAGTGCTGTACAGAGCTGTGCCAGGTGTTGGACAGCTGCCTGGCCAGGCTTCACATCAAGCTGGTTTCTCACTGGCAGAGCCAGAGTAGCTAGAGTGAGATTTCACTTTCAATGGGCTCCTTTGGGCTCATTGTCTTTCTTTGCGCTTTTAACAGATTGTCTAACTAACTGCACTGGCAGAAAAGGTGGCCATTGTGAAGTATGTAACAATTGTTAATGCCATAAAGAATTTTGTAGAACACGGTGATCTTGGATTACCTGCCTGCTTTGGTGCTGTTTCAAGCTTTAGTTCTAATTCAACAGAAACCTGTAATCCTAGTTCATTTCAAAGAGTCTTAAGTTTCTTTTTACTGGGAAGAGTCTAGTGGTACCTTCCTCCACATGTTATGGCTGGGATGGAATAAGATAAAGTTAGCAAAGTTTTCAACATAGGGCCAGCACATAGCTTTAAAAATGGTAGCTGTTATGGTCATCATAGTGAACCAATTTACATCATTATCCAAAGTTTAACTTTTTGTTTCTGCTCTGTGCTTTGTTTTGTAATTGGAAGTGCAGTAGAGAGCAAGTGGGCTGAAGTCATGGCTGGAATGATCTTGGCTACTAAGCTTGTAGAAAAGAGTCTCAGCTTAGAAGCTTGGGGTTAGAGAGTTGTGAATTCAAATACCACCTTTATCATTTAGTAGCTGTATTATTTGGGGCTAAGTACTTAACCTCTCTTAGGTTCAGTTTCTCCATCCTTAAAATGGTGATAATGAAGCTACCTCAGAGAGATGTCATGAGGTGAAAGTGAGAGGTGACAATGTGCTAGCAGCCCTCACTCTCAGTGCCTCCTCAACCTTGGTGTCCACTCTGGGAGCACTTGAGGAGCCCTTCAGCTCGCCACTGCACTGTGGGAGTCCCTCTCTGGGCTGGCCAAGGCCAGAGCCGGCTCCTTTTGCTTTCAGGGAGGTGTGGAGGGAGACGCATGGGCGGGAACCGGGGCTGCACATAGTGCTCACAGGCCAGCGCGAGTTCCCATGGGCAGGGGCGCGGCCTTGGCGGGCCCCTCACTCAGAACAGCTGGCCAATGCCACTGGCCCGGGACAGTGTGGGGCTTAACACCTGGGCCAGCAGCTGCAGAGTGTGCCAGGTCCCCCAGCAGTGCCGGCCAGCCAGCACTGTGCTTGAATTCTTGCCAGGCCTCAGCTGCTTCCCCGCGGGGGAGGGCTCAGGACCTGCAGCCCACTATGCCCAAGCCTCCCCGCAGCCGTGGGCTCCTGCACGGTGAGCCTCCCCGGTGAGCCCCGCCCCCTGTGCAGTGGCGCCAGGTCCCATCCACCGCAGAACGGCTGAGGAGTGCCTGTGGCGGCTCAGGACTGGCGGGCAGCTCAGTCTGCAGCCCCTGTGTGGGATCCACTAGGTGAAGCCAGCTGGGCCTCTGAGTCTAGTAGGGACTTGGGAGAACCTTTATGTCTAGCTAAGGGATTGTAAATACACCATTCAGCACGCTGTGTCTAGCTCAAGGTTTGTAAATTACACCAATCAGTACTCTGTATCTAGCTAACCTAGTGGTGACTTGGTGAACTTTTCTGTCTAGCACTGTGTCTAGCTAAAGGATTGTAAATGCACCAGTCAGCACTCTGTCAAAATGGACCAATCAGCTCTCTGTAAAGTGGACCAATCAGCTCTCTGTAAAATAGACCAATCAGCTCTCTGTAAAATGGACCAATAATCAGGATGTGGGTGGGGTCAGATAAGGGAATAAAAGCAGACTGCCCAAGCTAGCCAGCAGCAAGTGTGTGGGGTCGCTTCTGCACTGTGGCAGCCTTGTTGTATGACTCTTTGCAATAAATCTTTCTGCTGCTCACTCCTTGGGTCCACGTGGCCTTTATGAGCTGTGACATTCACTGGAAAGGTTTGCAGCTTCACTCCTGAGGCCAACGAGACCGCAAAACCACCAAGAGGAGTGAACAACTCTGGATGGGAGGAACAAACAACTCCAGAGGCGCCTTCTTGAGAGCTGTAACACTCACTGCGAAGGTCTGCAGCTTCATTCCTGAAGCCAGTGAGACCACGAACCCACCAGAAGGAAGAAACTCCGAACACGTCCGAACATCAGAGGGAACAAACTCCAGACACACCATCTTTAAGAACTGTAATAATCACAGTGAGGGTCCGTGGCTTTGTTCCTGAAGTCAGTGAGAACAAAAACCAACCAATTCCAGACACAAAAGGAGAGTGGTGTGTGGCACACTGCTGTCAATAAATTACAGCTTGCAAAGACAGTTGCATTATTTAAATGTTAGTGACTATCAAGCAGATAGAAGAGAGAAAAATAATATTCTATTTAAATTTAGTAAGTTCTCATTTTGCAGGTGAAAATTTACAACTCAGAGTAATTTGCTCAGTTTTTTTTTTGTTTTGTGTGTGTGTGTGTCTTATCACAGAGGTTGCGACTGAGACATGGATATGAGGGGTAGTGGAAAGATGTATGTTTTTCTGAAGTGGAAGCCCCTATGGAAGGCAGACAAGGAAGAAAAACTCAGTTAATGGTGGAGAAGAAATGTCTGTTGCGCATGGCCATTCCTCTAAAGGTGGTTGCATAAGCATTTGTGTTTGAGGTGACTATGGTCCTTGTTTTGGGCCCAGAGTCCTTTTTGCTAGACTTATAAATATTTAGATAGAGTAAGCATGAGGGAAAGAGTGTGACCTGAGGTGAGGCTCAAAGAGGGCCCTGAGGTGGGTCACCCAGAATACTGAAGGTGAAGCTCATTTATCTGGGCCAATGAAGGGTTTTAAGTACGGGTGGGTGTTTATAATTTAGCCATTATTCTGTGTCCGGGAGAATGATCTGACTCTGCCTCCCAGGTTCAAGCAATTCTCCTGCCTCAGCCTCCCAAGTATCCGGGACTACAGGCACGCAGTGCCGTGCCTGGCTAATTTTTGTATTTTTAGTAGAGATGGGGTTTCACCATGTAGGCCAGGATGGTCTTGATCTCCTGGATCTTGTGATCCACCCCCAACAGCCTCCCAAAGTGCTGGGATTACAGGCGTGAGCCACCGTGCCTGGACTTTCTCTATTTTTTCCTATGTGTTCACCAGCTTTTTGCAGAGAGGTTTGGAAATGCTTCTCCCTGCATCCTAAAGCCCGAAAGAAGGAGACTGATATTAGCAGGCTAGAGCTACTTTTCTATCATAACATTGGGGATTGCAAATCAGTCACACAACGGGTGAGGGGCTTGACATACCAGTAGTCACTAGGCAATCCTCATCCTAAACCAACAGTGTCTTGTAAGGCATAGGTTCAGTCAGTAATTTAAAGCAACTTTTTGAAGTTTTGTTTTATGAATAAGGAATTCTTATCTAAGTTTCTGTCTTCCACTGGGGATTTTGGTTATACTACCAGTGATGGTTAATACTGAGCATCAACTTGATTGGATTGAAGGATGCAAAGTATTGATCCTGTGTGTGTCTGTGAAGGTGTTGCCAAAGGAGATTAACATTTGAGTCAGTGAGCTGGGAAAGGCAGACCCACCCTTAATTTGGGTGGGCACCATTTAGTCAACTGCCAGCATGGTTAGAATATAAAGCAGGCAGAAAAATGTGAAAATACTAGACTGGCTTAGCCTCCCAGCCTACATCTTTCTCCAGTGCTGGATGCTTCCTGCCCTTGAACATCAGACTCCAA